>NC_138889.1:93797358-94357358 GCF_965194825.1 Balaenoptera physalus
AGTTCTATTTGTAGTTTTTTAAGGAACCTCCATACTGTTCTCCATAGTGGCTGTATCAACTTACATTCCCACCAAGAGTGCAAGAGGGTACCCTTTCCTCCACACCCTCTCCAGCATTTATTGTTTGTAGATTTTTTGATGATGGCCATTCTGACTGGTTTGAGGTGATATCTCCTTGTAGTTTCGATTTGCATTTATCTAATGATTAGTGAGTTAGTCTTTCATGTGTTTGTTGACAATCTGTATATCTTCTTTGGGGAAATGTCTGTTTAGTTCTTCTGCCCTTTTTTGGATTGGGTTTTTTGTTTTTTTGATATTGAGCTGCATGTGCTGCTTGTAAATTTTGGAGATTAATCCTTTGTCAGCTGCTTCATTTGCAAATATTTTCTCCCATTCTGAGGGTTCTTTTTTCATCTTGTTTAGAGTTTCCTTTGCTGTGCAAAAGCTTTTAAGTTTCATTAGGTCCCATTTGTTTATTTTTGTTTTTATTTCCATTTCTCTAGGAGGTGGGTCAAAAAGGAGCTTGTTGTGATTTATGTCATAGAGTGTTCTGCCTATGTTTTCCTCTAAGAGTTTGATAGTGTCTGGCCTTATATTTAGGTCTTTAATCTATTTTGAGTTTATTTTTGGGTATGGTGTTAGGGAGTGTTCTAATTTCATACTTTTACATGTACCTGTCCTGTTTTCCCTGCACCACTTTTGAAGAGGCTGCCTTTTCTCCACTGTATATTCTTGCCTTCTTTTTCAAAAATAAGGTGACCATATGTGTGTGCATTTTTCTCTGGGCTTTCTATCCAGTTCCATTGATCTATATTTCTGTTTTTGTGTCTGTACCATACTGTCTTGATGACTGTAGCTTTGTACTATAATCTGAAGTCAGGAAGTCTGATTCCTCCAGCTCCGTTTTTCTTTCTCAAGATTGCTTTGGCTATTCGGGGTCTTTTCTGTTTCCAAACAAATAGTGAAAATTTTTGTTCTAGTGCTGTGAAAAATGCCATTGGTAGGGATTGCACTGAATCTGTAGATTGCTTTGGATAGTATAGTCATTTTCACAATGTTGATTCTTCCAATACAAAAACATGGTATATCTCTCCATCTGTTTGTATTATCTTTAACTTCTTTCATCAGTATCTTATAGTTTTCTGCATACAGGTCTTTTGTCTCCTTAGGTATGTTTATTCCTAGGTATTTTATTCTTTCTGTTGCTGTGGTAAATGGGAGGGTTTCCTTAATTTCTCTTTCAGATTTTTCATCATTAGTGTATAGGAATGCAAGAGATTTCTGTGCATTCATTTTGCATCCTGCTACTTTACCAAATTCATTGATTAGCTCTAGTAGTTTTCTGGTAGCATCTGTAGGATTCTCTATGTATAGTATCATGTCATCTGCAAGCAGTGACAGCTTTACTTCTTCTTTCCTGATTTGGATTCCTTTTATTTCTTTTTCTTCTCTGATTGCTGTGGCTAAAACTTCCAAAACTATGTTGAACAATAGTGATGAGAGTGCAACCTTGTCTTGTTCCTGATCCTAGTGGAAAAGATTTCAGTTTTTCACCATTGTGAACGATGTTGACTGTGGGTTTGTCATATATGTCCTTTATTATGCTATAATAGGTCCCCTCTATGTGTACTTTCTGGAGGGGTTTTATCATAAATGGGTGTTGAATTTTGTCGATAACTTTTTCTGCATCTTTGAGATGATCATATGGTTTTTCTCCTTCAATTTGTTAGTATGGTTTGTCACATGGATTGATTTGTGTATATTGAAGAATCCTTGCATTTCTGGGATAAACCGCACCTGATCATATGTATGATACTTTTAATGTGCTGTTGGATTCTGTCTGCTAGTATTTTGTTGAGGATTTTTGCATCTATGTTCATCAGTGATATAGGCCTGTAATTTTCTTTCTTTGTGACATCTTTGTCTGGTTTTAGTATCAGGGTGATGGTGACCTCGTAGAATGAGTTTGGGAGTGTTCCTCCCTCTGCTATATTTTGGAAGCGTTTGAGAAGGATAGGTACTAGCTCTTCTCTAAATGTTTGATAGAATTCGCCTGTGAAGCAATCTGGTCCTGGGTTTTTGTTTGTTGGAAAATTTTTATCACAGTCTCAATTTCAGTGATTGTGACTTATCTGTTTATATTTTGTGTTTCTTCCTGGTTCAGTCTAGGAAGGTTGTGCTTTTCTACGAATTTGTCCATTTCTTCCAGGTTGCCCATTTTATTGGCATATAGTTGCTTGTAGTAATCTCTCCTGATCCTTTGTATTTCTGCAGTGTCAGTTGTAACTTCTCCTTTTTCATTTCTAATTCTATTGATTTGAGTCTCCTCCCTTTTTCTCTTGATGAGTCTGGCTAATGGTTTATCAATTTGGTTTATCTTCTCAAAGAACCAGCTTTTGGTTGTATTGATCTTTGCTATTGTTTCCTTCATTTCTTTTCATTTATTTCTGATATGATCTTTATGATTTCTTTCTTTCTGCTAACTTTGGGGTTTTTTTTGTTGTTCTGTCTCTAACTGCTTTAGGTGTAAAGTTAGGTTGTTTATTTGAGATGTTTCTTGTTTCTTGGGGTAGGATTGTATTGCTATAAACTTCCCTCTTAGAACTGCTTTTGTTGGATCCCATAGGTTTTCGGTTGTCATGTTTTCATTGTCATTTGTTTCTAGGTATTTTTTGATTTCCTCTTTGATTTCTTCAGTAATCTCTTGGTTATTAATTAGTGTATTGTTTCGCTTCCATGTGTTTGTATTTTTTACAGATTTTTTTCTGTAATTGATATTTAATCTCATAGTGTTGTGGTCGGAAAAGATGCATGATATGATTTCAATTTTCTTAAATTTACCAAGGCTTGATTTGTGACGCAAGATATGATCTATCCTGGAGAATGTTCCATGAGCACTTGAGAAGAAAGTGTATTCTGTTGTTTTTGGATGGAATGTCCTATAAATATCAATTAAGTCCATCATGTTTAATGTATTATTTAAAGCTTGTGTTTCTTTATTTATCTTCATTTTGGATGATCTGTCCATTGGTGATAGTGGGGTGTTAAAGTCCCCTACTATGATTGTGTTACTGTCAATTTCCCCTTTTATGGCTGTTAGCAATTGCCTTATGTATTGAGTTGCCCCTATATTGGGTGCATAAATATTTACAATTGTTATATCTTCTTCTTGGATTGATCCCTTGATCATTATGTAGTATCTTTCTTTGTCTTTTATAATAGTCATCATTTTAAAATCTATATTTTCTGATATGAGAATTGCTATCCCATCTTTCTTTTGATTTCCATTTGCATGGAATATTTTTTTCCATCCCCTCACTTTCAGTCTGTATGTGTCCCTAGGTCTGAAGTGGGTCCCTTGTAGACAGCATATGTATGGGTCTTGTTTTTGTATCCATTCAGCCAGTCTATGTCTTTTGGTGGGAGCGTTTAATCCATTTACATTTAAGGTAATTATTGCCCTGTATGTTCCTATTACCATTTTCTTAATTGTTTTGGGTTTGTTACTGTAGGTCTTTCCCTTCTCTTGTGTTTCCTGCATAAAGAAATTCCTTTAGCATTTGTTTTAAAGCTGATTTGGTGATGCTGAATTCTCTTTCTTTTGCTTTTCTGTAAGAGTTTTAAATTCTCCATCATATCTGAATGAAATTCTTGCTGGGTATAGTAATCTTGATTGTAGTTTTTTTCCCTTCCATCACTTTAAATATGTGCTGCCACTCCCTTCTGGCTTGCAGAGTTTCTACTAAAATTCAGCTGTTAACTTTTTCAGGATTCCCTTGTATGTTATTTGTTGTTTTTCACTTGCTGCTTTTACTATTTTTTCTTTGTATTTAATTTTTGATAGTTTGATTAATATGTATCTTGGCATGTTTATCCTTGGATTTATCCTGTATGGGACTCTCTGCACTTCCTGGACTTGATTAACTATTTCTTTTCCCATATTAGGGAAGTTTTCAACTATAATCTGTTCAAATATTTTCTCAGTCCCTTTTTTTTTATCTCTTCTCTTCTGGACCCCTATAATTTGAATGTTGGTGTGTTCAGTGTTGTCCCAGAGTTCTCTGAGACTGTCCTCAATTCTTTTCATTCTTTTTTCTCTATTCTGCTCTGCAGTAGCTATTTTATCTTCCAGGTCACTTATCTGTTCTTCTTTCTCAGTTATTCTGCTATTGATTCCTTCTAGAGAATTTTTAATTTCATTTATTGTGTTGTTCATCATTGTTTGTTTGCTCTATTGTTCTTCTAGTTCCTTGTTAAATGTTTCTTGTATTTTCTCCTTTCTATTTCCAAGCTTTTGGATCATCTTTACTATCATTACTCTGAATTCCTTTTTAGGTAGGCTGCCGATTTCCTCTTCATTTGTTTGGTCTGGTGGGTTTTTAACTTGCTCCTTCATCTGCTGTGTGCTTCTCTGTCTTCTCATTTTGCTTAACTTACTGTGTTTGGCGTCCCCTTTTCTCAGGCTGCAAGTTTGTAGTTCGCGTTATTTTTGGTGTCTGCCCCCAGTGGCTACAGTTGGTTCAGTGGGTTGTGTAGGTTTCCTGGTGGAGGGGACTAGTGCCTGTGTTCTGGTGGGTGAGGCTGGATCTTTTTTTTTGTGAGCAGGACAGCGTCTGGTGGTGTGTTTTGGGGTGTCTGTGACCTTATTATGATTTTAGGCAGCCTCTCTGCTGATGGGTGGGGTTGTGTTCCTGTCTTGCTAGTTGTTTGGCATAGGGTGTCCAGCATGTAGCTTGCTGGTTGTTGAGTGGAGCTGGGTCCTAGCACTGAGATGGAGATCTCTGGGAGAGCTTTTGCTGCTTGATATTACATGGAGCTGGCAGGTCTCTGGTGGACCAATGTCCTGAACTTGTCTCTCCCACCTCAGAGGCACAGGCCTGACACCTGGCCAGAGCACCAAGACCCTGTCAGCCAAACGGAAAAAGAGAAAAGGAAAAAAATATATATATCATTGTTCCCAAAGGCCACTGCCTCAATTTTTGGATGATTCATTGTCTATTCAGGTATTCCAGAGATTCAGGGTACATCAAGTTGATTGTGAAGATTTAAGCCACTTCTCCTGAGGCTGCTGGGAGAAATTTCCCTTTCTCTTCTTTGTTTGCACAGCTCCTGGGGTTCAGCTTTGGACTTGGCCCTGCCTCTGCGTGTAGGTGGCCTGAGGGCATCTGTTCTTCGCTCAGATAGGACAGGGTTAAAGTAGCAGCTGATTAGGGGGCTCTGGCTCACTCAGGCCGGTGGGGGGGAATGGGTACAGAATTCGGGGAGAGCCTGCAGCAGCAGAGGCCAGCGTGACGTTGCAACACCTGAGGCACGCTTTGTGTTCTCCCAGGGAAGTAGAGCAACCTTTCTTTAAAACTACCTGTACAGGTAGCCTGGAATGTGTCAGAGGGAAGACTCAATATTAGGAGGCATGAGTCACTGGGGAATAAGGGAAGTGATTCAAAATTTTTAAGTTTTTTTTTGCTCATCTGTTCATTGTACAGATTTGATAAGATGATCCCTGTGGCTTAACTGTCTGACCTTTGGCTTAGTTCCTTCTGCTGAACTAGTTTACTTTATTTCAACCATCTTAGAATCTCTCTATATCCTACAACTCTGGGAAAAATAAATAGGTAAAAGAGATCAAAAAAATAAGGAATTTAAGTAAATCTCTACCCTGTAAAGGCTAAAAAGTAGCTAATGACTATTCGCTCAGTTATCAAAAGTGAATCAAGTAAACTTCTTTCCCTGAACCCCATGGAGAATTTCACTAGTAACATTTGATGATAAAAACTTCCCAGACAAGCTGCAACTTTTAAAACTTGCTTCAGGAAAAGAATATTCCAAAACTATTTTATGAGTATATATTTTAATCAAAATATTTTTAGAACAAGTGAAAAATACAAAAAAATTCTAAATTTATGAAGAAGATCAAAAATAAATGAAGATAAAATACTTAGGAAGATTTTCAAACTGTATTAAGATTATAACATGCAGCAAGGGTAAGTTGTCAGATTCAAATCTCCCAACTCAAACCCATGGGCATAGAACTTTAAAAAAGTTTAACTTTGGGAAGTCTCAATTTTCTCAGTTGTGAAACAGACTAACTAAACATGGATTGATACTGTATTTTATAAACTGTAATCCCAACATCAATATGGATTAGGAAACTATTATGTATATGCAGATAGTTGCATTTCTCAGAGGCAAATTTTTGAATGACTTCTGAAAATTGCTTATTTTCAGACAGATGTATTTATATTAATCATAGACATTATTTCTCTTAAGTAAAAATACGTTTAGTCTGTTTACTACTTCCTCTCCCCAAATTCATTTTTATATATTTTGGTGAAGGCTTCTAGTTTCTCAAACAGAGGTAAGAAAGAAAGAGAGCAAAAGAAGAAAAAAACAACCCTCAAGTTTTATTTTGGGTTATATGAAAAACAATGTTTACTTTTAATGTTAAATTTTCTTAAAGTGCATAAGCAGCCTAATGTTTATCTCAATGAACCAGAAAAAAGCATAGTGAAAGAGAACAAAAGTCTTACATACTCAGAAGTCTCTGCAAAGAATTTTTCTATTTCCATTTTTTTTCTTAACTATTTTTTTTCTAAAGTAGTACTTTGGTACTTTATCCTTTGCTAATATGCAAAAGATAGAATAGTGATTACAGGAAATGAGGATTCCGTTAGCTTGAGTGGTGCCCTTTGGCTGATAGGCATGATATTCTTAAACTAGAGTACTTCACGTTGCCAATCTCTACTAATGGAGAATCACTACAATTATATCTATGGCTATCCCAACATATTTTTTCTCTTTATAAAGAATTGGACAGAAACAGGTAAAACATGAAAAATCATTCATTAAGTTTAGCAAGAAAGCCATTAGGATCATAATTCCCAAGCATTGAGAAAGAGATAATGAGCCTTGGAAAAGAATAATCTTACATACATACATATGTCATTAGCTTACTCCTAATAGGGAAAAAGAGAGAGGTTAAAATACTTTGACTGATGTATAAAGAATTTCTTTTTAGGTAAACACTACCTTCATAAATATCTCAATAAGGTGCTTGCAAAATTCTCTCAACCTGTCTAACTTAACATAAAACGTCAAGGGACTCCTTTTTACCTCTGGTAAAAATATATTTTGCAAATTTGGATTTCAGAGATTGGGTCCAACCTTAAAAGGCAATATAATAAAAGTTAAGAGGAGAAATAAATAGAAGTAGCAAAAGAATAAATAAATAAACAATTGAAAAGTTATCTCTGTGCTTCTCTATACAGTTTTTTCCACATTTAGGAAATCAGTGAAACTGAAAGGTCCCTGAGTGCTAATTATTGCATTAACTATCAGCAGTACTTTAATTATAAAAGCTAGTCTGAGCTTCTTACAGTGATACAGTATTGATTCAGAGTTTTGAGGGTAGGCAACAGTCATTCCTAGTCAAAGTTTGCAATTAAGGGAACAGAAAAGAAGAAACAGTGATGAGTGACAAACTGTGACCCCAGTACATGAATCTAACTGCAGCTAGGGTTACATATACCAACTTAGGAGTTCCATAGGTCTATAACACCTTTCCTCTATAGCCAAAAAACAGCCATCTAAATATTTCTCATTTTTGGTTCCACAACTAAGGAATCTTGAAGTCACCACACTGTCCTAACAACAAGTAAAATGCTGAACAGCGTTAAAAATCAGTAAAGAGTTCACTTCCAAGAGCTCAACCAGTTTCTCAAGGTGAATAATGAGGAATAATCCTCTCATGCTTCTAGCAGGGGGAGAGAAAAAGAAACCATTTTAAATACACCAGAGCATTCTATTCTTAATGAGGCCTGCTTTTAGAGGAAACTAATTAAATAGAGCCTAACCTGCTGGGGTATTATCAGAGCCTAACTGACCTGGGAGAAGAGAAATACCCCACTCTAGCCCACTCCAGCCATCCTGTCCCACCAAATGGGGAGCAAAAGACTGAGAAACTCTTATGAAATTTATAATCCAGACAAATAAGTTCACTAAAAGACTGAGAGCTACTGATAGGACTATAGAATGTTACCTGTTTCCCCATATCTCACTGAAGGCCTATTTATAGCAGTTCCTTTTACTCTGTACACTTTGTCCACTTATCAAGGAAAAATTATAAGGCCAACTAAAAGGCAAAATACACAATTTAACAAGAGAGAGCATGCATCAGATCAGACAAAGCAGGGATGTTGGAATTATCAGACCAGGAGTTTAAAACAACCATGATTTTTAGGCTAAGGGCTCTGGGGGATAAAATAGACAACATGCAAAGCCTGATGAACAATGTAAGCGATAAAAAACAATGTAACAAAAATGAAGAATGCTTTTGATGCTTCATAGCCCGGACACAGCTGAGGAAAGAATCTCTGAGCTAGAGAATCCTTGAACACCAAAAGGCAAGGAGCACAAAGGCTGAAAAAACAGCACAGAATATCCAAGTACTGTGGGACAACTATAAAAGAGAGCTGTAGTTGCATAATTGGGAATAACAGAAGGAGAAAAGAGACAGGGAAGAGAAGAAATATTTGAAAAAATAATGACTAAGAATTTCCTCCAAATTAATGGCAGATATTAAAGCACAGATCCTGGAAACTCAGAGAACAATCAGGATAAATTCCAACAAAACAAAAACAGCAAAAACAAAAATCACTCTCGGGTATATAATTTTCAAACTATAGAAGGTCAAATATAATGAAAAAAATCGGAAAGAAACCAGAGGAGGTAAACAACTTTCACATAGAGGAACAAAGATAGGAATTATATCTGACTTTTTTCTCAGTAGCCATGCAAGCAAGAAAAATGTCAGTTAAATATGTGAAGTGTTAAAAGAAAAAAAAAAAAAAAAACACTACCCAGGATTCTGTACTTTATGAAATTATCCTTCAGAAGTAAAGAAGAAATAAAGACTTTCTCAGACAAACAGATGGAGAGAGGGGAGGAAATGAATGAGAAAAGCAAAAGGTATAAATATATAAAGTTATAAAAGCAGGGAACATGAAAGAACATACATAGTAAGGGGATTCCTTCAGAATGAAGTGGTGGGTTGCAAGTAAAATGACAAGATGAGGACTAACCCTTGCAGACTCTGGATTTATTTATGTACAGTAAGTAATTGTTTCATATGAAATGTAAAGTGAATGCTAACAACACACTAACATTATTTTTAAAATCTTAATATCACAGACATCTCAAAGCAACTAAAATGCAAGAGAGGTTGTTTCAAGACATTCATCTTTTTATCAAACACATCTTCCATACTTGGATTGTAAATTTCCCAGAGTCTAAATCACAATAAATATAAAACATTGAACACTAGAGAATTTTAACTATCTCATTTAACAATGTAAACACAATACTTACAGAGCTTTGTGAAAGAAGGCAGTGTTCTCTTTTTAAATCTGCAACCAGATGTTAGATTACTGGTCTTTGTTTCTACCACAATGACGATGGAGAGGAAGAAATTAATTGCAATTGTGATGAATGGAAAGCCTGACAAAATAATAGTTTTTAGCAGATCATTGTTTTCACTCTTTAATTTCTATCCAGCAAAGTTTTATTTCAATGGTACATCATCATAATTGCCTTTTTTATAAACATCAAACTGTGCAGGTGCATTTGCAAACTCGCCCTCTGTGGCAAATAAAATGTACTCAGGAAATGTAGAATAGATTATGAAATTGCAGAATTTCTTTGAGCATATGGTGATGTGCAGAATGTCTGCCTTAAAGAAAACAGAAAAATAACTGGCCCTTCCAACTGGGTAGCTAGCCATAAGCAAAAAAACTACTAGGGTTCAATATTTGATGATTTAATAATTCACTTCCACTGCATTTCACAGATTTTGGCTCTTTCTGCCATATGTGCTATACTTTAACATTAGGTTTAGTGTGTTTATATCCTTCAAATCAACACGCAATTAGATATCAGCACTGTATTTGTCATTAGTCAACAAATAAAATATGGGTTAAAGACATGTTGGTTCACAAATGAAACATTTTGAGGGTACCTTGGGATGCCATGGCAACACTGGTACAATTAGTGAGACATGTTATTTCCCAAAACCCATTACTTAAAATTTGAGATTAAACATAAAATTAAGTTTCTTATTCTTCAAGCATGTGCATTAGTTTATTTACTACTCAAGTACCTGTAGAAATGTGTATTTCAGTCATTAAGACTCAGTTTTTAGCTCTTTTTCATTAATTCATATATAAATTCCAAACCCCCATCTAAAGTCTAACATGCTTATAGTTGGTGTGATTTTCTATCTGGGAAAAAAAAAAAACTAACAACAGATGCAAATAGCTTCACTTTTTAATAGATGTATCAGATTAGTACATGATTCACACAAATTGCTATCATCTAGAGCAATAAGCTGAGAAAAAACTACAAATATAGTATTATTTTCTGGTGATCAGAAATATTTACTACCCAAAATACATTCCCATTTATCTGTTTAATTGCTAAAATGTTACCATTATGAATTCATTCATCAATTAGTTCTTTCTTCTAAAAGAAGAACTATATCAACATTTACCCTTAAAGTTCTTTTTCATGGCTTTATACAATCTTAACTTTGGAAATATACTTGCTAGAATTTATTTAGTCAAACCAATTTTAATCATAAACCTCCCCTCCAATCTCTTCATCAGACTGAGATTCATTTTCTCTTTGAAAATACTCTATGGCTAAGAAGACACTTCCATTGTCAGACAGCTTTTTTTATTCTTCTAGCTAAAAAAGAAAAGATTAGAAAAACAGTTTCTAATTTTGGAAAAAAAAATTAGCTGAATTTTGCTGTCCTGATTGGCCTCCGGAGTTACATAAAATAAATCTAATTTTTTACATGGTTACTTCTGAAATATTTGAAGACATATATCATGTTTCTATTTAATCTTCCCTGTTCCAAACTAAATATTCTTACTTCTTCAATGATTCTTCTATGACATAGCTTCTTGATGATCTAGTTAATGAACTCAATAGATAATGGTAAAAAGTAAAACGTGAATATGTGGCAGGTACTCTTCCAGGAGCTGGCTGTATGGTGATGACTAAACATAGCTCCTGCATTCATGGCTTTTATAACTGAGTGAGGAGAGAGAAAAAAAACAAGCAGTAACCAGATGAACAAGTTTGACTGCTGATAAAATGCAATGAGGAAAACTCTGAGAGTGCTGTGAACAGAGAATTACAAGAACTTAACTAGCTTAAAATTAGCCGGGCATATGGAAATGGAGTGTAGTGAATGACAGATGCATGTTCCAGTGAGAGGGAACACAGACAAATGACAAATTGGAAGGATATATTGGCAACTTATGTCACAGAAAAAGACGCCAATCTCCTTAATATATAAATACTTTTCAAACTCAAAGAGATCTATATAGGATCCTAGCACAGAAGAAAGACATTAGTGGAAAAACTGATAGAATTTGAATATGGTGTGTAATTGAGTAAAGTGTTAATTTGCTACTTTCGTTAGGTGTACTATGGTTATGTGTGAAATTCACATTCGGGGAAATAGAGTGAAGACCACATTGGGATATTACTCTGCATTATTTTTGCAACTTTCCTGTGATACGAAATTAGTTCAAAATAGAAACGTAAAAATTTTTAAGGGAAAAAAGTACCAAAATATTTCTCAAGGAAAGTGCTTTGCAAATAAATGTAAACCAAAGGCCCTTCAACATGTGAAAAGATAATCCAAATTACCCGTAGTAGAAGAAATAGAAAATAAAAGTTCACTAAGATATTTTTCACCATGACAACAGCTTGACAAAAATTTTTAAATTATAACAGCAAATTCTTAGATCAATCTCTAAAAAAGTAGTCACTATCTGACTTTGCTTGTTAAAGAGCAAAGTGCAAGAGCTTCAGTATGGCGGAGGAGTGAGACGCGGACATCACCTTCCTCCCCACGGATACATCAGAAATGCATCTACACGTGGAACTGCTCCTATAGAACACCCACTGAACTCTGGCAGAAGACGTCAGACCTCCCAAAAGGCAAGAAACTCCCCATGTACCTGGGTAGGGCAAAAGAAAAAAGAAGTAACAGAGACAAAAGAATAGGGACGGGACCTGCACCAGTGGGAGGGTGCTGTTAAGGAGGAAAGGTTTCCACGCACTAGGAAGCCCCTTCGTGGGCAGAGACTGCAGGTGGCGGAGGGGGGGAAGCTTCGGAGCCACGGAGGAGAGCGCAGCCACAGGGGTGCAGAGGGCAAAGCGGAGAGATCCCCGCACAGAGGACCAGTGCCGACCAGCACTCACCAGCCCGAGAGGCTTGTCTGCTCAGCCGCCGGGGCGGGCAGGGGCTGGGAGCTGAGGCTAGGGCTTCAGTCGGATCGCAGGGAGAGGACTGGGGTTGGCGGCGTGAACAGCCTGAAGGGGGTTAGTGCACCACAGCTAGCCGGGAGGGAGTCCGGGAAAAGGTCTGGAGCTGCCAAACAGGCAAGATACATTTTCTTCCCTCTGTTTCCTGGTGCACGAGGAGAGGGGATTCAGAGCGCTGCTTAAAGGAGCTCCAGAGACGGGCACGAGCCGCGGCTCTCGGCGCGGACCCCAGAGACGGGCATGAGATGCTAAGGCTGCTGCTGCCACCACCAAGAAGCCTGTGTGCAAGCACAGGTCACTATCCACACCTCCCCTCCCGGGAGCCTGTGCAGCCCACCACTGCCAGGGTCCCGTGAGCCGGGGACAACTTCCCCGGGAGAATGCACGGCACACCTCGGGCTGCTGCAACGTCACGGTGGCCTCTGCCGCCACAGGCTCGCCCCGCATCCAGACCCATCCCTCCCCCCGCCTGAGTGAGCCAGAGCCCCCGAATCAGCTGCTCCTTTAACCCCATCCTGTCTGAGTGAAGAACAGACGCCCTCAGGTGACCTACACGCAGAGGCGGGGCCAAATCCAAAGCTGAACCCCGGGAGCTGTGCGAACAAAGAAGAGAAAGGGAAATCTCTCCCAGCAGCCTCAGGAGCAGTGGATTAAATCTCCACAATCAACTTGATGTACCTGCATCTGTGGAATACCTGAATAGACAACGAATCATCCCAAATTGAGGAGGTGGACTTTGGAAGCAATGATATATATATATTTTTTTGCTTTTTCTCTTTTTGTGAGTGTGCATGTGTATGCTTCTGTGTGTGATTTTGTCTGTATAGCTTTGCTTTTACCATTTCTCCTAGGGTTCTGTCTGTCCGCTTTTGTTTTTTTTTTTACTTGAAAAAATTTTTTTCTCCAAAAAAATTTTTTTTCTTAATATAATTATTTTTTAGTTGTTATTTTAATAACTTTATTTTATTTTATTTTATTTTATTTCTTCTTCTTCCTTTCTTTTTTTTTCTCCCTTTTATTCTGAGCCGTGTGGATGACAGGCTCTTGGTATTCCAGCCAGGCATCAGGGCTGTGCCTCTGAGGTGGTAGAGCCAAGTTCAGGACACTGGTCCACAAGAGACCTCCCAGCTCCAAGTAATATCAAAGAATGAAAATCGCCCAGAGATCTCCATCTCAATGGCAAGACCCAGCTCCACTCAACGACCAGCAAGCTCCAGTGTTGGACACCCTAGGCCAAACAACTAGCAAGTAGGAATGCAACCCCATCCATTAGCAGAGAGGCTGCCTAAAATCATAGTAAGGCCACAGACACCCCAAAACCCACCACCAGACGTGGCCCTGCCCCCCAGACAGCCAGGATCCAGCCTTATGCACCAGAACACAGGCACTAATCCCCTCCACCAGGAAACCTACACAACCCACTAAACCAACCTTAGCCACTGGGGACATACACCAAAAACAATGGGAACTACGAACCTGCAGCCTGCGAAAAGGAGACCCCAAACACAGTAAGTTAAGCAACATGAGAAGACAGAGAAACACACAGCAGATGAAGGAGCAAGGCAAAAACCCATCAGACCTAACAAATGAAGAGGAAATAGGCAGTCTACCTGAAAAACAATTCAGAATAATGATAGTAAAGATGATCCAAAATCTTGGAAATAGAATGGAGAAAATACAAGAAACCTTTAACAAGGACCTAGAAGAACTAAAGAGCAAATAAACAGTGATAAACAACACAATAAATGAAATTAAAAATTCTCTAGAAGGAATCAATAGCAGAATAACTGAGGCAGAAGAACGGATAAGTGACCTGGAAGATAAAATAGTGGAAATAACTACTGCAGAGCAGAATAAAGAAAAAAGAAGGAAAAAAATTGAGGACAGTCTCAGAGACCTCTGGGACAACATAAAATGCACCAACATTCAAATTATAGGGGTCCCAGAAGAAGAAGAGAAAAAGAAAGGGACTGAGAAAATATTTGAAAAGATTAGAGTTAAAAACTTCCCTAATATGGGAAAGGAAAGAGTTAATCAAGTCCAGGAAGCACAGAGAGTCCCATACAGGATAAATCCAAGGATAAACACGCCAAGACACATATTAATCAAACTATCAAAAATTAAATACAAAGAAAACATATTAAAAGCAGCAAGGAGAAAACAACAAATAACACACAAGGGAATCCCCATAAGGTTAACAGCTGATCTTTCAGCAGAAACTCTGCAAGCCAGAAGGGAGTGGCAGGACATATTTAAAGTGATTAAGGAGAAAAACCTACAACCAAGATTACTCTACCCAGCAAGGATCCCATTCAGATTTGACGGAGAAATTAAAACCTTTACAGACAAGCAAAAGCTAAGAGAATTCAGCAACACGGAACCAGCTTTATAACAAATGCTAAAGGAACTTCTTTAGGTAGGAAACACAAGAGAAGGAAAAGACCTACAATAACAAACGAAAAACAAATAACAAAATGGTAATAGGAACATACATATCGATAATTACCTTAAATGTAAATGGATTAAATGCTCCAACCAAAACACATAGATTGGCTGAATGGATACTAAAACAAGACCCGTATATATGTTGTCTACAAGAGACCCACTTCAGACCTAGGGACACATACAGACTGAAAGTGAGGGGATGGAAAAAGATATTCCATGCAAATGGAAATCAAAAGAAAGCTAGAGTAGCAATTCTCATATCCGACAAAATAGACTTTAAAATAAAGACTATTACAAGAGACAAAGAAGGACACTACATAATGATCAAGGGATCGAGCCAAGAAGAAGATAAACAATTGTAATATTTATGCACCCAACATAGGAGCACCTCAATACATAAGGCAAATACTAACAGCCATGAAAGGGGAAATCGACAGTAACACAATCATAGTAGGGGACTTTAACACTCCACTTTCACCAATGGACAGATCATCCAACGTGAAAATAAATAAGGAAACACAAGCTTTAAATGATACATTAAACAAGATGGACTTCATTGATATTTATAGGACATTCCATCCAAAAACAACAGATTACACTTTCTTCTCAAGTGCTCATGGAACATTCTCCAGGATAGATCATATCTTGGGTCACAAATCAAGCTTTGGTAAATTTAAGAAAATTGAAATCATATCAACTATCTTTTCCGACCACAACTCTATGAGACTAGATATCAATTACAGGAAAAAATCTGTAAAAAATACAAAAACATGGAGGCTAAACAACACACTACTTAATAACCAAGAGATCACTGAAGAAATCAAAGGGAAATCAAAAAATACCTAGAAACAAATGACAATGAAAATACGACGACCCAAATCCTTTTGGATGCAGCAAAAGCAGTTGTAAGAGGGAAGTTTGTAGCAATACAATCCTACCTTAAGAAACAAGAAACATCTCAAAAAAACAACCTAACCTTACACCTAAATCAATTAGAGAAAGAAGAACAGAAAACCCCCAAAGTTAGTAGAAGGAGAGAAATAATAAAGATCAGATCAGAAATAAATGAAAAAGAAATGAAGCAAACGATAGCAAAGATCAATAAAACTAAAAGCTGGTTCTTTGAGAAGGTAAACAAAATTGATAAACCATTAGCCAGATTTGTCATGAAAAAAAGGGAGAAGACTCAAATCAATAGAATTAGAAATGAAAAAGGAGAAGTAACAACTGACACTGCAGAAATACAAAGGATCATGAGAGATTACTACAAGCAACTATATGCCAGTAAAATGGACAACCTGGAAGAAATGGACAAATTCTTAGAAAAGCACAACCTTCCGATACTGAACTTGGAAGAAATAGAAAATATGAACAGAACAATCACAAGCACTGAAACTGAAACTGTGATTTAAAATCTTCCAACAAACAAAAGGTCAGGCAGAGATGGCTTCACAGATGAATTCTACCAAACATTTAGAGAAGAGCTAGCACCTATCCTTCTCAAACTCTTCCAAAATATAGCAGAGAGAGGAACACTCCCAAACTCGTTTTACGAGGCCACCATCACCCTGATACCAAAACCAGACAAAGATGTCACAAAGAAAGAAAACTACAGGTCAATATCACTGATGAACATAGATGCAAAAATCCTCAACAAAATACTAACAAACAGAATCCAGCAGCACATTAAAAGGATCATACACCATGATCAAGTGTGGTTTATCTCAGGAATGCAAGGATTCTTCAATATATGCAAATCAATCAATGTGATACACCATATTAACAAATTGAAGGAGAAAAACCATATGATCATCACAATTGATAGCAGATAAAGCTTTCGACAAAATTCAACACCCATTTATGATAAAAGCCCTGCAGAAAGTAGGCATAGAGGGAACTTTCCTCAACATAATAAAGCTCATATATGACAAACCCACAGCCAACATTGTCCTCAATGGTGAAAAACTGAAACCATTTCCACTAATATCAGGAACAAGCCAAGGTTGCCCACTCTCACCACTATTATTCAACATAATTTTGGAAGTTTTAGTCACAGCAATCAGAGAAGAAAAAGAAATAAAAGGAATCCAAATCAGAAAAAAAGAAGTAAAGCTGTCACTGTTTGTAGATGACATGATACTATACATCGAGAATCCTAAAGATGCTACCAGAAAACTACTAGAGCTAATGAATGAATTTGGTAAAGTAGCAGGATACAAAATTAATGCACAGAAGTCTCTTGCATTCCTATACACTAATGATGAAAAATCGGAAATTGAAATTAAGAAAACACTCTCATTTACCATTGCAACAAAAAGAATAAAATATCTAGGAATAAACCTACCTAAGGAGACAAAAGACCTCTATGCAGAAAATTATAAGACACTGATGAAATAAATTAAAGATGATACAAATAGATGGAGAGATATACCATGTTCTTGGATTGGTAGAATCAACATTGTGAAAATGACTCAACTACCCAAAACAATCTACAGATTCAATGCAATTCGTATCAAACCACCACTGGCATTTTTCACAGAACTAGAACAAAAAAAATTCACAATTTGTATGGAAACACAAAAGACCCCGAATAGCCAAAGCAATCTTGAGAAAGAACAACGGAGCTGGAGGAATCAGGCTCCCTGACTTCAGGCTATACTACAAAGCTACAGTATTCAAGAGAGTATGGTACTGGCACAAAAACAGAAACATAAATCAATGGAACAGGATAGAAAGCCCAGAGATAAACCCACACACATACGGTCACCTTATCTTTGATAAAGGAGGCAAGAATATACAGTGGAAAAAACACAACCTCTTCAATAATTGGTGCTGGGAAAACTGGACAGCTACATGTAAAAGAATGAAATTAGAACACTCCCTAACACCATACACAAAAGTAAACTCAAAATAGATTAAAGACCTAAATGTAAGGCGAGACACTATCAAACTCTTAAAGGAAAACACAGGCAGAACACTCTATGACATAAATCACAGCAAAATCCTTTTTGACCCACCTCCTAGAGAAATGGAAATAAAAGCAAAAATAAACAAATGGGACCTAATGAAACTTAAAAGCTTTTGCACAGCAAAGGAAACCATAAACAAGACCGAAAGACAACCATCAGAATGGGAGAAAATATTTGCAAATGTAGCAACTGACAAAGGATTAATCTCCAAAATTTACAAGCAGCTCATGCAGCTCAATATCAAAAACACAAACAACCCAATCCAAAAATGGGCAGAAGACCTAAATAGACATTTCTCCAAGGAAGTCATACAGATTGCCAACAAACACATGAAAGAATGCTCAGCATCACTAATCATTAGAGAAATGAAAATCATAACTACAATGAGGTATCACTTCACACCAGTCAGAATGGCCATCATCAAAAAATTTAGAAATAATAAATGCTGGAGAGGGTGTGGAGGAAAGGGTACCCACTTGCACTGTTGGTGGGAATGTAAATTGATACAGCCACTTTGGAGAACAGTATGGAGGTTCCTTAAAAAACTAAAAATAGAACTACCATACAACCCAGCAGTCCCACTAGTGGGCATATACCCTGAGAAAACCATAATTCAAAAAGAGTCATGTACCAAAATGTTCATTGCAGCTCTATTTACAATAGCCAGAACATGGAAGCAATCTGAGTGTCCATCAACAGATGAATGGATAAAGAAGATGTGGCACATATATACAATGGAATATTACTCAGCCATAAAAAGAAACGAAATTGAGTTGTTTGTAGTGAGGTGGATGGACCTAGAGTTTGTCATCAGAGTGAAGTAAATCAGAAAGGGTAAAACAAATACCGTATGCTAACACATATATATGGAATCTAAAAAAAAAAAAAAAAGATCCTGAAGAACCTAGGGGCAAGACGGGAATAAAGACGCAGACCTACTAGAGAATGGACTTGAGGATACAGGGAGGGGGAAGGGTAAGCTGGGACAATGTGAGAGAGTGGCATGGACATATATACACTACCAAATGTAAAAGAGATTGCTAGTGGAAGCAGCCGCATAGCACAGGGAGATCAGCTCGGTGCTTTGTGACCACCTACAGGGGTGGGATAGGGAGGGTGGGAGGGAGACGCAAGAGGGAAGAGATATGGGGACGTATGTATATGTATAACTGATTCACTTTGTTATAAAGCAGAAACTAACACACCATTGTAATGCAATTATACTCCAATAAAGATGTTAAAAAGATTTTTAAAAAGAAATAATAAATTTTAAAAAAAGAGCAAAGTGATGCACCCACTATGGAGAGGAATTAAATAAATTTGCATCAAAACCACATACATGTTTACCTTATGAAAATTAATTAGAATAATGCACTGCACTTATGAGAAATGATCGTGAAGTTATATGTCCACTGGTATGAGAAAATATATGCACAAATTTGTTCATAGTGGCGTCAGTTGGAAAAGTAAAATATCCGAAATTACATGCATGTCATTCATAAGAGACTGTGCTGAATATACTATGGTACATTCACATAGTGCAGTACAGTGAAGCTTAATCGAAATGAGGAAGAACCTTTACAAACTGACGTTAGTATTTTTTGCCATGAATTGTTAAATGAAAAATGAAAGGAATGAAAGAATGTCTATAAGCTACTTTTTGCCTGAGATAGAAAGGGAAATAAGAGTGTGTGTGTGTGTGTGTGTGTGTGTGTATGGTGATGTTTGTTTATGTTTGCAAAAAAATTTATAGAAAGATAAACCAGAAAGTAAGGAAAAATGTGGCTTCTAGAGGGCAGATGACATATGATAAAGACGAGGGATGAGAGTGTGACATTTCTTGATATAATTTTTAAAATGGTTTGAATTTTAAACCATGTCAATGTTTTGCATATTCAAAATATAAAATATATAAACAAAATAGAAAGAAAAACCAAATCTTAAAATTGACTGCAAATAGAAATTACAAAATTTAACTTCATATCAACTTGAAATCATGAGAACACATGATTTCATATAACTTTTGAACACTACTCTCCTCAAGGAATGTATTCTAAGGGCACAAAAAACCTTTAAAAAAAAAAACAGAAAAACAAAACTCAAGACTGAGTTATCGGTTTGTTCTTGATAAAAGCGTTGGAGGTGTGATTCAAAATTGTTTTTAGTATATTGTAAATTATAGCATATGAGTATATATACTAATATTTTTGGAAACCAGCTTTCATTGCTTAAGAAGGTAAAAGTAATGTGAACTAGAGAAGGTGAGAAAGAATGCGGTGGAGTTCGATGATAATGGAAAGAATTAACATAGGTTCATATTTTGTAAAAATATTTTTCTACATCTGTTCACTAAAAAGGCTTAGAAATAATGACACTTCAGTATCATAAGCACGTTTAGGTCTTAAATATTGCTTCTGAAACACCATTCCCTAATGAAAGAAACCAGGCTCCTTGTAGAAATGAGTGATTCCAGGTTTAGGCAGATAAAGTATAAAACGAACTTAGAACACTTAATGCCTGAAAACAAGGACACAGGAGCTAGTGTGATGGTACTTCCACAAACTAAATGTGGGACAATTTGAGCATTAAAATGAATAGTGAATAATAACAGAAACAGATCATAACACATGGAATTGAAAAATTCACAGACCTACAGTGACACTAGAAAAATGATAATGATAGTGATAATAACCATATTAGAAAACAAGAGAGAGGAAAAGAAGGAAAACTTTCCTTTATAGAAAAATTCTAGCTAATAATTGTAGAAGAAATGATAGAATGGGAAAACGCACCATTTTATTGATATAAGCCCCAATGTAATGATTAATTCAGGTAAAGGTCATCAAAGGATGCTAAAACATTTTGCTGAACTATTTTTGAGGAACTGAATATTTACATACCCTCTTCCAAAAAGGAAAAAAAGACTACCTTTTACAATTTCTAACCAAGTAATCAAATTAAGCATTACCAATTTTGTGAAACTGAATTTACATGCCTCCCGAATTGATGCAATAAAATATTCAAACAACAGCTTTGTAATATTCTTTCCAAAAGTGTTTCATCTAAATCTGATAATGACAAAACAAATGGATAAATATAGAATGCAAGATGTTCTGCAAGATAAGTGGCATAAACTCCATGAATAATATATACCTTGAAATTAAAAAAAAGAAAAGGTAGAGGGGCTGTCTGAGATTTAAAACAACTAATGAAGCATACAAATCAAATGCATCAACTTTTACTGGATCTTGGATTTTAAAATAATGATAAATGAGATTTTGGTGAAAACTGAATATGAACTGTGCATTACGTTGTATTACTGAATTAATGTTACTTTTCAGAAGGAGCTGCAGCAAATGCCCTTTTTTTTTTTTGAGATGCTTACTAAAGTATTTTGGGATAAAACATCATGATTCCTTCAATTTATTTGCAAACAATTGAGAGAAAGAGGATGTTAACAATTGGTGAATCTAGTCAAATATATGTGATTGTTCACTGTATCACTTTTTTACCTTTTCTATGTGTTTAAAAATTTCAGGAGAAAAAAATAAAAATGTAAAATAAATAAACTGAACTGAGATTAGGATGACCCTTAAGCACATGGCAGAGGCAAATAAACATGTGTCTGAATGAATGAAGGGATAAACGTATGAAGTGCAAAATCACCTTATCTGTATTTTAGCTGCCACCATAACAATAGTGTTTTAGTGTATTCAAATTGACAGCACTTTGACCCTTCTGGTTCACTGTAATTTTAAAGATGAACTAATGTTTCCAAATTTGTGATGATATTCACTCATTTGACTAGCTGTCTTTAGAGGATGTGTTGTATTTGTGTACATAGAGTTCTTTTCACCTACCAGTTCCTCTTTGGGATGCTTGCTCAATCTTGCACCTAAGAAGTTTGAGTTAATTGGAAATCATAGTTTTCAAACTCTGTGATTTAAGAGTGGACACTTTAGTGAGGGTAGTAAAATTATTGTATTCACTCTCCCTGGAGTCCATAGTGGTCAGCCAAGAGACAGGCATACAAACTAAACAGATCAGAGTGCTTCTCTAGGAGTTTATGTGCAATCTAAGATCAAGGGAATCTTTTTTTTCCTTCAAACTTTGCTAATTTGGAAGGATGCATGCTTCAACTTTCTGGGCTGATGATACCCACCACAAATCCAAGATCTCCAAGGCATAAAAAATAAGCAGTGAGAAAGAAACAAAGAGGGGAAGGGAGGTCCAGCATTACAGGTAGACAGAGAGAGAGAGAGAGAGAAAACATGGTTCTAATGACATTTTTTGCTTTTCAGATGTCTTTAAGGCTAGTGCCACTCCCTGATTGCACAGTTTTTGGAAAATTCCTTTCTTGGTTAAAGTTAGCTGAGTTAGCTTTTAGTTATATACAACTGGAAAAAATCCTGCTGCACAGTTGAAGACAGTGAATATTGTTCATGTAGTTTCAATATATCACCCCACATGCTAAACATTTATCCAGTAAACTAACATACTCTATTAAGATAAGAAAGTAATAATACTAACTCATTAATTTAGATGTCCTTAAGTTGTTTTCTTAATTTTCACTGAAGCTAAGCAACACTGTCAATTAATGAAAGTTCCAAATGTAGACAATATGAATCCACATATGGATACATTATTTATAATCTTATATACTGTATGGTGCATATTTAATTTAGAGACCAATGGAGTTATATGGATTTATTTGTAGCTGGTCTATTTTTGCCTTTGTTCTTTTTGTGCTCTCTTGTGGATACCAGAAAAACGGACAATTTGGTCTACGTGGCTAGATGGTGGTTTAACTGCTATCATATTTACCTTTGCATTTCTTAAGAGGAACAGAGGTGGAGGAATGTCAAGTAAATTAAAAGCTGTATATTGAGTTTATAACAGAGTAATAATGTTTCAAACCCCCTTACAGTACCATCTACATCTACAATAAGAAAATAGAATATACACAGAGATTGTCAGAGTTTAAACTCTGTTTCTTTTCTGTATTGATGACTAATATCTTTTGATCTGTCATTACCAATACATCCTCTGAAGTTGTGGTACATTAGGTACCCTCAAGTGAGTGAATTTAAAGCACTTGAAAATCCCACATTATTAAGTCAATCAACACTTCTTTAGTGCCTATTGTGAGTCATGTGCTATGTTGGCAACTGGAAAATCAGAATAAACAAAAGCCTCATACTATACTAGTGGTATAAACTGGTAAGCATAAGTAAATATGGACTGGAGAAGTATAAACAAGTAATATTTCAGATGGAAAATGAGGTGAAAACCAAAACCATTTAAATTCCTCATGGTTTTGCTCTTCTGTGACATTGAATCTATTTTTTTTTTCTCCTTTTGTTTGAAGAGAGAGAGAAAGTGGTATGAGCACCTGGAAGCAATTTGCAGATAAATTCAATCATTTGGGGATGTATTCTTGTATCGTTTGCCCTTTTATAAAGGACAAAGAAAGACAAAAAAGAAAAAGAAAAAGAAAACATGCAGGAAAGGAGCTTTTGAGATACCTAGATGTCAAAATCATTATATATTTTGGAAATATTAAACCATACAGAAATATCCCCAACTATAATTTGCTCTAACTGTTGCAATTTAGGAAATTGGAAGGAAATATGATCTAAAACTGAATACTAAAGGTAAAATTAAGACTTACTCTTAAGGAACTATTGTGGGTTGAAATGTTCTCTCAAAAGTTCTGTAGAAGTCCTAATCCTCAGTGCTTCAGAAGGACACATGGTTACAAGAGGGTTTCCTAGACAGACCTATTTTCCCAAAACAATAGGTGAAACTGCGTTTTAATTGTGGCTTGTCAATATGCTTCAAACAGTCTTTGGAGAGAACAAAAATCCCATAAAGAATTTCTTCTCCAGATGAAAATTAGGAATACTACTAAAACTAAATAATCAAAACAATGAACATTTATTGAGCCTTTATTATTTGCTGGGCACCATATTGAGTGCTTAACCTTATTTATGAGTTCACTAATTCCCAGAACTATTTTATGAAGTTGGTATGATGGTTCTTGTTATACATAAAACAAACATAGATATAACACAGTTAAAAACAAAGTTAGCAAGTTTAAGCAATTTGCTCCAAGGCACAGAGCTAAATTTGCTACAGCAGGTGTCTTTACCCATGTTCTTCTGACATCTATGAACTCTAGCTTCAGGGATGTGGTTTTGGCAAGAACTGGTTCATTCCCCTGCCCTAAAATAAGTATCAGGTATTTTACTACAGATGAGGAGTAATCCTTTAATTAAGACAAGTACAATAAGATTAAACGGGAAGATGGTGGTTCACATACTTGGCAAATTTTACCACGCAAGCAGAGCTTTATAAGACTTCATTTTGTTTTAAAGTTAAGAATTCTGTGCAGTAAAAACCTGTTTTTTCTTTTTTGTTTTGCTTTGTTTTTTGTTTTCTGTCATAGTCCACAGGGCTTATTGTGGGTTTTGGTTCCATTCTCTCTATTTAGGTTGCTGTCACTCATGCTATTGAGACTGTTTCCCAAAAAAGTAATTTAGGACACTGTCTATTTCATAATAAAAGTAGAACTTCAGCTGTTTGTATATAGTCCATACTTTCATTTGTAAGCAGAGGAAAAACAAAAAACTGTAAGTGGGGGAGTAAACACAGCCAAGAGTTTTAATGCGGTAATAATATGTAAGAACTATCATATTACTTACGTGCCACAGTATTGAATATTGATTGTTAATAGGAAGGAAGTGTGATTAAATGAATGTCAAAAGTTTCAAATTAGTCTTTTAAGAGAACTTCCTCATTCAAGGGTGTAAGCAATTGGAATGGTTTGCCAAAGGAGTTCACAGAATTTCACACTTTCAGTATGTTAAAACAAACAAACAAACAAAACACCAGCAAACACAAATCTTCAACATGTCCTTATTTTGAATTATTTTCTATTTTATTATAGTTTGCTAGAGAAATTCCACTGAAAAACTCCCAACTAGGATAACTGAAGAAATGGAGAAAATTGAAGTGACCAGACATTTGCCAGGGTAGCTGGGGAGCTTACAGTGCAAACACAGGTCAGATGGGAAAAGAGAGCAACCAACAGTCACTCATACTCATGGAGATAAAAGAGAAGGCCGTGAAAGCAGGACTAACTCTCCTTAATTAGAAAAGAAGCCTAAGTAAGCACAGGCTTTTATTTTTTTCTAAATGGGAAAGGGGATGCCAAAGATAATTGTTTTGTCATCAAGGCAAGATCAAATTGTTGACCCTCTAATTATATTGGGCAAAATAACAACGGATCTTACTGATGGCTTTCCTAATTCTGGAGCTCAGAAATCAAATTAAAATGGGAGATATTATGCTTATGGTCTAATTTGCCCAGAGTTCATTATATTGGAGGCTTACAGAGAGCTTTGTGACTAATTACTTTGCATTGTCTACTTCCTCAATATTAGAGCTGATATCATCTAAGTATAATCAAATCAGATCAATGTCTAATCAATGATCTGATAGAACCAAGAGTGAATTTAAAGCATAGCTGAGCCTGAACAAGTTTAAACATGCATACACTTACTTGTGATCTGTAACTTTAAATAAGATTTTGAGTTTTTCTGGAATTACAAAGTTGTGCATAGTATACTCAAGTTTGAAGAAAAATATAGTTCCTTATTCTCTGAAAATGACATTATCTTCATGCGTACCTCTAGCCACTGTTGGGTAAGAAGAGTAAAAAGGAATCAAAGTTAATTTTTTTGAGAGGGGAGGGTCAAGTCTGGTTTAATTTTATAATTTGAGATATACTTTGAGGCGGTTAGTTTCTTGGAATGTTTAGGAGATGAGTTTCCCTAGGATAAGCACCCAGTGTTTTAGATTATCGTTGCTCCTGTTACAGTTCACTTTAGTGTCTGCTGGTATGAAGGGGTTGAATACACACATGCCATCAAATGAAGAGAGTCTCAAAACTGACTGAAGTGTGTTCTGCTGTTCCCTGGACCGAAGACTCCTAAAGTGTGACTGGCCCATCGTGGGGCCTCTGCTGTTGTCAGTTTTTCATATTTATCTGCTTGGTCAGGGTGGGTCTTTGGCTGTTTCACCTCCATCTCAACTCTTACTGCTGCTGTCCCTTGGCTCCAGGTCTGGCAGTGATGTCCATAGACCCTGTCCACGTGGTCTACTCTTCAGCCCTTACCTATAAGGTCCCCATTGCCCCTCTGGAGAGCCCCCTCTTCTGCCAACCTCTTAAGCCAGATGTTGAACTAACTCTCATGCCACTATCCCTCCTAAAAGAAAATGGACACATTCACACTATATGGGAATAAAGGAAGCTACACTCAGACTCTTTTCCACGTAACAATGTCATGTCATGCCACTGAGTTTACATTAATGGAAAACCCATATCACTAGCCCCTTTGGTACATCAATATTATCTCCCAGGGTTTCATATTGGTTAAAGGGAAAAGCTCCCTGCTTTCAGTGGTCTCTCCATTTAACAGATACATGTCACCCTCTCTGGGCTGGCATTCTTATCCCTTGCTCTTTCATTCTATTCTAGGGTGCTAACCTCATGAGCTAGTTGTAAGCATAGGTTTCTTATCTATACAATATGACATTACGATCTGGTTCCAGAATTGGTTCATGATATGCTGAGAGAATTTAGAAAATCTTCCATCTCTTTTTCAGTCTTGGATTACAAGCTTTTCTGTTTGTTGCAAGATGATTTGGGGGAATTCTAGTAGCTGAATAGCAATTCTTTATTACTCTTTGCATGTCACCCATAACAATTCTGTACATGTCTCACCCAATCCCTAATGGGGTTATCCCTGGTAGTAGGAGGGTGTCTCAAGATTACTAGGGAGAAGGTCATGTAGACAAAATGAAAAATAGAAAGACATATTAATAATTTCAAAAATCTTAATTCTTTGTGTTGTCTAATTTCCATTTTCCCTCTTCCCCTCTCCAAGCAGATCTATTTTCTTCACTTTGCTGCCCTGATTGGTCCCATCAAGAGGCTAACTACACGATGCATCATTTATACTCTTTTGCTCTCCAATTTCCAATTCCTTTAGGCCAATGGATGGTACCAAAGGGAGATTAGAGAGGAAAGGGAGAGAGATGTCTATTTGTTCTCCCTTCACCTGCCTTGTTCCACTATGGCTGGCAAGGTCTCCATTCCCTATGGTCAGGCATCCATTAGGCTAACTCTCTTCCTTGACTCCAGTCACAGTTGTCCTTCCCACTTTGATCTTTCCATTCTAGAAAGGGAGATGTTTTCTCCCTGTGGCTAGGTCCTTGGTGTCTCACCATCCTCTGTTGGTTCCTTTAACTCTGCCTACCCCATTCTAAATAGTCCCCCCACTAGTCACACTTCAGTTAAACCTTTCTGAATACTCCCATCTTACTGAAACCCTTACTGGTACCTATCTTTAAATTATCAATTGAAATAGTTCATTTATTATTTTGACAACTATGTATGCTGAGTATCAATCCCTGTGCTGAGAAAAAAAACCACCAGGTAGGAACAAAAGGAAAAGTCCTTGATCTCATGGAGCTTATCACCTAATGAAGGACACAGACAATCAACAGTAAGTTTATTATGATGAAGTGGTAATAATTGCTATAAAGAAGAATAAAGAAGGAATGGGGTGGGTAAGAAGGTGATGGTGAAGGGAGTGAAATTTTCAAAGAGTAGTCAGAGAAACCTTCATTGCTCACTGATAGAGTGATGAATGAAGAGAATAAGGGAATAATATGGGCTGAACTGTGTCCTCCCAACATTCATGGGACCCTAACCTTAATGTGACTGTATTTGGAGATAGGTCCCTTAAGGAAGTAATTAAGGTTAAATGAGACCATAAATGTGGGGTCCTAATACAATAGGACTGACATCCTTATAAGAAGAGACATCAGGAGTGCACTGAGAAAGGCCATGTGAAGACATAAAGAGAATGTAGCAGTCTACAAGCCAAGGAGAAAATCTTCAAGAGAAGCCAACTGTGTCAATATCTTGATCTTGGACTTCCAGCTGCCAGAATCATAAGAAAATTAATTTCTTTATTGTTGTTTAAACCACCCCATCTATGGCATTTTGTAATGACAGCTCTAGAAGACGAATACAAGGAACAAGCCACGGGATATTTAAAATAAGACCATATCAGGCAAAAGGAATGGCAAGGGTAACAGCCCAGAGGGAAGATCCTTGGCAGATTCAAAGGAAGAGTAAAGGGGTAATGTTCCTATAGCAGAGTAGATAAGGGAGAGATTATCAGGAGATAAGGTAAGAGAAGTAATGGAGGTCCAGATCTTTAATAGCGAGATAAGCTTTATTCCGTACACAAAGAAACTCTGATAGCTGAGATGGGACTAGAGGAGGAAGAGTAGGAGGCAGGTGATCAATGAGAGAGCAACTGCAATAGTTCAATGAGACACATGTGGCTTGGATAAGGATGTTAAGGGTGGAGATGGTAAGAAGTGGTTAAATTTTAGATTATCTTGAAAGTAAAGCTAATAGAGATTTTTGTTTGTTCATTTATATTTGTTTAATTGATTAGATGTGTATTGTGATGTAAAGAAAGTTGTCAAGGATGAATGCCCAAGTCTTTGTCCTGAGCAACCAACACATAACATTTATACTTACTAAGATGACAGGACAACGGGAAGAATCTAGCGTTTGGATGTGGGCATGGTTAGCTTGAATCAGTATCCAAGTGCAGATGCAAAGTAGACAGTTGGAAATATGAAGCTGAAATTCAGGGTAGTGCGTGGGGGGAGGTGAAGTAGAAAGTATTTATGTGAAGCACTACGCTGATATACAGTGAATGCAGCAAAGATAAATCAGATCTTGCACCTGTCTCCAAAAAAACATATGATTTTAGTAGAGAATACACATTTAGTAAAGCATTGACGATTCTATGAAAAAGTTGCCACGAGGGGGAAGAGTGTATTATGACCACAGGAATTTTCTTGGAATTGTTTGCATGTCTCATATATTCAGTTCCTGAATTGTTTTAACAAAATACAGTTGATAAAAATGTGCAATATTTGTACTTTTAATACCTATTCATTTGTTTTTCCATTATATACCTTGTTTGCTCCTCCACTGTTGGTTAAAAAAGAACATTTAAAATATAACATCAACTAAACTGTTCCATGCTGAAATTTTATATCACTTTTTTAAGACTTTTATAATATCTATATATAGTAATTACATCTACTGCATGACAATAGCCAATTAAACTAACCTAAGATGATATAATACTCTATACAGAAAATTGTCTACAAAGTATGGGAGGGAGTCATAAAGTGGGAAGATTGGTGGTAAGAATGCGATGAACAGAATGTAAGAAATACTTTCAAACTCCTAAATGTTGGCTAAACTAAAACTACATTTACCTTTGAGTTACATAGAAGAACTCTAACTAGGTTTTCAATTAATTACATTTAAGGAGACTCAGATATCTGAGATCTAATTTTACTTCCAGTAGTGATCGTTACCTAAGCTTTAGGTTTTTTTTTTCCCTGGTTTCTACCCTACCCATGCCCATCCTCCTTCACCAGACAGGTGTGAAATTTGCAGACCTTAACAACAGTTAATCTTCAACTGGTTAGTTTAACGAAGCAAAATAAAAACTTTTCTAGTTTGAATATTTCTTATCATTTTGAAAATTATACATTTAAATTCCTAAAATTATGATGCTGCATGTATTTGACAGTAGGTATATTAGTTGGAGCCTACCTAAGAGCAAAGCCTGATACAAGGACATAGGTACAGGTAAATTATTTGGAAAGCTCTCTGCAAAATCAGGAGAGAAGGGTCAGAAAAATGAAGCCAGGGAAGGAGGATTTAGGATGTGTTTAGGGAACTGGTATGGGCACCAGGGTCTTGATTCTCCCAGTATCTCAGAGAATTTAGGATTGTTCTAAAATTGTCTGTAAAACAGCAAAGGGCTGAGACATCATTCCAAGGGAATGTGACATGTGTCATAAAAAGCCTACACTAGCTGTCAAAATTCAACCATTTGTTTCATGATTCTGCTGTAAAAATAAAACTATCCTCTAAAATCACAGGAATACAAAGGATTCACAGTGAACTAGAAAAAAAAAAAAAAATCCTCTCTAACATGGGTCTTCCAGCCTCTGGTCTTGCCCAACTAAAATTGAGTTTGAACAATTCCAAAGTTAACTCAGAAGATCATCAACATTCCTAAAGCTTTGCATATTTTCACTGTGCCACCCTAAACATGTCACTGATGACTGTCCTCCTGATCTAACTTCAGCATCTCAGGAATTGCAAGCAGAGATTTAAAGACACGGATATTGGAGAAGTATGATAGCTAGCTGTCGGATAGGCAGTTGACATTGTCTGCCACAAAATAGGTCTCACCGTATTTTTCTGTTTAATATTTCATTTAAATATACAAATTTGGCAAGGTTGAATTAGTAACAAAAAATATACTTCCATTTACAACAGATAAAATTTGATGCCAACACAAGAAATATTTACTTCTTGACTTAAAGAATCTATTCATATTTTAAGCCACTATCTTTTTCCTGTGTCATTTTCATGGATATTTTGATAGCTCTAAATCTAAATACAGATAATCCTATATGACAGATCCCAAATAAATTTAAAAGCCTCAATAGTTAAAGTTTCTCTTGCCGTTATAAATGGATGCATTCTCTGTTCATTATCCCTTCCAAGTCCCATATTAGCTTCCACCAGACATGTATATTTCAAATAAAGCTAAAGCAAAATTCTAGACAGTTATCTGCAGAAAGGATGAGCAAGCTTATTTATGATTCATTTGCCTTTTTAATCTAGGCTCTTCATTGGAAGCCTCTGATACTGACAGTTTGAAGAGATAAATAGGCCAACTATGGTCATTACACATAGATATAGTCAAGCGCATCAGAATATTCTTGTCTCCTCTTTTAATTTACATAATTTCTAAATGTGCTAAGAATGGAAAGCATTGTTCATTGATGGCAGTTTTTACTACAGAAAAATCAGCAACATAAAACACATTGTGGCTTAACCAACGTTGAGAAAGTGATTGCTATAAGTTTTTTTTTCATATCTCCCTTGTCAGAAACTTTTAGTTTGAATGCAGCTGTTTTCATCAAATGTTCTATCACAGGAACATTTACAAGTGGTCCTAGCAGGCCACTCTCTGAGGATCAGATTTTATATCAAAGATTCAGGGGATGCATGTATCTTTTCAAATTAATGTTTTTGGTTTTTTTTTGATATATACCCAGGGGTGGAATTGCTGGGTCACATGGTAGTTCTATTTTTAGTTTTTTGAGGAACCTCCATACTGTTTTCCATAGTGGCTGCATCAATTTACATTCCCACCAACAATGTACAAGTGTTCCCTTTTCTCCACATCCTTGCCAATGTTTGTTACTTGTGTTCTTTTTGATGATAGCCATTCTGACACGTATGAAACGATATCTCATTGTGATTTTGATTTGCATTTCCCTGATGGTTAGCGTTGTTGAGCATCTTTTCATGTGACTGTTGACCATCTGCATGTCTTCTTTGGAAAAATGTCTATTCAGTTCCTCCACCCATGTTTTAATTGGGTTGTTTGGTTTTTTGATGGTGAGTTGTGTGAGCTATTTACATATGTTGGCTATTAATCCCTTATCAGTCATATCATTTGCAAATATTTTCTCCCATTCAGTAGGTTGTTTTTTCTTTTTATCCGTGGTTTCCTTTGCTGTGCAAAAGATTTAAATTTGATTAGGTCCCATTTATTTACTTTTGTTTTTATTTCCTTGGCTTTAGGAGACAGATTCACAAAAATAGATTCATGCACCCTAATGTTCATAGCAGCATTATTTACAGTTTCCAAGATATGAAACAACTTAAGTGTCCATCAATATACGAATGGACAAAGAAGATGTGGTAATATATACCTACAATGGAATACTACTCAGCCATAAAGAGAATGAAATTCTACCATTTTGCAGTAACATAAATGGACTTGGAGGGCATTATGCTAAGTGAAAAAAGTCAGACAGAGAAAGACAAATACTGTATGATATCACTTATATGGGGAATCTAAAAAATACAACAAACTAGTGAATATAACAAAAAAGAAGTAAACTCACTGATATAGAGAACAAACTAGTGGTGACCAGTGGGAGAAGGAGCAGATGGGAAATAGAGGGGTGGGGGATTGGAAAGTACAAACTATTGGCTGCAAGATAGGCTCAAGGATATATTGTACTACATGGGGAATATAACCAGTATTGAGTAATAACTGTAAATGGAGTGTAACACTTACAATTGAATAAAAATTTTAAAAATAAAAAACAATTAAAAAAATGGTAGTTCCTAGGGAAGAGGAAATATTTTGGGCTGGTGCAACAACCAGTGGGCGAGTGGTCATTATAGAGATAAAAACCTAACTTGATTATTTCCCAGATAAAAAGTGATCCAAGTGACAAATAGGAAGAGCAGAGGAAAAACAGCTTGGGAAAGACAATGTTTTTTACTGTGCAGAATCAAAAAACAAGATGCTTTCACCTAAAAGGGATATAAGGTGGGGGGAAAGAAAGAGGGAAAAGAAAGAAGGAGAGAGAGAGAATGGAGAAAAGGAGAGAGAAGGAGAGAGGATGAGATGGAAGGTATAAGGGAATGAAAGAATAAGAGAAAAATGAGGGAGTGAAAAAAAGAGTTAAAAAGGAAGGGAGAAAATGAAGGGAAGGGCACAGGCAGGAAGGAGGGGAGGATGCCAGACCTGTGCCAACATTCAGACCCTTAGGGTGCCCCGTGATGCAGGAGATAGGCAACAGCAACCAAGTTTCCTCCCTTTAATAGTATTAATGCATAATAGCTGTATGTTATCAGATGCTACTTAAATATGTCATCAAGAGAAAATGCTAGCCTAACTCAGGTTACATCTAATTTCTTTGGAAAATGTTTTCTCCAAAGTGGCTTAGAAAAAAGGATTGGTCTCAAATAGGGAAAGCTCTCTATGTTTTATAGCTCCTCTTTTAACTATTTAAAAACCAGAGGGGTAACCTTAAATTCTCTCTCTTTAAGGGGTCCCTATTAAGGGCTATGTGGATAGGCTTTAAAGAGACATTAAGTACGGGTATTATCAGAGCTTCTAAAAAACAAGGAAATGACTCCTATACATTTAAATAAGAATGTTTGGTAACAACATTGAATGGTTCAGTGGAATAAGCATAAACGTTCAAGTCTAAATTATCTGGGTTCTTTGTGCTATACAGTAGGTCCTTATTAGTTACCTGTTTTATATATAGTAGCATGTATACGTCAATCCCATTCTTCAAAGAACACTACTCAATACTCTGTAATGGCCTATATGGGAAAAGAATCTAAAAAAGAGTGGATATATGTATATGTATAACTGATTCACTTTGCTGTACACCTGAAACCAACACAACATTGCAAATCAACTGTACTCCAATAAAAATTTAAGGAAAAAAACAAGACTAAAGATATCTTTAAAAAAATATATCTGGGTTCTTTTTTTGGCTTGCTGTCTGGGGGAAATTGAAGAAACAACAACGTTTTTTCACCTCTAATTACTGCATCAATGAAATAGAGTTAATACCACTAATTTCAGAGATGCTGTGGGGACTTGATATGATGTAAGCCTAGCACCCCAGCCTCTAAGCTTCAGCCTCCAGGAGTGGTTTAGTTCCATCAATGTGCAAGTTGAATATTGCTCTATATTTATCTGTTTGAGTTACAAGATATTTATCAAAAAGTATCTAAGTTCAAATCACCATGCTAGGTGCTAGAAAGTGGCTTTGCAGACTTCACCTGGATAAATATAAAATCTTTTATGTTATTTTATGTTTTGGAGTGAGGGGTAGGACTTAATAAATGATGCTTTATACCCTAGAAATTTCTCTGCTCGTAGATTTTATTATCTCTTCCGTTCACTAGCCAAATTGTCATGATCTGAATTGTGAGAGAGCTGTAGTTTAATTCACACTGCTGTGTATATATTTAAACACCTGTCTTTTCCCATAAAGTATAAACTTTTTTAGGGCTGGGCCTCTGTGTTACGGTTCTTTAAATTTCCTGCAATACCAAGAATATTATGCTACATGTAGAGAAATTGTTGATAAAGTACTAGGGAGTTCTTACTAATTCCATCTGGAATTAGAAAACCAGAGAATTTATTATTATGCACTCTCTTGGACAGTTATATCTGAATTTGGGAACAATCATAAACTAACTCAAAAAAGTCTTATTTATGGCTTTAGTTCCAATTTATTACTCAAGTGCAATTCACTCTGCCTCCTTGTAATATTCCAAATCACAAAGGAAGCATGTATTCCAACTTCTTCAAGTCAAATTGCAATTGACAAATGCTTCTTCAGATCATGAAAGAGCTATACACAGAAAAATGAAAATTTCTGGAAATACTGGAAGGCAGATAGTTTCTAGAGGACGTTGTCCTGTCTTACAGAGGAACAAATATTGGAAATGTTAGAAAGTTCAAATATATGCCAGTCGAAACAAAGCTACAGACAATCTATTGCATTTATGAATTATAAATATATATTATAGGCTTCAATTTGTTCATGAAAGTTTTATAATGTATATTTAAATTTCATTTAATAAACAAAATTGCAAATTAAAATTCTTTTCTTTTTTATTAAGATATATAAAATTACATTGGATATTTTGTATCACTTTTATGCTATTTGCAAAAAAAAGAAAAATCTTTTTAATTAAAAATATTAAAGTAAGTTTGTGGTGCTTAAGCTAGTATTTTTTTTTTTTACTGATACACAATTTAATAATTACCTTCATGTAAGAAATTAAAATACAAACAGAAAATCTTAATTTAATATATTTTAATACTTATTTATATTTTAATCTCTTGTTTCTTAATTTGCATTATAGACACTTTATGTTTCCTCTGATAATTTACCTGTCATTGTTTTTTAAGTTCAGTGATGGCATAAGCAAAAATGTATTAAAAACACTGGAAATGGAGTTCAGGAATTTTTGCTTTGAAATCAACTCTGTTGGTGATAAGACCAAATCATGTGACCTTGGGGAATTTCTGTCTACACTGAGCACAGTTTCCTCATCTGTTAACATATCAGAAAGAGTGAGAGAGCTCTGGTGGGGTCACTTTTACAAAGGCATTATTATTGTTTTTATTATTATTGATTATTATTGATTATTGTTTCTTGCATTACCAAATGTGTGACTGAGCCTCAGATATAATTTATGATCATTAGTCAACTTAAAACGATTGACAGAATATAATAGTTCTATAAGATCAATGATTGTAATAGTGTAACTCTAGACATGGGCAGAAGCAACAAGAGGGAAAAATTTCCTGGACCATAGTAGACTAATAAGACAGGTGGTCCAGAGGTTTCTGGCTACTGTTGATAGCACATTGAGAGTCTATCAGTGAAATCCTTGCCTAAACCGGGAATGAGCATTTCTAGCACCATGGGGCAAACTGGTCACAAAATGCCTCCCAAATCTTGGTCGAAATTAAGACCAAAAGGGAAAGGATTGTAAAATAAACAATGTTGCCCACCATCCAGTTCTACAAGAATCAAGTCATTAGCCACTGCAGTTGCTGACCTACAATACACCCCGAAAGGAATTCAGGGTGAAGATCAGGATGAAACACTCTGTTCTCTGGGGAAACTGGCAGAACAGGCCTTCCTAACTAACAGGCATAGTTAGATTTTTTCAGAAGAAATTTTTCATGAACCTGGATTCTTGCATTTCCCATACTTAGAAAAGCACTAAATTCATTAATTAAAATGTCTATTCCTTGTGTGTAGCGGCAACCTTCTACTGAGATGTGTGTTTGATTGCAGGTACCCCCTTCTCCAAAATCACATAGATACTGACCTTCCTCTCTTACCCTTTTGGAACTGTTCTCAGAGCTCTCTGAGAGACTGTCTCCTGGGTCATAATCCTCAGTTTGGCTCAAATAAAATTTTCTATTTCTTTCTTAGATTAATTAATCAGATTAATTAGATTAATTAATTTTTTCTGTTGACAAAAATCTACCAGAAATTGAAGGGATAGAGAAACAGTTCAAAAATGCAATAAAGAAACAATCAGATAAACCCACAATATGTGAGAATCTATAAAACAAATTTATTTCTCCAACAAATAAAAACTTAAGTTGAGGGGAAGAGTAGTATTATAGAGAGAATAAAGGGAACTTAAACAGTTTTAATAACCAAATGTAGTATTTGGACTTTGTTTGGAAATCGATTTGAACCAAGCAAGTGTAAAATAAATTCTATGAGTCAGTTGGGACAATTGAAATATGGGCTTGATGTTACATGGTAGTAAGTAATATTAATTTTTTAAAGATTGATATTGTCATGTTGGTTAACAAATAAAAAAGAAGTCTATACCAGTATAAAGTCTTTATGAAAAAGTGGAAATATATGAAAATATGAGACAGTATACTGTCTGGGATTGATTGAAAATACTCTAGCACTTAAAAAAATAGTTGGGAGGGAGGGATACAGGATACAGACTGGCAAAAAGTTTATACTTGTTGTAGCAAAATGAAGTATACAATATTTCATGATAGTATTATTTCTATTTTTATATTTTGATAATTTCATTTATAAAAGGTTATGTTTGCTAAATGGCCCTAGGGAAATCTCACACACGATTTGCTAATAGTATAAATTTAAGATAACCTATGGTGAAAATTGTCATTCTACTAATACTTTACACAAACTGGATGTCTCAAGCTAATATTAATCTAAATTATATAATTTACATATCAGCAACCCTTTGGAATAAGCCATATTATTTATAGAAACTGTCAAAATAAATAAATATAAAATCATATTCATAATTTCATTCTGAAAAGTCACATATATTTAACCTTGGCTTGCCTTGTAATGTGTACCCCAATTATAAATAATCCTTAATTTTATAGATGAAAAATTATAGATATTGATAAAAATATGGATATGACTAATTGATAGAACTTCTCATTGATAATATATATGCAAATCTATCTAAAAGCTCCTTTTTAGAGAGCCATGGTATGTACTAATTACTGTGATAAAATCTTTAACAAAGATAATGATTTAACACTGTGCATCCTCCCAAATTTTTAAATTTATTTGACAATGGAATTCATTTTTCTCATGGCATGTGCAACACATATGTGCAAATATGTGCATGTAGTTGATGTGTATTCTTCAGAATTTTTACTCAACCAATAAATATGATTTAAACTAATATATTAGTATTAAGAAATCTTTATTATGTCAAGTCTCATCAGGTAGACTAGCTTGAATGGCTTTACTTAAAAAAAAACAACTAAAATAGAAGTCACTGTCTTTTCAAGATTTAATATTCAGTCATATCAAATAATTGTTACATTACTAATATATAAATTAAAATAAAACTAGGGACATAAAAATAGAAAAACAAAATATATACTGTCTCATTTTAGAGTCATGTTTTATATTTTTAATAATATGATATGAACTGTTTGATAATTACATTCTGCTCCATTTGATGGGTGAAGAATTTAAAGAAATCTGCTGAGATGTCAGCATATTACATAAGAAAATGAGAAATCATAAAGATGCATAGGCAGAATGGCAATATAGGTAAAGTAGTGAATGAAAATATTTTCAATCATTAAAGGGGTAGGAGTCAAGCAAGCAACAATTGAATAGATAAAAGAAAAGAGAGGTAACTGGAAAGCCTACATAAAGGTATATAATAGTAATCTCATGGGCCTTAGTAATAGGATTAACACAGGGAATAATAATAAAAATTAAAAATAAAATAAAAAATAAAAATAATGAAATTTAATTAGTGGCATTAATTAGTGATATCACATAAACAGATCCACAGATCCCAATGATACTTCAATCATAATGGAGTTCAGTAGAAGAATCCTATGGAGATTAGATCAATACCCAGACATTCACCAAATTTATCAAGTATCTGGGCTCTGAAATATGCTCACTTTCTTACTTTAGGTAAGACATTTACCCTCTGTAATATGTAATATCTAGGTTTAAGACTAGCATCTATTACAGAGTTGTAGTCAAGATTAAAGGGAATAAAGTATGTTCTATGTATGCCCAAACATACTAACGATGAAAAATGTCATTGGTTATTATGATCATAAATATTATTATTTATCATCCATGCTTTATGTTGAAAACACAGGATTACTGAAGCAGTCTTTAACACCTAGTAGATACCCAGTGGAGCAAGGGCTATATAAAAGTGAACTATTTTTAGATTAGTTTACTGAAAACTTTCAAGCTTGCTTGCATATGCACACATTCTTTAACAAAATTGAGAAATAGCCTATTTTCTCTTCTCTAGTCCCAAAGCAGAATCCTCATGGAAAGTGGGCAGAGTAAATGAATACTTTTTTGAGTTGGGTGTGTTTATGAATAGGAGAGTAGTTGATGCTCCTGTGTCATAACTGGAATAGCCTGGGCCTCTTTATTCAATTATATGAATCACCCTCCCCAGGGAAGTCACTAGGCTACACTGGGTGTAAAAGTTTATGGAGCAAAAAAGATGAAGAAGGGATTCATTGTTAATGAATGCCTACTAGAGATAAAGTGGTGTCATTAAAACTGAAGCTTTTTACAGTCATAATTTCTCAAGGCTTATCCATGATAAAAACCAACATTTTCACTTGAGTTTATTTCCTACTCATCTAGTTGGAGAGCCCTTGTAAGCGTCCATTTCTGGAGCATCTCTGATGCAGGAAAATGATGTTGAGGACATTGGGCTGTATTAGCATCCATGTAAAGTTCATTTTAATTTGATTAAAGTAAACCACTCAGGCAATCTTTCTTTCTTCTTACATTAACATTACACTAAGAATATATCAAGATTAAACAGCATATACATATTTGTAAAAAGGATAGTTAGCTTAAAATATTTCAATTTGCTTCTGTGTGTGTGTGTGTGTGTGTGTGTGTGTGTGCTTGGATCTATGTTATATCAAGGAGATTTGGACCAAAAACATTCAATTTTTAAAATCAGATATTCAATGTGTTTTGTCCCCAAATTGAACCACTGCTCAGTTTTTTTCTTTGCATGACAATATTTCTTATTACTCAGTCTTACCTAATGCACAGTGCCCACTTTCAAAGGGAGATATTTCTTACAGTTTTATCAGTCATGTCTATGTTTTGTCAATGGATATTAAAACCAAGAGTTGCAAAGTGTAATTCTTGGTCCCCACCTCACAATTCTAACCACATTCAATAGAAATGTCGTACTATTCAACTGAGATTTCTTATCAGTTAGATGTTGGAAACAGAATTTCAAATTGGTATCAATACTGAGGACCATTCAAAGCATAAAAAAAAATAAAATTTTATTTTGCCATCTTTATTGTATAGAACTGAAAGTCTCTTGAGAACCCATCTTATCCCTGGTTCCAAAGAGAAAGCTTTACAGTTGTCTCATCTGATTATCAGACACAAGAAAATGAGGGTGCTGCATATTGACTATTCTCTTACTGTGTTAGTTTCCTATACTGTCTACAAATTATAACAGACTTTGCAGCTTAGAACAACATCCATTTATTATCACATAGTTTCTCTAGGTCAGAAATCCAGGCAGGCTCAACAGGGTCCTCTGCTCAGAGTCTCCTCAGGCCAAATGCAAAGGGTTGGATGGGCTAGTCCTTTCCACATTGTCTGGAGAAGAATCGTCTTCCACACTCATTTTTGTTGTTGGCAGAATGCAGTTCCTTGCATCAGTTGGACTAAGGTCCCATTTCCTTACCTGCTGTCAGTTGGGGGCAGTGAGGTGGATGTGGGGCTCTTCCCTGATCCTTAATGCCAAATACATTTCTTTTAACATTGCTCTTTTTATCTTCAAAGTCAGCAATGGTACATCAATTTCTTTTTGCACTTCAATTCTCCCTGACTTCCTCTTCTGTCTCTGAGTTTAAGAACTTGTGTGATTAAATTAGACCTAGTTGAATAATCTCCTTTTTGTCATATAAGTAAAGGGTATTCAATGGATGAGAGATTTTTAAAAAAATCATTCAGGTAACCAGAGTCTCTATACACCAACCCTAGACTTGCTAGAATATACGTTTTATCAGAATATACAATGGTTAAAATATGTATGCTCTACACATAAAAGTACATATAAAATGTAGGCTTTGGAATCAATTAAGCCCAGGTTCAAGTTTAAGCTTAATTATTCAATAATTAGGTGATTTTTTGTCTCAGTTTTTTAACCTCTAAAACTCAATTATTACCAATTTTATAGGGCTGTTGAATTGATTACATGAGATAAAGCATGGCAGTTAATACAGTAATTAACATAGAGGGAGCCCTAAATAAATGATTCTCACATAATGTAGAAATTTTATCATTATAAAGAGTATTTATTCAGCAACTCTCCCTAGCAGAGTCCATCCCATCCTTTGGTTCACTTATTTCTCTCCTAAAATGCCTTCTGTCCTCAAGCATGCACAAAAAGATGCCTAAAATATCTCTTTGCCACGTACTCCTCCAAATTTTTCAAGACTTTTTCAAGAATTCCAGTGCAACCCCACACATCTATACACAGAATGTATCATTTGTAATAAGCAGTATGCATGTCTTGCCATCTAATTTAAAAATTCACATTCCAAATTTTCCTGAATCGAAATTAGGGTGTCTTGATTACACTAAATCTTTAGTGTCAGGTATGTGATATTGAAACTGAGCAGGACCCTGCAGGGCCTTCCCAGGGACAGATCCCTGGTATCCCCTGCCTGCCTCTTGTTTGTAGAAAAGCTTTAGCCTCCTGGGGCTTCCCTGAATTCCAAAGAGCTCATTTAATCAGAGAAGTGAGAAAATGCAGAAACAAAGGAAAACATTCATGCAAGACAAAATGATAATAGTTTAGCCATAAGACAAAAAGTCAGGACTTTTAGTTCCTCCTCAGAGGCTACAGATAATATCCCTAGCCATATCTTTGAGTTGTTTTGCAGATAATAAAATCCCCACCATGTGGAAAAAGTTAACTGCATGCTGACCACCAGCATGTAGACCCGAGACTTGTTGGAACCAGGAGGTTGATGATGTTGACTCCCAAAATACCACCCAGTTACCTAATCACCAACCAATCAGAAGAATGTCCACAAGCTGATCAGGCACGCTGTGGCCCTCTTCCTCACCTTGCCTTTAAAAAACTTTCCCTGAAAGCCATCAGTGGGTTCAGGTCTTTTGAGCATGAGCTGCTCGTTCTCCTTGCTTGGCCCCAGGTTGGATGTCTTGCAATAAATGCTGTACTCTCCTTCACCACAACTTGGTGTCAGTAGACTGGCTTTACTGCAAGCAGGCAAGTGGACCCAAGTTTGGTTTGGTAACAATATCTCACCTACCAATAAGACAGTTGTCTATAAACTCCCATTCATTAGCAATTAAAATCTTGTTCAATAAGGAGTTGAATTTGGGAAATTTTATTTACAAAATGGTTTTTCCTTCCCAAAGGAATGGAAGGAAAACCATCAGCACCTTTCACTCATCCCCTATTCAATTCATTTCTGCATCTGGAACAAAGTAATAGAAGAAAGTGCCATTAATACAAATGCACTGTAAATCTTGATTTTCAAATACTAATTCCTGACCCCACAGGGATCATTTATTCAGCACCAGGGATCTCTCTCCTTCTCCATATATAGTCTCTTTTTTTCCTGATAACTGATCACTATTCACTTCATTCCTGAGAGGCACAATTATATTTCCTATTGCAGTCATGATTATACAGAGTATTTTAAGCTGCCAATTTAATCCAAATGTTTATTAAACTCTTTCCGGGGAAAGAAAATTAAATTATTTTAGTAAAACTAGACCTTTATTAGTACACCAGTAAGCATGCAATGTTTATTACAGCTCAGAGATTTCAGCAAATGCCTTTTAACTGAACTTGTTTTGTAGCTGTCCCCTAACAATTTTGTTAAATTCAGTGGTGATTAGCAATTAGGCACCTACATGAACTGGGATGAATATTACTGAATGATAGGTGCATGAGCTGTGTGGAAATACTGACAATGAGGTAAGGAAATGTGAATGGACTGATGAAAATGATGTTTACTTCCTGTGATCTCATCCATGCCCATAGGTTTTAATACCATCCATAAGCCAATAATTCTCAAATTCTTATTCCTTGGCAAGCTTTCTATGAGTTTCAAACTACTTGCAATCTCCTCTTTAATGTCTAATAAGCATCTCAAGTTTTATGTACAAGTCGTAACACAAATACTTTCTTCACTACATACTCACCTCTAGTCTTCCTCATCTCAAAAACATAACAAATAACACATCAACATAATTGTCTGATTGAAAATCTGTGAAAACTGGTAGATTTTTAAAGAACCACAAAACAGCAAGTTATTTTCTTGAAATTCTTCTGGCTTTTTGGTACATAAATGGATACTACCTAAGTCAGATATCCTGTAGAGTATATTATTGTTAATTTTTCTTACATATCACCCTATTTAAGAAATAATCCTAGAATTTGATTGTTTTGTGCTAATGAACTTGCAATGATTTCAAAATTAATTAGCAAAATTATTTTCTTAATATCTAAAGTACAATTCTCTTTAGGAAAATATTCTATATATTTTTGTTTGGTGATAATATGAAACAAATTTCTGAAAAAATAAAATTTCACTCTATGTATTAACAACAAATATAGGATAAAATGTAAAAACATATACCATTTATGATAGTACAAAAATATTATAAACCTGGGAATAAATTTAACAAATGATGTAAAAGATTTCTACACAGAAACCCGTAAAAGCTGTGTTTCATAAAATGTAAGATTTATCAGATTTATTAGGCAGAAGATAATATTTTGAATTTGACACTTTCCCCCAAATTTAGATTTAGTTCAATTTCAATCAAAATCCAATAAGAATTTGGGGAAATTTGACAAGGTAAAACTAAAGTTTATTTGGGAATATAAGTGGTCAATAAGAACAAAATATTTATTTTGAAAGGATAAGATGAGAAGACTTACTTTACTGAATGCCAAGACTAATTATAAAGCTATAATAAATATGGCAATACACATTGGTACAAGAATAAAGAGATAAATGCTCAGATACAAACTCACATATAAGTGGACCCTTGAATGTATTACTGCAGAGTGATAGACAAATAATAAACTTCTCAATAAAAGTTGCTGGAAAATTACCTACATGGGAAAAAAAGTGGAACCTAATCCTACTTCAGATTTTTTGAGAAAAAATTGTGGTAGGCTTTCAAGAGATGTGTAAAATAATGTTAATGTGAAAAATAATATGTATTTTAGGAGATTATTTAGTAAAACATGCTTTTGACTTCAGGATAGGCAACACCTTTTTTTAAAATAAGCACAAAGAAAAATTTTAAACTTAAAGAGAAAAGATAATAAACTGGGCTACATTAAAATTAAAAACTTGAATTCATCAAGAGACTCCTGCCAAGAGAATGAAAATGCAAGCCACAGAGTGGGAGAAATTATTTGCAACAAATATAGCTCACAAGCTACACACACACACACACACAATGTATATATATAAAACATACATATATATGTATATATTCCACATATCTGTAATATGTAAGTATAAATATCCCACAAATGAATTTAAAATAAGGAAAACCAGTAGGAAAATGAATAAGATTTAAACCAGTATTTTAAAAAATGTGCATTGATATTTATAGCTCCACAATATGTTTGTAATAACATAAACTGGAAGCAACACAAAAGTTCATTAGTAAAGGAATGCATAAATAGAATATTCACATATAGATATAATACATCAGGGTAAAGGAGTGAACTACCACTAGATGCAAAAATACAGATAACTCTAAGAAACATGTTTAGTGAAAAAAGAAAGTACAAGACCATTTTAAAATTCAAACATAAGCAAAATTAAGCAATTTTTTTAACATGCATAAAGTGGTGTGATGGTAAATTGGCTCTTCAATAAACAAAAAGTCATGATTTTTAGTTTATACTGATTTTTGTGGTGTAAATATTGCCATCATGGCTGATTTTCTAACTAGCAACATTGCAGATCTGAAAGTGAAATTGGGAAAAGATGCAAATAATAGGCTCTTTGGCGCCAATACTCAGTGGCCCCAGCATACCACTGCATTCACAGGCGATATAGCAATTAAATATTTCTACAAAGCAAAATGCAAACTTTTAAAAAGTGTTCATTTTTTCAAAAAGTTAAAAAAATGATTTTCAGACACATATACAATGAAAACATGAGAAAGATTATATTCAGCTCATTAATGAAGGAGGGAACTGATCAGATGGTAAACCTGGTTCAAACAAGAATTAGAAGGAAAATGATTTTAAGTCCACTGTAAAAGGCATTCTAAAATACTCTACTTAGTTAGCAACAAAAATGATTAATGACCTACAGGACAGTACATAACCTTTGGGGTTATTTTTCTACTAGACAGAAATTTTTGCAATTCTATTGGATAAGATCTACAAGTTAACAGGTAATTTATGGGTGTGTGAGCCTTTATTTAATAACAACATCAACCACAGTTACATTTTTCTAGAGTGTTAAGTCATTTGTTGCAGAAGTTTCAATATAAATTTGAAAGAATATACTGTCCACACTTCTGCTTTATTTCCAAGTTGTAAATAATTGTTCTTAATGACCCTGCCAATTTGATAATATATAGTCTCCAAAGGTTATTCTTGATCACAAAAATGACAGTCCCTCCTAGAGAAATGGAAATAAAAACAAAAATAAACAAATGGGACTTAATGAAACTTAAAAGCTTTTGCACAGCAAAGGAAACCATAAACAAGACCAAAAGACAACCCTCAGAATGGGAGAAAATATTTGCAAATGAAGCAACTGACAAAGGATTAATCTCCAAAATTTACAAGCAGCTCATGCAGCTCAATATCAAAAAAACAAACATCCCATCCAAAATTGGGCAGAAGACCTAAATAGACATTTCTCTAAAGAAGATATACAGATTGCCAACAAACACATGAAAGAATGCTCAACATCATTAATCATTAGAGAAATGCAAATCAAAACCACAATGAGATATCATCTCACAACGATCAGAACGGCCATCATCAAAAAATCTACAAACAATAAATGCTGGAGAGGGTGTGGAGAAAAGGGAACCCTCTTGCACTGTTGGTGGGAATGTGAATTGATACAGCCACTATGGAGAACAGTATGGAGGTGCCTTAAAAAACTAAAAATAGAACTACCATATGACTCAGTAATACCACTACTGGACATATACCCTGAGAAAACCATAATTCAAAAAGTGTCATGTACCAAAATGTTCATTGCAGCTCTATTTACAATAGCCAGGGCGTGGAAGCAACCTAAGTGCCTATCAACAGATGAATGGATAAAGAAGATGTGGCACATATATACAATGGAATATTACTCAGCCATAAAAAGAAAAGAAATTGAGTTATTTGTAGTGAGGTGGATGGACCTAGAGTCTGTCATACAGAGTGAAGTAAGTCAGAAAGAGAAAAACAAATACCGTATGCTAACACATATATATGGAATCTAAGATAAAAAAAGGTCATGAAGAACCTAGGGGCAAGACAAGGTTAAAGACACAGACCTACTAGAGAATGGACTTGAGGATATGGGGAGGGGGAAGGGTAAGCTGTGACAAAGTGAGAGAGTGGCATGGACATATATACACTACCAAATGTAAAATAGATAGCTAGTGGGAAGAAGCTGCATAGCACAGGGAGATCAGCTCGGTGCTTTGTGACCACCTAGAGGGGTGGGATAGGGAGGGTGGGAGGGAGGGAGACACAAGAGGGAAGAAATATGGGAACATATATATATGTATAACTGATTCACTTTGTTATAAAGCAGAAACTAACACACCATTGTAAAGCAATTATACTCCAATAAAGATGTTAAAAAAAATGATAGTCGCAATAGGTTTTGGCTTAATTATTTACATAAGAAGTGTTAATTAACCATATAAACCTCTTTGAGTATACAGTATTGAGCACATTCTGAAGCAAGAGAATTAATTTCTGTCTCAAAATTTCGTTAAGGAATCTCAAATTGTATAATGTGAAAGCCTTTATTATTATCTCTTTCATCTTGAAGCTAACCAAGAAAAAAACTTCTCTCCACTAGATTTCTTCTATAGTGCTTTTTGACTTCAGTGATTTTCTCTCTCCTCTTTTCAACTAAAAGTATCAAACTAGTCTGATTCATCCAAGGATTCTTCTTAATGATACAAACTTTCAATCTTATATAAAAAGGTTTCTGAGCTAGCAGTTTCTGACTCTCTTTCTTTCTCGAAAGACTAATATCATCAGTGCTCAAACTCTGGACTCAAGAACTCTCTACAACTCCTAAAAAATTCTGAAAAATTTAAAGTGTTTTTGGTGGGTTTATCTCTCAACGTTTACTGTATTAGCCATTTTTAATATTTTTTATTAATTTATTTAAAAATAGCAATAATAAATCTATAACATAAAAATGTCTATAACGCAATTTATTTATTAAACTGTATTTTCCAAAATAGAATTGTAAGAAGAATGGGATCATTTTATACTTTAATATCTCCTTAATAAAATAGATCTCCTTAATAAAATATATATCTGCATTCAACCTGTCAAGTTTATGTAGAACATCTGTCCTCACTAGATATGTAGTTAGAAAAACAGAGAGTATTTGAATAGCTTTTTTAGATTATTGTAGATATTTTCCTTTGATACTAGTTCAAAAATATGATATGTTATTTCTAAAGGTTATTTGCAATGTGGAATTTGATATCATATCAGTAAATTTTTCATACTGTTTCTTTAAAATCCATTGATGTATTCTGTCTTTTGAATGGATCTTTTATCTGTCCTTCCTTTTATAAGATCTTCCATTGGTCATTTGGAAAATATTAGTTCACTGGATTATACAGATCTTCCAAATGTAAACACAACTGATCATACGATATCAAAAATTGTATTAGTTAATATCACCAGTGATCTCATCAGAAAAATCTCTTACTACTAGCCAGTTCTTAAGATCATGGTGACAGATACAAGTTTTCCAAAATTATAATTTTTGTTTGAAAGCTCAAAAATATTTAATAATAAGTGCTGTCGGTTTTTCCTTGACTTAACAGATGTACTTATTCACTTTTAAGAAAATGTCTGCTAAATATCCAAATGTGAATAATTATGTCTATTTATCATTCTGTCAAGTAAAAATGGACAATGATGAGGTTATGGGGATAGCAGTAGCTACAGCTAGTAAGAGGATAATACTACTACTGAGAATATACTGAGTCAATGTCTGAATATGCATGTATTTACATACAAAAACTACTACCTTAAAAATTCTAACAATCATAAAAACATTTTCCATTAGCTGTCTGAAAAATATTCTCATCAAATATCATGCAACATCTAGACAGATCCACTATATTCCCACAAAAAATGAGAGTAAAAAAGCATATAATGTCTTAATATTATTACGAAAATAGTTTTGACCTCATAGACAGCACACTTTTGAGAAATACTGAGCATGATTAAAGTATTAGAAATTTAGTTTATCTCCTGGAAATGTTGGAATATTTAATTTATATACATTTATTTATGAACCAATTAAAATATTCTTATTTTAAGAGATATTTTAATCTAATTTATTAATACTTTTGAACATAGAAAACATGTTTCACATTCAAACAAGGAGACATAAAGACCCTTTCCATTTACAGATGGCAGACCTACAGAAGGCTTAGAGATTACCCTAGTCAAAGTAAACACAGAAGCATAAAAAAAAAATCACAGTTTCATATCTCAAAGAGCCATTCTCCTTTCCAGTGGGCAGTAAATCTCACAAATAGACTAAAATGAAATAGTCTAAAAAAACTTGATCCTTTGTCATCTCTTATCCAACAAAGAATAGATCCCATCATCCACTTGACTGAGATCATCAAATGGTCACATAAACCAGAATACAATCTTTGCTGCTTCCATAATGGAATAAATTATCAACTGTGTACAAATCAGCTTGACACATACCTGCGGTGCTCTCTTTGCTATACAGGTGAGACAACGTAGTATATCCCAGGATGAGATACAGATTAATAAGTCCCTGGGCCTTGTTATGGAAAAGGCATGGACATGACCATGGGTTAGGCAAGATGCAAACAAAATAACGCATTCAATAAGAAAAAAAAAGAAACCAAAAAAAAATCAAGATTACAAGAAAGAACACAAACTTAGAGAAATAGAGTCAGTGAAAGTAAGGTCCTAGTGTTACCTGAGAATCATTTCAGGGGCTATGAAAAGATTTGCCTGAGTCCATGAAGTGTGCTTCTCAGACAAGACGATTTAATTGTCTCTGGCAGGTGAGTCCGTTGAACTTTTGGTGGGTTCTCCAAAACTGTCAAAATACAATTTATAAACACTTTAAAATGTGATTAAATATATGTCAGACTTAGGCAGTTTACTAATTAATAAGCATGTTCAAATGATATTTTTAGGAACAGAGTGTTTATAGCCCAGTTGGGAAGACAGTCCAAAATATGTGTACTAAATCAAACTGGTTAATAGCTTACAGGGCAATAAAGTTGTAATGTTTAGAGTTCTATTTTCTACCAGAAAGTTACTATTTTGACTAGACAGGTCTACAAGTTAACATGTTACTTCTGTAGTCTAAGCCCTTAACAGCAAATAGTCAAATCAAATAAAGTAAACTCTCCTAAAAAATTAAGTGATTATTGGGTGCTTTAAACAATTACTCAGTAAGATATTTAAAGGTCATGCTCTTCACATTGTCCTTACTCCCAAAATTTAAATAATTTATCATGCTTTATAATTTGCATATATTTGCAATAAATAGTATATTATACATTTTTTTGTCTCTAAAATATTATTTACATACCCATTTAAACTGGAATATGGAAAATACCTTTCTAATCTTTTGGGTCCAGGCTAGTGAAAGTTTAAATGACAATGTATCCAATCTTTGTTTCCTTCACATTTCACAGAACCAATTCAAGTATAATTCTCAGCTTGGAACTAGTTGAAATACTGAGTTCAGACCAACTAACCCTGGGATTCAATAACAAAAGAAAAGATACAACTTAAAAGCCTTTGACAAAAAACAGAAGAACAACTATTTTGTAACTATTGGGTATCAAATGAGAGAACTTAAAAACAAGAGTGGTAAAAATGTGCTTGTAGCTTTCTATCGTCTTTTTGAAGTCACTTATGCAAGTTCAGAAATCATCAGCCCCATATTTTAAGGACTCATAACCCAAGATGCAATTGTATTAATAATTAAAGCTTCTTACAGCTATAGAAAGTAACATACAACCCTACTTGCTTGACTGAGTGGTAAATGATTTATTATAAATGATGAGTGTTCTATTTTTCTTTCCTGATTGGCTTAAGTCCAGGAAATGAAAATGTTAGTTATTGACATGTGAAGAAAATGAAATCAGTATGCTGAAGTGATTCTATTCCAGTACTATAAATACAACTAGTGTTGCTTTAATGTGTTTTAAAGCTAAGATAAAAGCCACCTCTGACAGTTTCATTTATTATCTTAACATGGAATATTCTGCAATCGAATTTATAGTGGCCTGCCACTAATAATAACCAGTGAGACATTTGACTAGTAGTTCCTCAAATAAAATCTTGAGTATAATCTTCAAACTTAAAGTCTGCAGATTCCTCAAATTCTGCCCTTTCCTCAAGTTCTTTATTTCATCTTATGCTAAGATAGAAGGCAGAAAATTGTCTCTAAATTTCTTTGCAGCTGTGAAATTTTATTCTAGAGACAGAACACCAGGGGAAAACCACCTTTCCTTTCACAGTGTTATTCCTAAATTGGCTTCAATTCAACTTAAGTAAAAACATTGTATATATGAAACATTACAGATTACTTGGGGGAAAACTAAAGGAAAATATGTCTAGATACTGAGGGAAAAAAATCTTTCAAAAAAGCACAAAACTTTTAGAAGGGACTACTCACATACTCAGTTCACATTCAAACTAGCATGCCTGACCTGAAGTATGTCCTCTTCTATGTTTGAGAAAGAGGACTTGATTGAAATTAAAAAACAAACAAACAAAGAAAAAAACACCTTTCTTTTCACAGGGTGTGGCTTGGCTCTGTAACTTCTATCAACCTCTCCTCATCCTTCGTTCCATCACCCACATCAGCAGGGTAAACTAGGACGCAGTTATGTTTTCATGGCCAAGAATAGCCAAGGTATTTTTCAAGAAGAACAAAGTGAGCCAGTACAAAATATTGATTTCTATTATAGAATTATAATTTTCAGAAGAGTGTGGTAATTTAACAAGAATACACAAATTGACCAATGGAACACAATGAAGATGCATACATACATGGTAAACTGATTCATGAAACAGGTGACACCACAGTACAATGGAGAAAGGATAGTATTTTAAATAAAGGGTGAACACTCTTTGACATAAATCACAGCAAGATCTTTTTTGATCCACCTCGTAGAGTAATGGAAATAAAAACAAAAAGAAACAAATGGGACCTAATGAAACTTAAAAGCTTTTGCACAGCAAAGGAAACCATAAACAAGACGGAAAGACAACTCTCAGAATGGGAGAAAATATTTGCAAAAGAATCAATGGACAAAGGATTAATCTCCAAAATATATAAACAGCTCATGCAGCTCAATATTAAAAAAACAAACAACCCAATCCAAAAAATGGGCAGAAGACCTAAATAGATATTTCTCCAAAGAAGATGTAGAGATGGCCAAGAAGCACCTGAAAAGCTGCTCAACATCACTAATTATTAGAGAAATGCAAATCCAAACTACAATTAGGTATCACCTCACAGCAGTTAGAATGGGCATCATCAGAAAATCTACAAACAACAAATGCTGGAGAGGGTGTGGAGAAAAGGGAACCCTCTTGCACTGTTGGTGGGAATGTAAATTGATACAGCCACTATGGAGAACAGCATGGAGGTTCCTTAAAAAACTAAAAATAGAATTACCCTATGACCAAGCAATCCCACTACTGGGCATATACCCAGAGAAAACCATAATTCAAAAAGACACATGCACCCCAGTGTTCATTGCAGCACTATTTACAATAGCCAGGTCATGGAAGCAACTTAAATGCCCATCGACAGACAAATGGATAAAGAAGATGTGGTACATATATACAATGGAATATTACTCAGCCATAAAAAGGAACAAAATTGGGTCATTTGTAGAGACGTGGATGGATCTAGAGACTGTCATACAGAGTGGAGTAAGCCAGAAAGAGAAAAACAGATATCATATATTAACGCATACCTGTGGCACCTAGAAAAATGGTACAGATGAACCAGTTTGCAGGGCAGAAATAGAGACACAGATGTAGAGAACAAATGTATGGACACCAAGGGGGGAAGTGGCACAGGGGAGGTGTGTGTGATGAATTGGGAGATTGGGATTGACATGTATACACTAATATGTATAAAATAGATAACAAATAAGAGCCTCCTGTATAAAAAAATAAATAAAATAAAATTCAAAAAAATAAAAAATAAAATGAAGGGTGCTAGGTAAGTTGATATCCATACAGGAAATAAAGGAACTTTGTTCTTATGACAACAAAAATTCAATGCCAGATATGCTGCTGACATTGTTATGGAATGTAAATTAATACAGACTTTTGAAGAAAACATAGAGAATGTCTCCTGAACTTGGATTAGGTGTAGCCATCTCATGCTCAATTTTTAAAAATACTTTTAAAAAAGGAAATAAAAAATAAATAGCAATGTATGAAGAAGATTAAGAACATTTTTCCATCAATAGATGGGTTATAAGAATGAAGAGTCAATACATAGAATGGAATAAGATATTTGTAGCACATATATTTGACAAATATCTAGTTCTCAAAAGATAGCAAAAGAAACTTTTACAAGTTGTTTAAAAATCAGTAGAAAAAAACAAACTTGAAGAGGTACTTTATAAAAAAGGATGCACATAAATGGCCAAAATCAAATGAAAAAGTGTCCCACTTCATTTGTTATCAAGGAAATGTAAATATAAATTACAATAAAATTTCACTGAATACCCAAGGGACATTCTAAAATGTAAAAGGAATCATAGCAACAGGTATCAGGGAATTGGAGTAATAGGGAATCTCATTATACACTGCTGGTGGGTATATAAATTGTTAACAAACTCTTTAGAAAATTGCTTGGTAGTACAAACCCACACTGAACATAATCTATTACCCACCGACTCCATTTCTGTGTGTGTTACTAACAGAAATGTGCACACCAAAAGACATATATTAGTGTGTTTATAGCAGCACTATTCATAAGGGACCCTAAAATTGAAACAACGCAAATCCCAATCAAGAGTTGAATGAATCAAATACAATATAGTCAAACAATGGAATGCTCTACAGAAATGCGAATGAATGATTTACACCTACTTGCAACAACATGGATGAATCTCAGATATATTATTTTGAGCCAAAGAAGCCAGACACCAAAAGTATATGATTCTATTGATGTACAGTTTAAAAACAGGCAAAATGAACCTATAATATTAAAAATCAGAATCGTGATTACCCTGGCGGAGAAATGAATAGATGATTACATGTTAGATTTTTCTAGGATGCTGCTAGGATGTTTTGTTCCTACATGCCAGTGCTGGTTACAGGTGTAGTAAATTTATAAATTAATCCCCCCACTTCTGATTTGTGTATTTTTCTGTATATATATTATACTTCCACAAAAATGTCAAAAAAGGAGAAAAAATATCTTTAACATTTTTTCAAAATCTTTCACCAATGCATTTCCCCAAATTGCAATGCTCAGTCTAGGAATAATATCATTTTTTAAATTTTTATTAATTTTATTTATTTTATTTTTTGCTGTGTTGGGTCTTTGTTGCTGTGCGCGGGCTTTCTCTAGTTGCGGCAAGCAGGGGCTACTCTTCGTTGCGGTGTGTAGGCTTCTCATTGCGGTGGCTTCTCTTGTTGCAGAGCACAGGCTTAGGCGCTCGGGTTTCAGTAGTCGTGGCTCGCGGGCTCTAGAGTGCAAGCTCAGTAGTTGTGGCGCACGGGCTTAATTGCCCCACAGCATGTGGTATTTTCCGGACCAGGGCTAGAACCCGTGTCCCCTGCATTGACAGGCAGATTCTTAACCACTGTGCTACCAGGGAAGCCCTATCATTTTTAACATGGTGTGTTAAAGGGGCAAAGTAATTTCAGCAAAAGAGTTGATTCAGACTAGGCTATGCCACACACACACACACACACACACACACACACACACACACACACACCAGAGACACACACTCACATACATCTTCTAAGGAAATAAAATTATTCTCAGATTCAATGAGGTCTAAATCCATATTAATAAAGAATGATCGTTTTCCTAAAGCAATAATCGGTAGAAATATGACATGCCAGAAATGAAAAAACTCCTTTATATTATTATGCAAAGCAATTTCAACCTTATTTATAGCTATATCTGGTTTTTCCAAACTCTATCTGGAGACATAATTGTTCATAATAAAGTGTCCTGTTATTGTGATTTCTCCCCCAAAACACCATTTATTTCTCTTCATTCAGACTATACAAGAAACCTGCTAAAGAAGCTAAAGAGTTTTCAGTGTTTTACTAACTCAAGATGGAAATGATTGGACAGTGCGACACACACTGCTCCCAAGTAAGTGCTGGCATTTATGACTAACTTCCCCGTAGCACCTCTCATCCGATTTAAGAGGAGTTAAATCTTCTATGTGCTCCGAGCCAGGAGAAACCTACAAATGTTGTTGAATATTTTTGGCATAAAAGAATTAAATGTATCTTAAAGAGAGCATTACACACTAATGGAAAAGTATTCTTTTAAAATACAGTTTTTAGAAAAGTGGTTGGAAAAAATTAAGTTTGGATCTTTACATCATAGAACAACTAAACTATATGCCACCCAATAAATTTAGAAGTTATGTGTATAAATGAGCAGTCTTAAAACACCAAAAACAGTATAAACAAAATGTAAAATGATGACGCTCTAAGGGAAAATAATCGGAGGTGAATAGGGTGACATATTAAGTACACATTTTATAAATATTTTAAACCCTGAATAGTCACAGATAACATGAAAAGATTAAAAAATAAACTTGTAAATTTTGTAATAAGTATGATTGAAGTTAATTTTTAATATGTAAAAATGTCATAAACCTAAATGTATTAACATATACAGCAATAAAAATAGAAATAGATGTGAAAGAATGGGTACAATTTTTTAAAGAAGTGTTTTACTTTAATATTGATATAATTACTTAATTTAAAATAACTAAATTCTATTTGCTGCCAAAAAAAATTTTTTAGGACTAATACTTTGTGAGAGAGGGTATGGTGTGACCAGAAATTATTACTGCTGATGAAAGATAAAATTGTGGTGCAGGTCTGGAAATGATTTTGGAAGTCTATATAGAGAGGACAAAAGTATTTTTCTATCCTTTGTGCCAGAACTAAATTCCTCAAAACTTCATTCATAGGTGTGACAATTTAGGTGAGAATATGCATTATAGAATTGTTTATAGGGGAAAAAAAGAACTAACCTACAAATTAATAGATGAGGTTGTTCAGTAATTTATGTTGCCCATATCTTATAGAATGTTATTCATCAAATATTTTATACTTTTGAAGAATATTTAATATAGCCTAATGCTAATAGCAAGTATTGAGTTGAAACAAATATACAATAATGTATTTGCAGGATAACAGTTTAATGCCAATTTTATAAATATATATCTATTTCTACCTTCATTATTTTTTATCCATCTATTTATTAATCATCTGAGTAGTGAAAAACTTTTCATCATAACAAAATATTAAACTTTGGATATTGGAATTATCAATAATTTAATCATCTTTTTATATTCTTATATTGTCCAACATTTCTCAGGGAACACTTTTAAAATCAGAATCAAATGTTGAAAATAAATGGCCTCATTCTTCTTAAGTATTTTCATCTTTGCTTTTCTTATCTTACTGTAGTTGTACAATGTACATGTACAATGTATATTTGTACAATGTAGCCAGCACAGAATAGCACATCATGTATAAAAGGAAATTATTTTGTTAGTCATTAATTCATCCTCTAGATCATATTGGACTACTCCTCATTATATTCCACAAATAATCATGTATTTAAACTACTAAAATTTCATCAAAAGTCTTTACTATTTCCAACCTCTCTGCAACTGATAAATCATTTTCTCAAAGAATATAGTTTTTCTGCTGATTTCTGTTTCCAAGATCTTAAAACTTAATAATTAGATCTAAATTACATATAACCATGCAAATCTGCATCTTCTCAAAAGTAGTTGAGGTAAACAAATTAAATAGTTCTTAGTAATTGAATATAACCTGTCAAAATTATGGCAGACAATGAAACTTTTTTACATATTTCCAACCTAGAAATTTGTTTTAAGTGGCATCTGATTACCTTTCCTTTCCTTTCTCCAAGTCAAAAATGAAGTCTACTTTACTGTAATATAACTGGTAATCTGAAATAAATGCCATATTTTTTTCATAAGTCAAAACCTGTGTACATTACCTTCATGAACTTCAGCATTCAGACTCATCAACATCAGCATCAGAAAGAAATATAGGATTCCAAATTAGTATTTCAATATCTCTTTGTTAATGTGAAAATCATTTACTGAAGCCTAGCCAATCAAAACAAAAAGAAATTGGATGTACACCAGGATTGAGGATTTCTGCCAATGTTTCCTTTATGTAAATATCACCAGAAAAAGAAACAGACAAAAATATCTCCAGAATCTGCTTAGACTTTCAAATCAAGGGTCACCTGGAAATGTTCTCTCACATAGATGATTGCCAAAATTTGTATACTTATTAAAGAACTTTTTCAAACAACTAGATTTCTTATTGCACATGAACTCAGAGGGCCTCTGTGGGTTTTGCAGTGGTACTGAGCTGGACTCACGTCTCTGAGTTGTCATATTCTACCGATATGACACTAAGCCTACAATGTCCTCTCTGTCAAGAATGACCTGTCTCTTCCTTTCTGCTTAGAGAATCATCTCATTATTCAAAACTCAGAAAAAAAGAGAAGATAGCATATTTCCAGGAACTTTTGGTGTCATTGAAGGGAGAATCTCTCTACATTGAAAATTAGAAATAACTATGAACAAGCAAATGGTAAACTGATCCATACGGGATGAAACTACATAAAGCTGAGTTTGGAGATATTAAGAACGTTACTATACAAATGAAAAATGAACTTTAATATTTAGTTTGGGCATAAGATAAAATAGCTAGCATTTTATTTTTATATACAAAAATAAAAATAAAGTTATGACAAAATTAAAATTCCAAAGTAATCAAATACTGCCCTTTTTTTTTAAAATTATTTATTTATTTATGGCTGTGTTGGGTCTTCGTTTCTGTGCGAGGGCTTTCTCTAGTTGTGGCAAGCGGGGGCCACTCTTCATCGCGGTGCGCGGGCCTCTCACTGTCGCGGCCTCTCTTGTTGCGGAGCACAGGCTCCAGACGCGCAGGCTCAGTAGTTGTGGCTCACGGGCCTAGTTGCCCTGTGGCATGTGGGATCTTCCCAGACCAAGGCTCGAACCCGTGTCCCCTGCATTGGCAGGCAGATTCTCAACCACTGCACCACCAGGGAAGCCCCTGCCTTTTTCATATGTCTTTTGGAAATGGTAGGCACACAGCAGGAAAAAACAGCACTGAGTGAATGGAAACATGTAATAAGATAAAGGAAAAAATGAGAGGATATGAGAAATGACGTAAGAAGTTACAATTAATCATGGTTTCACCAGCCTCAGAGAGACGATTTTGAAATGCAGGCTTTCACTTGACAGTAGCCCTTTTCCTCTCTGAGGAGTGGCCTTTAGAAACCCATTGAAGTTTAAGACATCATCTGAGGGTGAGAAGGACCTTTTATTCCTTATTATTTATTTTACCTTCACTTCTCACCACCCTCACATATGTATCAGCAGGAGGAGGAGGATATTCTGCGAGGTTTCCAGAAGCCATGTGTACTTTGTGGCAGATATAGAGGGATTATCAAAGGACACTTGTTAAATTCACATACTATTATGTATTATGAAAACCACAATAAAAAAATGTTGATTTAATTTTGCTAAGATTCCTTTTTGTGGCCACATTTAAAACAAAGATGTGTTCATAGGTGACACATGATAGAAAATGTGCTTTATTTACAACTGAGCCGGATAAGCACACTGGGTTGTATTTATCACCTAAAATGGCACTACAATGTGGTAAGATGTAAACAAAGATTACAATTCACTGGGCTCCTTAAATATGCATAAAATGTGAACTGCTCTGTATAGGTGCATTTCTTTACTGAAAAGAATCTCATTTGGTGGTAAACTAGGAAGTCAAAATGCAATGATTAAAAGTTCATATAATTAAGACAGAAAAAGATGAAGACGATGGGGACAAGGGATATTTCTTATTTATCTCATTCGAAGCACCAAGCAAAGAATCAGGAAAAATGTGGCACTAAATAAATCCGTCATGACTTTAATCATTTAACAAATATTAAATTTCTACTATGGCAGTCTTCTAAATGTGGGAGAGGGAGGGAATGGGATATAAAGATAAGGGAATCATAGTCTAGTCATAAGGATAGTGTTTGTTGAATGAATGACTATACCCACCTGGGTAAATTCAACTAAAGAAGGGGAGAAAGTCAGATAGGCATAAAGATTTGGAAATAATTTTTTTATTGTATGCATATTATCTATACTTTAGATTTATAGAACATTTATTTTATCAAAACTTTATATTTACAGATTATAATTTTACCTCACAACAACACTCCAAGAAGGTATTAACATAACCATTTCATTGATGAGTAAGGCTCAAAGTAGTGAATTGTACTGCTTAAATTCCCAGAACTATTAGGGGTCAAGTAGAATCTTGAATCCAGGTTCTGGTGGCTTCTTTTGTTCTCCTTTACGGAAGAAAGTGCGTCTTCTCTACTACAGGCACACCTGAGAGATTGTGATTTCAATTCCAGATCACATAAATAAATTAAATATCACAATAAAGTGAGTCACACAAATTTTTTTTGGCTTCCCAGTGCATAAAAAGTTTATTTACACTATACTCTAGTCTATTAAGTGTGCAATAACATTATGTCTAAAAAAAATGTGCATATCTTAATTAAAAAACAATACTTTATTGCTAAAATATGCTAACCATCCTCTGAGCCTTTAGCGAAGTCCTAATCTTTTGCTGATGGAGGTTCCTGCCTTAATATTGATGGCTGCTGACAGATTAGGTGGTGGTTGCTGAAGCTGGGGGTGTCTGTGGCAATTTCTTTAAATAAGACAACAGTGGGGCTTCCCTGGTGACGCAGTGGGTAAGAATCCACCTGCCAAGGCAGGGGACACAGGTTTGAGCCCTGGTCTGGGAAGATCCCACATGCCGCAGAGCAACTAAGCCCGTCCGCCACAACTACTGAGCCTGTGCTCTACAGCCCGCGCGCCACAACTATTGAAGCTCGCATGCCTAGAGTCCGTGCTCTGCAACAAGATAAGCCACCGTAATGAGAAGCCCGCACACCGCAATGAAGAGTAACCCCCGCTCACCGCAACCAGAGAAAGGCCGTGCACAGCAACAAAGACCCAGTGCAGCCAAAAATAAATAAATAAATTTATTAAAAAAAAAAAAAAAAGACAACAGTGACGTTTGCCCCATTGATGGACTCTTCCTTTCACGAAAGATTTCTTTAGCTCACAGTGCTGTTTGATAACATTTTACCTCCAGCTGAATTTCTTTCAAAATCAGAGTCAATCCTCTTAAATCCTGCTGCTGCTTTATCAAATAAGTTAACGTCACATTCTAAATCCTTTCTTGTCATTTAAGCAATCTTCACAGCATCTCCACCAGAAGTAGATTCCATCCCAAGAAAACACTTTCTTTCTCATCTATGAGAAGCAATTCCTCATCTGTTCAATTTTTATCATGAAATTGCAGGCATTCAGTCACATCTTCAGGCTCCACTTCTAATTCTAGTTCTTTCCACTGCATCTACAGTTACTTCCTCCACTGAAAACTTGAATCCCTTAAAGTCATCCATGAGAATTGGAATCAACCTCTTCCAAACTCCTGTTAATATTGATATTTTAGCCTCTTCCCAGGAATCATAAATATTCATAATGGCATCTGGAATGATGAATCCTTTCCATAAGGTTTTCAATTTACTTTGCCAAGGTCCATCAGAAGAATCGCCATTTATGGGCTATAGCCTTGTGAAATGTATTTCTTAAATAACACCTGAAAGTCAAAATTACTCCTTGTCCCATGGGCTGCAGAATGGATGTTGTGTTAACAGGTATGACAACAGCATTAATCTCCTTGTACATATCCATCAGAGATCTTGGGTGACCAGGTGCATTGTCAGTGAGAAGTCATATTTTGAAAGGAATCTTTTCTGAGCAGTAGGTCTCCGCAGTGGGCTTAAATGATGTTGTAAACAGATGCACCATCATCTAGACTTTGTTGTTACATTTCTAAAACACAGGCAGAATAGATTTAGCATCATTTTTAAGGGCCCTGGATTTTGGGAATGATAAATGAGACCTGGCTTCAAATTTAAGTCACCAGATGCATTAGCCCCTAATGAGAGTCAGCCTGTCTGTCCTTTGAAACTTTGAAGCCAGGCATTGACTTCTCCTCTCTACCTATGAAAGCCCTAGATGGCATCTTCTTCCAACATAAGGTTGTTTCATCTACATTGAAAATCTGTTGTTTAGTATAGCCACCTTCATTAATTATTTGAGCTACATCTTCTGGATAACTTGCTGCAGTTCTACGTGAACACTCATGGCTTCACCTTGCACTTTTATGTTACAGAGATGGCTTCTTTCCTTAACCCTCATGAACCAACCTCTGCTGGCTTCAAACCTTTTTACTGCAGCTTCCTTACCTCTCTCAGCCTTAACAGAATTGAAATGAGTTAGAGCCTTGTTTTGGATTAGGCTTTGGCTTTAGGGAATATTGTGTATGATTTGGTGTATCCAAACCACTAATACTTTCTCCATAACTAGCAATAAGTCTGTTTTGTTTTCTCAACATTTGTGTGTTCACTGGAGCAGCACTTATAATTTCCTTCAAGAACTTTTCCTTCGCATTCACAACCTGGCTAACTGGTGCAAGAGGCCCAGATTTTGGCCTATGTCAGCTTTCAACATGCCTTCCTCACTAAGTTTAATCATTTCTAGTTTTTGATTTAAAGTGAGAGACTTGTGACTTTTCCTTTCAGTTGAACACTTAGAGGCCATTGTAGGGTTACTAATTGGCCTAATTTCAATATGGTTTTGTCCTCAGGAATAGGAAGGCCAGAGGAGAGGGAGAGGGATGGGGGAACAGCCGGCTGGTGGAGCAGTCAGAACATATGCACAATATTTATTGATTAAGTTGACCACCTTATATGGCACAGTTTGTGGTGCCGCGACACAATTACAATAGTAACATCAAAGATCACAGATCACAGTTCACCATAACCAATATAATGAAAAAGTTTGAAATATTGTGAGAATCACCAAAATGTAACACAGAGATATGAAGTGAGCAAATACTTCTAGAAAAAATGGCACTGATAGTCTAGCTTGAAGAAATGTTGCCACAAATCTTCAATTTGTAAACAACGTTCTTATCTGTGAAGTGCAATAAAGCAAAGCACAATAAGACGAGGTATGCTCTTACCTTCATGGAACCTGTCAGGGTTGTATTCCCATTAAGTCTCTTCCTGTGAAAACTAGTCCAGTGAAAAGAATACTGTACCTGCATTTGAAAAATCTCAGGCTCTATCTGGTATTGCTGTGGCAAGCAGCATGCCTGTGGTCATGCGTGCTCATGTTCAGTTTCTTCATTTCTGAGGAGACTTCTACAAAGCTTCTATCCCACTACAGTCAACGGTCTGTCATCTAGCACAGACAGAAAGAAAAGTAGATTTTACTCTAGTTTTTCTTGTTGTCCGTTTATTAGTGTTCCTTGGGGTATTCTGCTTGTCACCCACTTTTCCCAAAGTCTTGAAGAGGAGTTCCTTAGGATCAAGGCCTTGTCTGGAACTCCTGGTCTCACTGTTTCCTCAATAGGACTCAAAATTCTTCCGACTAGTGCCATTGGAGAGGTTACTATAGGGCAAGTCACACTTTATTTACTGTTCTCTATCTTTATTTTCCATGACACTATTATATAAAACATACAGGTGTATAAGACTTAATTAAAGCCTTGAGAAAATGAAATGTAATTACAGTGTAGGAGGAGAAAACTTAGAGATATGTGCCACATAATAATTTTCTTACAGAATAAGGGTACTTATTCAAGAGGTTAAGCTTTAAGGAGGCGGGAGGGGAAGAAGGTCTCTTTATAGAGAAAGACTATTTTTATCCTAATTTCTTTCATTCAGATTTTTTTCTCTCTTCAAAAATTGATCTAACCTCTGCTATTTTGCTAAACCCCTCTACCCACAAAATTTCATCTTATGCCAAGCTCCATATTCCTCCTTTTTTTAATCAGGCGAGATTAACACACTATGGGTGTGTCAGGACAGCTTCAGTAGGATAATCAGGGTTTTCTATTATTTGAGAGAAAAGTATATTAATTACATTCTGAGAAGTACAGGAAATATCTATTCTTCCCTGACCGGATGACGAGAAATGATATAAATCATCTCTGTATATAGTAACTTTAGATTTAGAACTCTTTGACTTCACCCCCTTATGCAGTATTATTTGTAATCTTAATACCACACAGTCATCACCAACTTGTACTTTCCATGGAAATGTGCTTTTTTGTTGATCTTAGAGTCCACAGGGCCAATATTATAACTTTCAAACAGGATGCAAGTCCCTTCTCCTTCCGGTCTTCCCTTGGGAATTTCCAAGACAGATACTTTGTCAAAGTACTTACTTCTCTGCTGTCCTAACACTCCATGAAGTGCTTTTCACCTTTATCAACAGTTGTTTTGGTCATTAGCATTTGAATGGCAACAAGTTCGTGCCAGTACTCATAATCACCTAAACTCTTGTTCAATTTTTCCTAAAGATCATTGTCTGCACTTCTCCTGATTGTCTGTTGCAAGTTCTCAAGCAGCTCATCTGGTGATACTCAGCCTACCCACAGTGCACTTCAAGGCATGTATTGTACTCTTCCAGCATCAAGTATTTCCAGCATCAAGTATTTACAGGTGACTACCTGACTCCTGTTCTCCAGTGTTCCTTTTTTTTTCCCAGGTAGTATGGCAATTTCTCCCTTATTTTCAGTTGTACCCACAACATAGTGGTATAGGTCCAAATATCAATACATTTTGAACTTCTACACTTAGCTCCTTGGTGGCAGGAAGCCCCTATCATATTTATTTGGATTGCTGTTAATAAAGGGATTTTCTTTTCACCTTTCATCATCCCAACCTCTGCTTTGAACTTAAGGGATGGGAAATGAGTCAGATAATGCTCAGGATATCTTTATTTTGTGCCAGGGATCACTATTCTCTTGTTATACTGTTGTGAAAATGTAAACCAAAATATATAAATTAATCAAAAAGTTGGGTGGGATGAACTGAAAACCACCAGATGAAAACCAAAGGAAATGTCTTTAGTTTGACTTGTTTCCAATTGATTAAAAGTCTTAAACTGAGTGAAGCTGTAGATTAACTGTGTTTTTTGTTTGTTTGTTTGTTTTTTTATACTGCAGGTTCTTATTAGTCATCAATTTTATACACATCAGTGTATACATGTCAATCTCAATTGCCCAATTCAGCACACCACCATCCCCACCCCACCGTGGTTTTCCCCTCTTGGTGTCCATACATTTGTTCTCTACATCTGTGTCTCAATTTCTGCCCTGCAAACCGGTTCATCTGTACCATTTTTCTAGGTTCCACATATATGCGTTAATATACGATATTTGTTTTTCTCTTTCTGACTTACTTCACTCTGTATGACAGTCTCTAGATCCATCCACGTCTCAACAAATGACTCAATTTCGTTCCTTTTTAAGGCTGAGTAATATTCCATTGTATATATGTACCACATCTCCTTTATCCATTTGTCTGTTGATGGGCATTTAGGTTGCTTCCATGACCTGGCTATTGTAAATAGTGCTGCAATGAACATTGGGGTGCATGTGTCTTTTTGAATAATGGTTTTCTGTGGGTATATGCCCAGTAGTGGGATTGCTAGATCATATGGTAATTCTATATTTAGTTTTTTAAGGAACCTCCATACTGTTCTCCAGAGTGGCTGTATCAATTTACATTCCCGTCAACAGTGCAAGAGGGTTCCCTTTTCTCCACACCCTCTCCAGCATTTGTTGTTTGTAGATTTTCTGATGATGCCCATTCTAACTGGTGTGAGGTGATACCTCATTGTAGTTTTGATTTGCATTTCTCTAATAATTAGTGATGTTGAGCAGCTTTTCATGTGCTTCTTGACCATCTGTATGTCTTCTTTGGAGAAATGTCTATTTAGGTCTTCCACCCATTTTTGGATTGGGTTGTTTGTTTCTTTAATATTGAGCTGCATGAGCTGTTTATATATTTTGGAGATTAATCCTTTGTCTGTTGATTCGTTTGCAAATATTTTCTCTCATTCTGAGGGTTGTCTTTTCGTCTTGTTTATGGTTTCCTTTGCTGTGCAAAAGCTTTGAAGTTTCATTAGGTCCCATTTGTTTATTTTTGTTTTTATTTCCATTACTCTAGGAGGTGGATCAAAAAAGATCTTGCTGTGATTTATGTCAAAGAGTGCTCTTCCTATGTTTTCCTCTAAGAGTTTTATAGTGTCCGGTCTTACATTTAGGTCTCGAATCCACTTTGAGTTTATTTTTGTGTATGGTGTTAGGGAGTGTTCTAATTTTATTCTTGTACATGTAGCTGTTCAGTTTTCCCAGCACCACTTATTGAAGACACTGTCTTTTTTCCATTGTATATCTTTGCCTCCTTTGTCATAGATTAGTTGACCATAGGTGCGTGGGTTTATCTCTGGGCTTTCTATCTTGTTCCATTGATCTATGTTTCTGTTTTTGTGCCAGTACCATATTGTCTTGATTACTGTAGCTTTGTAGTTTAGTCTGAAGTCAGGGAGTCTGATTCCTCCAGCTCCTTTTTTTTCCCTCAAGACTGCTTTGGCTATTCGGGGTCTTTTGTGTCTCCATACAAATTTTAAGATGATTTGTTCTAGTTCCTTAAAAAATGCCATTGGTAATTTGATAGGGATTGCATTGAATCTGTAGATTGCTTTGGGTAGTATAGTCATTTTCACAATATTGATTCTTCCAATCCGAGAACATGGTATATCTCTCCATCTGTTAGTATCATCTTTAATTTCTTTCATCAGTGTCTTATAGTTTTCTGCCTACAGGTCTTTTGTCTCCCTAGGTAGGTTTATTCCTAGGTATTTTATTTTTTTAATCTAGAAGAGATGCCAATTTTTGTTCAGTAAAACAGATAACCACAAGGTTATCTTTTTTTTTTTTTAATCTTTATTTTATATTATAGTTGATTTACAATGTTGTGTGAGTTCCGGGTATACAGCAAAGTGATTTAGTTACACATATACATATATCTATTCTTTTTCAAATTCTTTTCCCATTTCGGTTATTACAGAATTTTGAGTAGAGTTCCCTGTGATATACAGTAGGTCCTTGTTGATTATCTATTTTATATATAGTAGTGTGTACACTGTTATATTTTATTGCTCTGTGAGATATTAACAAGTTTTGTATGTAACCAGGCAATCTTATTCTAACATTACTTTCTTAAATTTACTACAAATAGCCTAGTATCTTAAGTGTTGTGTGGACAAGTTTTAACATATTCCCAGTTTCCGCATTAATTAATGAGTTAAGTAAAATCTATGACAAAAGTTGTTTTTCAATGTGCCTGAAAGTCATGATTTTATCTTTTAAAAAATTTAACTTTAAACATTCTGCTCCCACCAGTGGATTTCCATTTAGGATATTCTGGTTCATCCTTGTGTGACTTCGCTTGACGCTGCCATTCTGATTTCTAGTAGTACTGATGCAGTGGATGATTCTACATTTAATGGGTCTTACAAATTTCCTTTTTTAAAAAATTTTTAAAATTATTTATTTATTTTTTGCTGCATTGGGTTTTCGTCGCTGCATGAGGGCTTTCTCTAGTGGAGGCGAGCAGGGGCCACTATTCGTTGTGGTGCACGGGCTTCTCATTGTGGTGGCTTCTCTTGTTGCAGAGCATGGGCTCTGGTTCACGGGCTTCAGTAGTTTTGGTGTGTGGGCTCAGTTGTTGTGGCTCTTGGGCTCTAGAGTGCAGGCTCAATAATTGTGGCACACAGGCTTAGTTGCTCTGCGGCATATGGGATCTTCCTGGACCTGGGATTGAACCTGTGACCCCTGCATTGACAGGTGGATTCTTAACCACTGTGCTACCAGGAAAGTCCACAAATTTCCCTTTAATTCACCTTTTAGAGTCATTCAACTGATGCTATTACACTTCCCAGGCCTCTGACCCACCAATTTTGATTTTTTATCAGTTAAAAAAATTCAACTAAAAATAACGTCTGATTTAAAACTTCATGAAAATATACATAAAATATAATTTAATTCTGTGAAGCTCATATGCCCTTTTACAACAGAAGTCCAATCACATATTTTGAATACAAAGTTAGTTTCATCAGTTCAAATATTTTAAGAAAAAAGTTTATTGATCTGGATTATTGACCCAAAGTTTCCAAAATTAATGAAGATTACTCTTTATGGAACTGTAAGTTTGGAGCCAAGGGCCAGGAGAAGCAGCCATTTGAACAGATTTGTACTGGAGATACAGTGTATTTAAACTTTCATTTTAGAATCTTTGGTTACACAGTCACTGGGTGTTATGTATATATATCAGCATTCAGTGCAAGTTTTTATATGAGGAAAACCAAAATAAGTATACAGCAGAAACTAATTTATTCTGATTATTATTATACTTGGAATTCTAAAGCTACTGCTCCAATAACATATGCATCCTTGTTACTGTAATTTTGTCATGTTTAAGAGAGAAAATTTCATATAATGGGCTGAATGTCATCCACAATACCATGAATCTCTGATGTCTGAAAGTAGAAAAGTAAATGATGTGATGACATCGAGGCCTGGATGGGACTCTCAAGAAACTTGTCCTGCAGACCACTCCTCTACCTGCAAGAAGCCTTCTCACTTCCCAGTCCTGTATCACCACCACCACCCCAGGGTTACAGGAGACACAGTTGAGGATGCCTGCCTGAGAGCATTCTAGAAGCTGTATGAACTCCCATATTTTCATAGTTATTTCTCTTTTTTGTTCTCTTTCTGATAAACATGGTGGATTTACCTTTATAATAGTGATATAAAGCTTCCTCTTTAAATAAATTTAAATTAAAAATGAATTCATACAAGAGAACTGTTGAGTAAATTATAGTTCTATTGGCATATGGCTAGAACAAAGCTTGAAACTCAAATAAATGCACAAAAGTAATCTTGTGCCTTTGTGAAAATCAAAGATTGATACTTAGGGAATGTAAAATAGGGATAACACTTCTTTGTATTACTTTAAGATTTTTTTTTTTCAGTAAATCCCATGGGGAGGTTAGTAAACAGTATAGTCAATGGAAAATATACTCAGGCTTTTTGGTTAGGCAAACCACAGCTTAAATGCCACCACTGTTTAAGGAGACCTTGGTCTCAGGGTCCTCATTTATAAAATAGGAATCTTATCTCATGAGACTGGTGTATGGATTAAATGACATTGCACACATAAAGTGAACGGTGCATAGGTCCTACTCATTCATTACCTTTGACTCCTTCTTGAATAATGATAGTAGCTGTTTCTATTTCTTAACGGCTTATGAACTGGAAGTAGGTCATTTTACATTACATTATTTTTTTGTAATGTGTCAGCAAAATAAGGAAAAGTCAGATATTAAAGCCCCATATTACCATGGCACAGGGAAATAAAAGTCTATGTCAATGGCAAAAAAAAAAAAAAAGAAAAAAAACAAAAGAAAGAGAAAGAAAGAAAGAAAATTGTATATCATCCACTGAAATGCCAGATGGACACACATGATGGCAGCAAGTAAGCAGTAATGGCAGAGAAGTGTATCCTGTGAGAGATTTAAACCCAGGCATATCTTTTCTTGGTTCTATGAGTGAATCCCAAATGACAATAGTACTAAGATATCTGTGACTTTTTTTTCTTTACTTCTTACTGTTTTTATTATTTTGTTTTTGTTTCTAGTTTGTACACAGACAACAAGTTTTTCTACTACAGTAATAATAAAAATCAAATATTTGATTTTATGGTCTAAATATTTGATAATCTCCATCAAAAAGATTATAGAGATCTATTCTATGTTGTTTGAGCTAGGAAGGAATATATGGCTTGTTAGTCTATTTGTTTGTTAGTTTTTTAAAATTGCTTTTTAGCCTGATAATTTATTTGTGAGTGTATATCAATTAAGAATTGCATACACACTGAGAAGGAAAACAGCTCTTTGAAATCTGAAAAGATGATTTTTCATTTGTGTTTACTTTTGACTCAGGGTTTAGTTTATAGAATTGAAACATAATTTGTCTATGTGTCTGTAACTGAAGAAAGCTTTAATTTTGAGTGTGAAATATTTTCCTAATTCCAGAAGGTACAAAGTAGATTATAACATTTCTCAATTAAATAGATTATCTTCCAATTGTTTTATAGTTAAATGTATGCACATATAAAAATTAGAATATTTTTACATTTCACAGTAAATAAGTACAATGAATCAATGATCCTTTAAAAGTACTAAGACATATGTTTATTACAGACACTGCGATCATAGAAACATTTAAAGAGTCCAAGATCATATAATCAATGTGAATTTTTAAATTATATTACTTAAATAATTTTATGTTTAAAAATAAATGATAACTATATGTTTGTTACTTGTTTCAACATGGCATAAAATATAAACCTTTTCTAAGATTATAAAAATATTATCTATTTTATAAGATTTATAAGAGCTTTATTTTTTATAAAATTTGGATTTGTTTTCACATAAAGAGATAAATTAGTCTGAAATTTCTAAACTTCTCATATTGGTTTACTAACATTAAATCTATATAATGTTTAGGATCATAAAATATGTAAGCGTGAGGGGCTTCCCTGGTGGCGCAGTGGTTAAGAATCCGCCTGCCAATGCAGGGGATATGGGTTCGAGCCCTGGTCCGGGAAGATCCCACATTCTGCGGAGCAACTAAGCCCGTGCACCACAGCTACTGAGCCTGTGCTGTAGAGCCCGCTAGCCACAACTACTGAGCCCACGTGCCACAACTACTGGAGCCCGTGCTCCACCACAGGAGAAGCCACCACAATGAGAAGCCCACGCACCACAACGAGGACTAGCCCCTGCTTGCAGCAACTAGAGAAAGCCCACAGGCAACAATGAAGACCGAACGCAGCCAAAAGTAAATTTTGAAAAAAGAGAACAACTGTGAAAATGATTTTTAAAAATGTAAGTGTGGATTTAATTAAGTTGAATCATAATTCTGACAAGATTTTTTATAAAAAGTATAAATATGTTTTATAGTACATCATACTGAACAAAATTTCGTAGATCTTTAGATAACCAAAATCCTTCAACTAATACTAAAATGAGTTAGTGAATAATCTTTAAATTCTTAATTTCCAAGTGAGACTGAATAGTGAACAACTGGTTACAAAGCATAATTTTAATTTTATATTATTTACTTCTTATCTTCATGTGGTATGGAGTGGCTTCATCTTTGGTTCATGGTAATGAACCTGTTCTTTCTTGCCACTTTAATAAGGCAGAAAACGGATGTTTGTAGCTATACTTATGTTATATGTATCTATGAGCTGTGGTAATTTGCTAAAATTGTGCTTAGATATAATAAAGTTTCAGTACCATCTTCCAGTTTCCTCTTTCAATAGAAGATGGTAATTTCAGTTAAAAATTATAACTAATATTGGTTATTGAGACTATACTAGGAGTAATAATCATTGAGAAAATCACTGTGTATGTAAAATTGAGGCATTTGCTTTCAAAGAAAAAAAGAGAGTAATTTTGTCTTAAAGTACAAGTTTGATCCAAAATAAGAAAAAACACAGAAAAGGAAAAAAAAAAACTTTGCTGTGTACAGCAAGTAGTAGAAGGTATGAGGGAAGTTAATTTTGTTTGCCTTGGTTTATAATACCTGGGCTTGAAAGGCTCTATGAAAAGTTTTAAATTTTGGCAAAGTTAAGTCAGTTTCAACGGACTTACTCACCAGATAATTTAAAGAGGTTGGGGGAGACTCATGAAAATTTTGCTGTCAAACATGCATTGATGCAAAATTAAAATTTGGCTTTTTTCTCTGTCAAATTGAAAACTAAGTCTTAGAAACTCTTAATGGATAACAAAATATCATTCTTTATCTTCTACATAAACTTCCCACGTAGCAGAGATGCCATATCTTATCAGAATAATATTCTCTGCTTAGGTTTGACTTTATATGCAACTGGTTAATTTAAAACAAAAAAGGAAAATATTTACTCACTTATGGAAAAAGGAAAGTTTCTTACAAAACTGTTATAATTTTTTGTTTATTTAAAGCATTTTATCACTTTAAGTAGATAGCCAAATACTGTTTCTCCGCATCAATGGTCCTATCCTGAGTCATCAAATCTGTTCTAATTTTTTGGTTTGCCTCAAATATCAGATCCCAAATTTAGAAAAAAATAAAACAATATATTTAGGGGGTCTTTACAGGTCTTCTAGACAAGCACAAATATCTGTCGCTTTACCTTATAAAAAAAGAGATGATAGTAACAATTTGGGTTGTTTGCTGTGTTCCATATTTCATAATTAGCTTAACATTATTATAAAATCTGTGGGGGAAGAATCATCAAAACAGCAGAAACACACAACCTTTTCTTTAGTAAAGATTATATAGGTCAAATATTATTAAAATCAGTATTTCAGAAATTATGCAGCACTCAAATAATTTGCCAGAAGACTTGCTATAAACTATAGGTTGGATTTTGTGATACTGATTTAAAAAGGCAGTCAAAATGCCTACTGAAAGGACTTCACCAGACACTCTAAATTATTGTTGCTTCAAGGAACAGATAATTAGAAGTATCTTCCAAGCTGACAACGCTTAGGAAACATTCATACAATATAGGTGGTCTGAGTCAGTAATTCTAGAACTCTTTTCTGTCTGGAAGCAGACCTACTTTATGAAAGCAGACCACTTACTCAAGATGCATAGTTACAAAAATTACAAATTACATAATGAAATGATGAAGGAAATTCAATTGTGGTGATATTTTGGAAATATTATTGGTATCATTTTATTGTTCTAATTTTATGTATATATGAGTTTTATAGACTGAATGTTTGTTCCCACCCTGCTGCCCCCAATTCATATGTTAAATCCTAATGACCAATGTGATGTATTTGGAGGTGTGCCTTTGGGAGGTGATTGAGTGAGCCGTCATGAATGGATTCATGCCCTTATAAAAGAGACCCCAGAGAGCTCCCTTGTCTTTTCCACCATGTGAGGACACTGCAAGACAGCTGTCTGTGAACCAGGAAGCAGGTTCTCACCAGACACTGAATCCACTGGCACCTTGATCTTGGAATTCCAAGTCTACAGAACTGTGAGAAATAAATTTCTGTTGTTGATAAGCCACGTAGTTTATGGTATTTTTTTATAGCAGCCCAAATGGACTAAGAAAATGAGGAAACCCTTTTAACTCTTAATATAGTAGGTTATGCTTTTCCAAACTGAAATTAACCATTTTAAATAAAATTTGTTCTCAGTAACTCTTCAGAATTGAGAGAGAAATACTTTACAGAATCACCTTACATTTTCCAAGCAATTGCTTTATTTACATAGGCTCAATGAAAATCCATCCTCTTTTTTACCAAGATATATAATTGGACAAATAGACTCATAACTTGTCAAATTGATTGTGTAACCAATATCACACCTGTAGTGTCATATTGGAGAATAAATCTCATTTAATAAGATACGATGAGCCTTTTCCTAAGAAACACAGATACTCCACCCAATATCAAGTAACAGTCACAGAATTTATGCTCTGGCCTAAAACAAACAAAAAATCTCCATGAAATACATGAAACATGGCTTATGAAGATACTGAACATCAGGCAATTTTGAAGTAAATTAACATGCAGTAAACCATTACTTATAACTCTATTTTTCATCCTTTACTTCATCATTCAGTTTCCAATTGCTTTTGAAACTAGCCTGTCTCAGTCTAGATTGGATTTCTAGCAATTCAAGTCAACATTTATTCAGCTTATGCCTCCAGTACTGGTACTAGATAAAGTAGCAGTGGTATAAATCTGACATTTGATTATGACCCAGTGAAGTATATTCAAACAATTTCAAGTCCAATGGTGGATACATTTATAACAATAATCAACAACAAAAACAAAGTAAAACAAAATAAGTATGTGGTTTTAGATGAATAAACCTATGAATAAACCTTTTTACCTATGTAAAAAGTATTATATTCCAGGCAGTGTTCTAAGGTAGATAGAGAGAAATCGAAAAAATATGGATAATTATTTTATACTATAAACTATTTATATAGTTTATAAATAGTATATAGTTTATATATACTATAAACTATATTATAGTTTATAAATAGTATAACTATTTTATACTATATAGAGTATAATTTATACCCACAGCAACCTTAGGTTTTACAGATGAAGGAACCTGGGCACAGAAATGATAAAACTGCTACATGGTAGAACCAGGATCTGCATTTAGTTCCAGTATTTCCTGTTGTATTTATCATTTACATTGATACTTTTATGTGTTGTATAAAATTTGGTTGTGCTCAATTTTACTTATTTCTAATTTTTTTAAAAAAATTATTTATTTATTTATTTTGGCCATCAACAGAGGAATGAACAAATACACCATGTTATATTCATAGGATAGAATACCATCCAGCTGTTAAATGATCTAGAGCTAGGCATAGCCTCACAGATGTGTCATAAAAATATGTGTATAAAAGCAAATTGCAAATGGATATGAAAGTATTACACAGACTTCAATCATTTAAAAATTCACAAAACAATACTATGTTATGACTGGACACTGACATAGGGAATTAAAGTACTAAATTATGCATTGGAGGACTAACAACCAACCTCAAGATAACAGTTACCTCTGGGGATTGCTGACAGTGAGTGGGTGGGGAAGGAGAGAAACTTTAGAGGTAATATTTTATTTCTTTTTTAAAAAAAGAAACCTAATATAAAACTATATATATAACCTAAAATATGTATATGTAGATATGGCAAAATGTTAATACTGGTTAAATCTGAAAAAAAAAATTTGGCTGTGCTCATTTAATGAAGTAGTTGGCACATGAAAGGAACATAATAAGCACCAAAGATACACAAAAAGCTAAAATAGCCCATTTATTCAAGGAACAAAGAAAAACCTGGCATATCTAAGAAGTGACATATTTTGACATGTATTAGCATGTTTTCTGATGTTTCTGATCAGAAGGGCAAAGAATGAATGAGTCATTGGGGAATGGCCATTTTTCATTCATAGCCATTGCTGTTTTGGAGTTGGATTGTAGATGCTGATTATAAGAAAATATAAACTCATTCATGAGAATTGTGTTGTCTCAGATAAGCAAAAGCCTACTGCAGAATATTTTTCTTCTCACCAAAAACAGCTTGCATTAATACCAGCTTCTGTATTTTCAGTAGTGTTTAATGGATAAAGATTAAAGGATTATTTTTTTCACTCTATAATAGGTAAGGTTATATTAGAAATTAAAATTATTGATGAAATCTAAGATTATTATTCAGTGATCTGAAAATTATAATAACAAATAACAACAAAAAGGAGAAGCAAATATTCTAGAGATAAAATAATAATGAATAAGGGTAAGATACTACCAGTCTTACAGTACAAAAACAGAAAAACACTGTATGTGGCAATATATTTTTTCTGATTACCCCACCTCCTCATCTCTGTACAATTTTCACTAAAAAGTCTCAAAAAATTAGTAACTATGACTCAGATCCAAGGTAGGATGCATGCCATTAAATAAATTTTAACAGAAAAGTGACAAAGTCTTTCATCAGTAATCACTTTTGAGGCTGTCACAATTATTGAAAGAATAAAGGAGTATAATTTAGATTGGTGATGTGGTTATTTTTTAATTGCTCTGTTTTTACTTGGAGAACATTGGAAGCACTGGACTATTATACTCCTTTGTTCTCTGCATTGTTGTCCTAAAAATTAACATTTCTCTCGAGTATGCAAATACTTTGTGTTGCTAAAGAAATCTGAGCTTTGTCATAGTGAGGTTCAAATCACATCGTGTTGAATTCTAGCTCGATTTCTAGATCAAAATAGCATGAAGTTAGGAATAACTTAGTTCCTTTTAAAGCAAGTTCTAGATAAAACATTGTTCATTTAGAAATTGACATTTCTTAAATTGAATCTATAATTTCATGTTAAAAAATAATAAAGTGTTTACAATGAAGAGAAATTAAACTGAACAACACATTTCCTCAAAAATTAAATAGAACATACTGTTTACTTCATTATTCCTTATGACAAAAAAATTGACATTCCAGAAAAAGATTTCTTAAATAACATTCTAGAAATCTAAGATTGATTGATAAATTATGTAATCTAAAAATGAAGGGTACTATCCTTGTTCTGATAACCACCAGGTGACAGGTGAAGTGCTAATTGCTTTATCTAGTTTAATTCTCCTAACTCTTCTAGGAAATAGTTATCAGAAAAATGAGAAAATTGAGTTAAACTTAGTCTTAAGCTAAGATCACATAACCAAGAAATCAGCCCAAGAAGTGCTTGACACATCCATCCAGACTTATTGTTCTCAACCTTATTACTTTCCATGCAATATTCCACAAGTATAGAAAAGAGTAATTTCTATTGTAATAATAAAATAAACCACAAAATCTCAGTAAATCAAGATTTCAATGAATAAAATGTATCGCCCATGCTTAAAGAAAAAAAATATTTAATGACCCTTGTTTAAGAATTGTAAGGCAGCCCTTATTCATGGGAGGTAGACATCGAGATGGGTGTAGGAGCCACTGCAACAGGGCCTTGCCCTGGGGGAAGAGAGATGAGATTCAGCTCTGATTTCAACAAGGATAAGTGGGAATTTATAACTAAGGAGCAGGGTGGGGTGTCAGTGAATGGGAAATTACTGAGAAAACATCAGGAGTAAGAAGGAGTCTTGTTAGACTAACTCAACAGAATTCTTGCTGAAGACAGGCCAAGGTGATGAGATATTGAGGGTGGTCGGACACTGAGGGTGGACGGGGATTTTTGCTAAACTGACTTAGAAGGATTCTTCTCAAGAGCAGAGAGGGAGCCCAATGTCCACCCAGGTCCAGCAGGGGGCTCAAAGGAGCCTGATTAAAATTACATTAAGAAGAGTGTCTTTGTCATCACTTATACTGAATGTCTGCCAGTGTTCATAGAGCAATTCTGAGTTTCAGAATGATGGAAGGTCTACTCTCTGTGGTCTCACTCTCACTGTTTAGTCCCTTTGGTGGTGAGGTCAGACAATGAAAGCTGAGGGACAGGCATTTGATTTCACCAAGCTTCACAGGGATTGTGAAGTATAAGAATATGGAATATTCGGTGACGTTACATACATTTATATGGTACTTTACAGCTGGACAGGACTTTAGTGAGAATTTAATAACATTTTTTTTAAGTTTTCCTACTGGAGCCCTTTCTTTCTTCTACCTATTAAGAAGGAGCCTAGAAATCAGATCACTCCGAAATCTCACTCCTGGCCCAATGTGAAGGACTAAGATGTATGTTTATGTGTCTAAATATGTGTGTGTATGTGTGAATGTGTGTATTTGTATGTATGAGTATGCAAGTTAAACCTTGCTTCAAGGGTGGGAATGAACTGAGTGTGTTCCCCACACCCCAAAGAAGTTCTGTCTGCTAAAGGGTATATAGAAGTCTTAGCCTAAGAGTTACGGTACCATCCCGCACTAGCTGATGATGGTTGATATTTTTCCCTGTTGTGTGGACAAGTGTAACAGAGCATGCAGATAATAAGGATAAACTGTTTTAGTCAACATCATGTCAATTCCTTCCATCCCACCTTAAATATTGAAGAGTAGAGCATGCAGCAGAGTCTGAAATTTCTTTGCACTCCAAATTAAGCTATCAATATACTCATTTTAGGGGGGCTTTTAAATGTTTACATGTAATCTCTGCTTTTTGCTTTTAAATCCATCCTTCCATAGTCTCCTTTTCTGATATATTCAGTTGGCTGAGCAAAAAATACAAAATCACTTTTTTACAATCATTCTTTGTTATGTTCCAACTTGGTTTCCAAACTCTTTCAAAAATCTTTACCCGAGTATTCGTTTATTTATTCATTTCCAAATACTTTTTTGAAATGATGGTTATATGCCTGCCACTATCTCAAATGCTAAGAATATTGAAGTGAACAAGACAGACAGTATTCTAGCACACAAGAAACTTATGTTCCAGTGGTATAGATATAGGTAAATATAGAAGTAGATGTAGATGTAGATATAAAAGTAGATGTAGATATAGATATAGATACAGAAGTAGATATAAATATAGATATAGAAATAGATGTAGATGTAGAGATATATATTCAAATACATACACATATAGTTTAAAAGTATATAAACATTCAAATGAATAAAACAATTCATCAAAGAATCTCCTAACTTTCAGTACGTTTCTCCTTGAGTATTTCCCCTGGACAGCTGATTTGCATGCTCTTTTCAGTGCTACAGGAAATTCAAATGACACAGTCACATTTTTAAAGCCTCCATCTTGCTCTAGGGCATCCCATGTTGTCCTTATTTAAGATATTTACTTAACATACTTTAAATCTCAAATTTTATTAAAACAATAGTTCTATAAGCTCTAGAAGTTTTTCTCATTTATGTAAGTACTTTTTCGAGATTTTATTTTCTTAGTCTCTTAGTATTATTTTATTTGAACGTGTTTCATTTTATCAAGTTTAGCAAGATCCACTAAGAATGAGTATAATTTTTCTGTGGGCCCCTAAGAAACACTGGAAATAGAACTGTTACTGAAATTTCACGTGGCTGCCCTCACTGGGAATCCTGAGATCTAGCAGGGAATGGCCATTCCAGGTCACAGATGATTTGCTCTTCACCTAATCATCGGAGGTCCTAAAGAAAACATCGTTATCAGTGTTGCAGGCTCTTGTTACAAAGTTAGATTATTTTCTATTCCCTTTCCCCTAAACCCTAATACAAAAAACAAACAAAAAAAAGTATGTAAGGGTGAGGAGATCCTGTTATATGGAGGAAAAAAAAGGGGGAAAGAAGAGAGTAAAAACAAAAGCATACAAACAAACCAACCCCTGGTTTGATTCAGAAACTATTTGATTTTGATAGCCCCAGTCCTAAGCAGTAATGGAAACAGAATATCTTCATACATTAAAAACATCAGAAATTATTAGACATTTTTATCTCTAGTGTAAAATTGCATATACCTAAATGGAAAAAAGATCTTTTTAATCCAAATGATAAAAGTAAACAGGACACCACAGTACACTTCTGAGGCACTGCAGAATGTTAATTTTGCCTCAGTCTTCTAAATTTGTTCATGTACTTGTTCTCACTATTTTCTTTTTACCCCATTCATGACATAGTCATTCATTCAGTTAGCATAACTTGATTGCTGATGGTAACATCGGCTATTTTTCTTTTCCCGTTATCTATCCCATTTTACTTTGATGACAGCATCTTGATTTTCCTTTGGGAAAAATCACCCCTCCTTTCACTTCCAACACAGTTTTCAGAAGGCCTAGATCCAACCTCCTTCCTTTGGTGGTGTGCATTTGATTTTACTTCTCCAATCAGCATATTTCATTTATCTTGGTCAAGTGTTTAATTCCAAATTGCTCATTGATCAACACTGGACTTTTAATTATATAGAGCAATACATTTCTTGTTTTTTTCTTAAATTTTTGAGCTTTCTGTTCATTGCAGACAAAAGAATTCTGACCAATAAAAGTACCCATTATGTGGCAGGAATCATGCTAATTTTCCTGCATCCTTTTAACGTATAATTTCCAAAGTTATTTATATGTGGGTTTGGAAAATGACATCCATCCTCCACTTTTCTAAAATAAAACAAACTTCAATACCGTGCTGTTTGATATATATTTTAACACAATTTTAAGTTTTTCACTCTTTTTCTTTGACTGCCTTAAAATTGTTTTATAATGTCATCAGTTCTTTAATAAAGTGGTTCAGGACTTTGGTTGGCAAAGTTTTTGCAAGCATAAGTATATTACCTTTGTTTTTTGCTTCCTAACTTTAGTCTCTTTTTACCATTCATCCCCTGACTGCTCACACAACTTCTATCCTGAGCTAGCCAATGGAAATCTCTTAGGGTTCTGTGTTTGGTTCATCCAGTGTTTACATTTATTGTCAATTAATTTCAGGAATTTTATTTCAAGCACAGATAAAAGAATCCTCAGTTTTAATAAAAATCAAGCACTACAAAATTATTACCATTATTTCTAACTATCCAATGGAGGAAATTTTAGGGTCAAAGTTGGGATGAAATGAGAAATAAATAAGATCCTACATAGTCATTTATCTGTTGAATCTGCACTGTTGAAACTGGTTTCAGATTCCACACTGGCCTGAGACAAGTCTCATGTAAATCTGTGGTCATAACAGGTGATTAAAAATAAGAAAGAGTGCTTCGCATTTGTATTCCTCAGGCAGTCCACCTCCCCAGACCTAAACATAAGCATGTGTTTGCACTGTGGAGTTTTCATTTATTTCAGAGGGGATATTATCCTTCCCATAATGACTAGTTCCAATTTCTGATTGAATGTATGTCCCCCATATGGCAAGGAGCTTAACGCTGTTCTCGTCTTCAACATCTTTAAAGATTCCGTGCCCTTCCTCTCTCCTTATATGCCTTACAAACTGTTTCCTTAAATGAGCTTTAGTATTTCCCAACACAGTTAGGAGTCAGCAGGATGCTTTTTCAAAGGGCTGAAGGGGAGGGAGTGGAGCGGTTCATACTTCCCCTAAGTATGTTAACTGGAAAGCTCTTCCACTCAGGTGATATACCGAAGCACTTCAACAACTGCTCCTCTGACCCTGACACTTTAAGTGGAAGCTCAGCTCAGTTCCTATTAAGAGAGACACATAAAGCTGCCATTGTCACAAATTCAGCCAATAATGGATAAAGTGGTAATTAAATTAAGATGGCTGTTGGGGAGAGAGGTGGCTTCATAACAAAATCTAACATGCCTGAAATTCACTTTCCCACTTCCCATCTCTACCAATTAATGCAGCAGCTCAGGATCGAGTTATTTATATTCAGCCTTCCAAGTCACCTTGCTGTAAGAGTTGTCTCTAATTGCTAAAAAGTTTGCTAGAAAGAAAAAAAAATCATATATATATATATATATATATATATGGTTTTTTTTTTTTTTAACAAGCCTATAGCAGGAGTTTAAGAGGTCTTAGAAAAAATAACTTCTCATAAAAGAAGAAATGCTTGGAGTGAGTTCTGAAAGGAATACCAATGAGAGGGACTAGCCAAACACTCAACTGCAGATCAATTATCTTCAGTTTTGCTCTGTAACTGAATTAGTCTCATACCAAAAGAGCCAGGGATGGCTGCAGAGAAACTGACAACTAGGTACCTTTAAAATACTCATTGTTAGAGCCAGGTTTGCTCAAATCATGCACAAGACCAATGCACAAGGCTGCATATTGAAATCACTTGTGGAGCTTTAAAAAATACTGTTACTTGGGTCCAACCCCGAGAGATTCAGATTTAATTGGGCTTGTAAGCAGCCTTTGAATTGGGACTTTTAAAAACTCCACAGGTAATTTTTATATGCAGCAGAGGCTAAAGACCACTGCACTACACAGTTAAATTTCATCATAGCTTCCTCTTTGTAGCAGTTATTTTGTCTGGTTTTTAAACAGACAACTTGTGTAGCCTTAAGGCTGTAGTAGCTTAAAGACGGAGGAACTTGAAATAGGCAAACAGAAATGCTGCATCGATATTCATCTTCTTAAAACTTCTAGTTCCTGCTCTTTTGAGTAGAGCCTGAACGTGTCACTCTTATTCCCCCCATCTTAAACTTAGATTTAAGACTCGCATACCCTGTACACTAGAAACCCCCTAACTGATGTGATAGAATCATTATTTCCAGCTAATCTCTAGGATCAGACATCTGATTTGTTATCTCCTCGACAAACTGAAATTTAAAAATTTAGGTAATAAAAGAGAATTTTCTTTATCCAGTACATCATTCTCAGCTATGGAGTCTGCCACCTACAAATATGAGGTGATTAGCAAGTAAATTTGTATCAAGAAAAATAGATAAATGTGGGTTTGTATTAAACATAAGAGCATAAATACAACCAACATAATTTCTTCCTAATTTCTCATGGAAACAAGTGTAAAGTGATTTTTTTTTTCAAAGAAGAAATAGTATATAAGGACAATTAAAGTGGCAAAGAAAATATAAGGAAATGTAAAACAGATGGCTAGTGGTAACAAATTTAGAAGACCAGAGAAAGCAGAAACTTAAGATAGCCAGAGAGAAAGACAGAGAATGGCCTGCTTTGCATTGCATTATCCTAGAAATGTGCAAGAATTTGCTCAATTCCAGACTTCTGTAAATGGGGTTAGAGAGAGCTAAATACAGGGGATAGTTTGAAAATCTATTGAAGAAGTTGTTGGACACTTTGATCTTCACTGACCTGATTCAGACTGACAATGACCCTTTTCCTGCACTAGAAAAATACTGAAGGTATATTATCTACAAAGAGTCAACAATAAATAGTTTGAACAGGAGGAACACTAGGCAGAGAAGAGGGTGATTTCATCAAAAAAGAAAGCAGGGGTGGGGGATTAAATGTATGTCTAGATAGGAAACCAGGTATATTCCATTTGGGAGTGTAGCTTCTTGAGTTGGAATCCCAGCTTTGCATGTAACATGTTCTATGACCTTGGCTAATTTAGTATTCTTCTTTGTGCCTCAATTGCTTTAACTGAAAAATGGGTACACAGTTATTAGATTGATGCAAAGTTTAAATGGGTGAATACATGTAAAGCACATATTTTAGTGCTGGGCAAATAATAAGTACTACATATGTGCTAACTACTCTTATTATCCCCCTACTCAGGATCCAGAATAATGATAGAGAAATTTATACTCTACAGGCAGAAAATGGAAGATTCTTCACAAGGGAAAAAATATGTATATGTGAATATACATACATATATATATATATATATATATACACACATAAACATATATATTCACAAACATACACATACAGTTCTCAAATGAAATACCCCAGGCAGATCACGTAGAGTAAAACCCACCAAGGAAATGACCTCACCAACTCATAGAGCTTCCAATCAGCTTTGGAGAGGTGCCTTTCTTATTTTTATGCAGCAGCCAAATACCAATAGCTATTTGAGGAAATTACCTATCAGAACATATAGAAAACAAATTTCCAAAAAGATTTTGGAATAAGTGGAAACAATGTGGGGAGAATAAAATTGCAAAAAGGATCTATAATTAATTTCTGCAAAAAAAAAAAAAAAAAAAGAACACATCGCACATATGAAAGAACAGCCTGCTATGAAAAGGAATATTTAAAGAACAAAACCAGCCCTTGAAATTTAAAAATAAAGAAGAAATTAAAACTAAGTATAGGGGTAAGGAAACAAAATTGTGGAAACTTTCCATTAAGTATACTAAAAAATAGGTTTAAAATAGGAGAAAATAAAACAATATTAGAACATCAGTACAAAAGGACCAATATGTGAATAATGAGAGTGCCTGCAAGAAAATCAGAAAAAAATAATAAATAAAATTTAGGAAATTACCAAAGAATTAATTCAAGAAAATTATTCAGACTAAATGAATTGCATTTGTTTTCATATTTAAAATATTTACCATACTTCCTGCATAGTTAATAAAAATAATCTACACAAAGGGACATACTCATGATTTTCAGAGCAATGAGAGAATTGAAAAGACACTAAAATTTTCCAGTGAGAAATATTAACCTAATTGTATGACTGGTAATCATAATACTATTTTGAAAAAGATATCCTATTCTCACTGATCTAAGTGCCAAATCTGCTTTGAACAAAATTTTCATATGTACATAAATCTATTTCTGAATTCTGTATTTGAAGCATTATAATAAGACTTGTTATATCATAGAAAAGTTCCCTGATTTTTTTACAACTAAACTTATCTTTTTTGTGTGTTTTTATTGTTATTATTTTTCTTATAAAGAATTTTTGCTATTCCCAGCCCTTTGTGCGTCCATGTGAAGTTTTGCATCGACTTGCCAACTTCCATGAAAAACTCCATTACTAATTATAAGGGAATATATTTAATGAATTAATTTTAGGATAATTGACATCTTTAAATATTACAATGTCCTATCCATGAACATGGTATAGGTACTTATTTACTTTTTAATATCTTTTGTTTTTTTAACATCTTTATTGGAGTATAATTGCTTTACAATGGTGTGTTAGTTTCTGCTTTAGAACAAAGTGAATCAGCTATACATATACATATATCCCCATATCTCTTCCCTCTTGCATCTCTCTCCCACCCTCCCAATCTCACCCCTCTAGGTGGACACAAAGCACTGAGCTGATCTCCCTGTGCTATGTGGCTACTTCCCACTAGCTATCTATTTTACACTTGGTAGTGTATATATGTCTATGCGATACTCTCACTTGGTCCCAGCTTACCCTTCCTCATTCCCGTGTCCTCAGGTCCATTCTCTATATCTGAGTCTTTATTCCTATCCTGCCCCTAGGTTCTTCAGAACATTTTTTTTTTATTCCATATATATGTATTAGCATACGGTATTTGTTTTTCTTTTTCTGACTTACTTCACTCTGTATGACAGACCCTAGGTCCACCCACCTCACTACAAATAACTCAATTTCATTTCTTTTTATGGTTGAGTAATATTCCATTGTATATATGTGCCACATCTTCTTTATCCATTCATCTGTCATTGGACACTTAGGTTGCTTCCATGTCCTGACTATTGTAAATAGAGCTGCAAAGAACATTGTGGTACATGACACTTTTTGAATTATGGTTTTCTCAGGGTATACGCCCAATAGTGGGATTGCTGAGTCATGTGGTAGTTCTATTTTTAGTTTTTTAAGAAACCTTCATACTGTTCTCCATAATGGCTGTATCAATTTACATTCCCACGAACAGTGCAGGAGGGTTCCCTTTTCTCCACACCTTGTCCAGCATTTATGGTTTGTAGATATTTTGATGATGGCCGTTCTGACTGGTGTAAGGTTATACCTCACTGTAGTTTTGATTTACATCTCTCTAATGATTAGTGATGTTGAGCATCCTTTCATGTGTTTGTTGGCAATCTGTATGTCTTCTTTGGAGAAATGTCTATTTAGGTCTTCTGCCCAATTTTGGATTAGGTTGTTTGCTTTTTTGATATTGAGCTGCATAAGCTGCTTGTAAAATTTGGAGATTAATACTTTGTCAGTTGCTTCATTTGCAAATATTTTCTCCCATTTTGAGGGTTGTCTCTTTGTCTTGTTTATGTTTTTCTTTGCTGTGCAAAAGCTTTTAAGTTTCATTAGGTCATATTCGTTTATTTTTGTTTTTATTTCAAAAACAGGTCAATAAGGATCTTGCTGTGATTTATGTCATAGAGTGTTCTGTCTATGTTTTCCTCTAAGAGTTTTATAGTGTCTGGCCTTACATTTAGGTCTTTAATCTATTCTGAGTTTATTTTTGTTTATGGTGTTAGGGAGTATTCTCATTTCATTCTTTTACATGTAGCTGTCCAGTTTTCCCAGCACCAATTATTGAAGAGGTAGTCTTTTCTCCGTTGTATATTCTTGCCTCCTTTATCAAAAATAAGGTGACCATAAGTACTTGGGTTTATCTCTGGGCTTCCTATCCTGTTCCATTGATTATATTTCTGTTTTTGTGCCAGTACCATACGGTCTTGATAACTGTAGCTTTGTAGTATAGTCTGAAGTCTGGGAGCCTGATTCCTCCAGCTCCGTTTTTCTTTCTCAAGATTGCTTTGGCTATTAGGAGTCTTTTGTGTTTCCATACAAATTGTAAAATTTTTTGTTCTAGTTCTGTGAAAAAAGCCATTGGTAGTTTGATAGGGATTGCACTGAATATGTAGATTGCTTTGGGTAGTATCATCATTTTCACAATGTTGATTCTTCCAATCCAAGAACATGGTATATCTCTCCATCTGTTTGTATCATCTTTAATATCTTTCATCGGTGTCTTATAATTTTCTGCATACATGTCTTTGGTCTCCTTAGGTAGGTTTATTCCTAGATATTTTATTCTCCTTGTTGCAATGGTAAATGGGAGTGTTTCCTTAATTTCTCTTTCAGATTTTTCATCATTAGTGTATAGGAACGCAAGAGATTTCTGTGCATTAATTTTGTATCCTGCTACTTCACCAAATTCATTGATTAGCTCTACTAGTTTTCTGGTAGCAACTTTAGGATTCTCTATGTATAGTATCATGTCATCAGCAAATAGAGACAGTTTTATTTCTTTTTTTCTGATTTGGATTCCTTTTATTTCTTTTTCTTCTCTGATTGCTGTGGCTACAACTTCCAAAACTATATTAAATAATAGTGGTGAGAGTGGAAAACCTTGTCTTGTTCCTGATCTTAATGGAAATGGTTTCAGTTTTTCCCCACTGAGAACGATGTTGGCTTTGCGTTTGTCATATATGGCCTTTATAATGTTGAGGTAAGTTCCCTGTATCCCTACTTTCTGGGTTTTTTTTTTTTTTTTTGTCATAAATGGGTGTTTAATTTTGTTGAAAGCTTTTTCTGCATCTATTGGGATGATCATATGGTTTTTCTCCTTCAATTTGTTAATATGGTGTATCACATTGATTGATTTGCGTATATTGAAGAATCCTTGCATTCCTGGGATAAATCCCACTTGATCATGGTGTATAATCCTTTTAATGTGCTGTTGGATTCTGTTTGCTAGTATTCTGTTGAGGATTTTTGCGTCTATGTTCATCAGTGATATTGGCCTGTAGTTTTCTTTCTTTGTGACATCTTTGTCTGGTTTTGGTATCAGGGTGATGGTGGCCTCGTAGAATGAGTTTGGGAGTGTTCCTCCCTCTGATATATTTTGGAAGAGTTTGAGAAGGATAGGTGTTAGCTCTTCTCTAAATGTTTGATAGAATTCGCCTGTGAAGCCATCTGGTCCTGGGCTTTTGTTTGTTGGAAGATTTTTAATCACAGTTTCAATTTCAGTGCTAGTGATTGGTCTATTTATATATTCTATTTCTTCCTGGTTCAGTCTTGGAAGTTTGTGCTTTTCTAAGAGTTTGTCTATTTCTTCCAGGTTGTCCATTTTATTGGCATAGAGTTGCTTGTAGTAATCTCTCATGATTCTTTGTATTTCTGCAGTGTCAGTTGTTACTTCTCCTTTTTCATTTCTAATTCTATTGATTTGAGTCTTCTCCCTTTTTTTCTTGATGAGTCTGGCTAATGGTTTATCAATTTTGTTTATCTTCTCAAAGAACTAGCTTTTAGTTTTATTGATATTTGCTATTGTTTCATTTCTTTTTCATTTATTTCTGATATGATCTTTATGATTTCTTTCCTTCTACTAACTTTGGGAATTTTGGGTCTTCTTTCTCTGATTGCCTTAGGTGTAAGGTTAGGTTGTTTATTTGGGATGTTTCTTGTTTCTTGAGGTAGCATTGTATTGCTATAAACTTCCCTCTTAGAACTGCTTTTGCTGCATCCTACAGGTTTTGGGTCATCGTGTTTTCATTGTCATTTGTTTCTAGGTATTTTTTGATTTCCCCTTTGATTTCTTCAGTGATCTCTTGGTTATTAACTAGTGTATTGTTTAGCCTCCATGTGTTTGTATTTTTTACAGACTTTTTCCTCTGATATATAGTCTCATAGCGTCGTTGTCTGAAAAGACACTTGATACGATTTCAATTTTCTTAAATTTACTGAGGCTTGATTTGTGACCCAAGATATGATCTGTCCTGGAGAGTGTTTCATGAGCACTTGAGAAGAAAGTTTATTCTGCTGTTTTTGGATGAAATGTCCTATAAATATCAATCAAGTCCATATTGTTTAGTGTAGCATTTAAAGCTTGTGTTTCCTTATTTATTTTCATTTTGGGTGATCTGTCCATTGGTGAAAGTGGGGTGTTAAAGTCCCCTACTATGATTGTGTTACTGTTGATTTCCCCTTTTATGGCTGTTAGCATTTTTCTTATGTATTAAGATGCTCCTATGTTGGGTGCATAAATATTTACAATTGTTATATCTTCTTCTTGGATTGATCCCTTGATCATTATGTAGTGTCCTTCTTTGTCTCTTGTAATAGTTGTTATTTTAAAGTCTATTTTATCTGATATGAGAATTGCTACTCCAGCTTTTTTTGATTTTCATTTGCATGTAATATCTTTTTCCATCCCCTCACTTTCAGTCTGTGTGTTTCCCTAGGTCTGAAGTGGGTCTCTTGTAGGCAGCATATATATGGGTCTTGTTTTTGTATCCATTCAGCCAGTCTATATCTTTTGGTTGGAGTATTTAATGCATTTACATTTAAGGTAGTTATTGATATGTATGTTGCTATTACCATTTTCTTAATTCTTTTGGGCTTATCATTCTACGTCTTTTCCTTCTCTTATGTTTCCTGCCTAGAGAAGTTTCTTTAGCATTTGTTGTAAAGCTGGTTTGGTGTTGCTGAATTTGCTTTGCTTTTGCTTGTCTGTAAAGTTTTTTAATTTTTCAGTTGAATCTGAATGAGATTCTTGCTGGTAGAGTAATCTTGATTGCAGTTTTTTCCCTTTCATCACTTTAAATATGTTCTGCCACTCCCTTCTGGCTTGCAGAGTTTTTGCTGAAAGGTCAGCTGTTAACCTTATGGGGATTTCCTTGTATGTTATTTGTTGTTTTTCCCTTGCTGCTTTTAATATTATTTCTTTGTGTTAAATTTTTGATAGTGTGATTAATGTGTCTTGGCATATTTCTCCTCAGATTTATCCTGTATGGGACTCTGTGCTTCCTGGACTTGATTGACTATTTCCCTTCCCATATTAGGGAAGTTTTCAACTAAAATCTCTTCAAATATTTTCTCAGTCCCTTTCTTTTTCTCTTCTTTTCTGGGTACCTTATAATTCGAATGTTGGTGCATTTAATGTTGTCCCAGAAATCTCTGAGACTGTCCTCAATTCTTTTCATTCTTTTTTCTTTATTGTGCTCTGTGGTAGTTATTTCCACTATTTTATCTTCCAGGTCACTTATCCGTTCTTCTGCCTCAGTTATTCTGCTATTGATTCCTTCTAGAGAATTTTTAATTTCATTTATTGTGTTTTTCATCATGGTTTGTTTGCTCTTTAGTTCTTCTAGGTCCTTGTTAAAGGTTTCTTGTATTTTCTCCATTCTATTTCCAAGATTTTGGATCATCTTTACTAACATTACTCTGAATTCTTTTTCAGGTAGACTGCCTCTTTCCTCTCCATTTGTTAGGTCTGGTGGGTTTTTGCCTTGCTCCTTCATCTGCTGTGTGTTTCTCTGTCTTCTCATTTTGCTTAACTTACTGTGTTTGAGGTCTCCTTTTCACAGACTGCAGGTTCATAATTCCCATTGTTTTAGGGTCTGTCTCCAGTGGTTAAGGTTGGTTCAGTGGGTTGTGTAGGGTTCCTGGTGGAGGGGACTGGTGCCTGCCTGTGTACTGGGGGATGAGGCTGGATCTTTTCTTTCTGGTGGGCAGGACCACATCAGGTGGTGTTTTTTGGGGTGTCTGTGACCTTATTATTTTAGGCAGCCTCTCTGCTAATGGATGGGGTTGTGTTCCTGTCTTGGTAGTTGTTTGATATGAGGTGTCCAGCACTGGAACTTGCTGGTCGTTGAGTGGATCCTGGTCTTATCGTTGAGATGGAGATCTCTGGGGAGTTTTCACTGTTTGATAGTATGTGGGACTGAGAGGTCTCTGGTCGACCAATGTCCTGAACTCAGCTCTCCCACCACAGCGGCACAGACCTGACACCTGGCCTGCAGCATCAAGACCCTGTCAGCTCAGAAGAAAAGTGAGAAGAAAAACAAGCAAGAAAAAAATAAAATAAAATAAAATAAAGTCATTAAAATAAACAATAAAATAATTATTAAAAATAGAAAAATTAAAATGTAATAAAAAAAGAAAGAAAGAGAACCACCAAACCAAAAAACAAATCCACCAATGATAACAACTGCTAAAAACTATACTAAAAAAAAAAAACCAAAAAAAACAACAACAAAAAAAGGACAGACAGAACCCTAGGATAAATGGTAAAAGTAAAGCTAAACAGACAAAATCCCACAAAGAAGCATACACATACACACTCACAAAAAGAGAAAAAGAAAAAAAATATATGTATCTATATTAAAAAAAGGAAGTGAGCAACCAAATCAATAAACAAATCTACCAATGATAATAAACTCTAAATACTAATCTAAGATAAACATTAAACCAGAAAGGAATTAGATTTCGAAAGCAAACCCTGTTTATACAGTTGCTCCCAAAGTCCACTGCCTCAATTTTAGGTTGATTCATTTTCTATTCAGGTATTCCAGTGATGCAGGGTACATCAAGTTGATTGTGGAGATTTAATCCACTCTTCCTGAGGCTGCACAGAGAGATTTCCCTTTCTCTTCTTTCTTCGCACAGCTCTTGGGGTTCAGCTTTGGATTTGGCCCCGCCTCTGCATGTAGGTCACTTGAGCGTGTCTGTTTTTCGCTCAGACAGTATGGGGTTAAAGTAGCAGGTGATTAGGGGCCTCTGGCTCACTCAGGCCAGGGGGTGGAAGGGGTATGGAAAGCAGGGCAAGCCTGTGGTGGCAGATGCTGACGTGACGTTGCAACAGCCTGAGGTGCGCCGTGTGTTCTCCTGGGGAAGTTGTCCCTGGATCACGGGACCCTGGCAGTGGTGGGCTGCACAGGCTCCCAGGAGGGAAGGTGTGGATAGTGACCTGTGCTTGCACACAGGCTTCCTGGTGGCTGCAGCAGCAGCCTTAGCATCTCATGCCCATCTCTGGCATCCACGCTGATAACCGCGGCTCACATCCGTCTCTGGAGCTTGTTTAGGCAGTGCTCTGAATCCCCTCTCCTCACGCACCCCAAAACAATGGTCTCTTGCCTCTTAGGCAGTTCCAGACTTTTTCCCGGACTCCCTTCCAGCTAGCTGTGGCACACTAGCCTCCTTCAGGCTGTGTTCACACAGCCAACCCCAGTCCTCTCCCTGGGTTCTGACCTCCGAAGCCGGAGTCTCAGCTCCCAGTCCCCGCCCGCCCCGGTGGGTGAGCAGACAAGCCTCTCGGGCTGGTGAGTGCTGGTCGGCACCGATCCTCTGTGCGGGAATCTCTCTGCTTTGCCCTCCGCACCCCTGTTGCTGCACTCTCCTCTGTGGCTCCGAAGCTTCCCCCGCGCCCACCCCTCGTCTCCACCAGTGAAGGGGCTTCCTAGTGTGTGGAAACTTTTCCTCCTTCACAGCTCCCTCCCAGAGGTGCAGGTCCCGTCCCTATTCTTTTGTCTCTGTTTTTTCTTTTTTCTTTTGCCCTACCCAGGTACGTGGGGAGTTTCTTGCCTTATGGGAAGTCTGAGGTCTTCTGCCAGCGTCAGTAGGTGTTCTGTAGGAGTTGTTCCACATGTAGATGTATTTCTGATGTATTTGTGGGGAGGAAGGTTATCTCCACGTTTTACTCCTTCGCCATCTTGAAGGTCTCTACTTTTTAATATCTTTTAATACAAGTTTATTATCTCTACACAAAAACTTTAATGCCTTTTGTTACATTCATTACTAACTATATTACATTTTTGTCACTGGTGTAGCTTTAAAAAAATAATTTGACACAATTCTCAACCTTATGGAGAGTTTGCAAAAGCTGTTCAAGGAAATTTTTTATTTTTTCCTGAATCTACTGAGAGTAAGTGGCTGACACAATGTCCCCTATACCCAAATACATTATTGCGTATTTTCTACAAAGACATATTTTATATAGCCATAATACTGTGCAAGCCATCAAATTCAGGAAGTTCACATTGCTGTATTACTACTAAAGGTTCAGGTACTATAAGTAAAAATGTAGCAATAGTTCTACTATAGCTCATTGCTAAGAGGGGCATTGTAATGGTTGTGCATTTTTCTAAATGTACTAAAATAATGTGGTCTTTTATGATATAATGTGATATTATATGTTGCCTTTCTCTGTGAGATTCATAAAGAGGGTCAGTATAATTTTTTCTGAAGCCAGTGATGGCTATATGGCCTGTCTTGGAGGAGAGCGGTCACATTTCCCTAAGGTTATTTCTCACCTGCCATTTGACTTCCTCTCAATTTCTATCTACAGTTTGCTCTCTTGTGCCTTCTAATTTTTATATCATAGTAGTATATTACATATAGTGTATAAAACAGAACCATAATGAGGGAACTTTCCATTAAATATCACCAAGAATACCAGAGGAATTGTGGTTACAATGTGAAGTCTTGCCACTAGGATTATGACTTTGGCCAAGAATCATTACACTTTTACCCTGCTTTGTGCTGGCTTAATCAAATCATGTCTTAGCACTAACACTGAATTTGGTAAATGGATTCTAATGAAAATAGATGTGGTCGGTTGGATAATTGTTGTCAGTCACTTCTGGCATCAACAGCTTTTCAATGTAACTTTTCAATTCTTTCTCTAGAGTAAGTGGACATGCTTTATTAATCTTGGATTTGCCCATGGAACTTGCTTCAAACCATGGGATGTCAGTGTTCCTGATCTGAGTAGAGGCTTTAATTGTGCATCATCTGCATTGCTCTCTTGTGATCCTATGCACTGCAAGAAGAGCATACTCCCTCCAAGTAGCTGTCAGTCCAAGGACATGAAGGCATGTGGGGAGGACCTGAAAACAAAGCACATCTGGCACTAATGATACCGACCAGGGTTCTTGGCCTTCCCCAATCAATAGAAATTTAGAGACCAGACAAGAAATTCAGGCAAGGCTTTACTGGGGCCCCTGCTGCAGCAGGGGGGAGCGAGAACAAACAAGTTCCCTTGCTCACTTCTTCCCTCGGGGGGGCGAGCTTGTTCCTTATATGGGGTGAGGGTAGGGGTGTGTCCAGAGGTCGGGCCTGAGGGGTGGCTTAGGTGGTTTGCCCACCCCTTAGGTGGTGTTGTGTGCAGGGGGCATGCGCAGTACCCTACCTTTGCTCCTGACCCCCTGCTTTTGCTCCTGGATCTTTAGAAGTGGCAGTTTAGTTTTTTGGTCTTTTGTATCTTTTTGTCAATAATTTGCCCCAGCTGTGCATGCACACAATTATTTTTAGTCCCATATAGTTTCTTTATATTTTATTGCTCGAGGAGCGGTGTGTCCAGGTACAAGCATTGCAGCACTGCAGCAAAGGGTCCCAGGTCCCCGCCCATCTCACTAAGGCAAACTGATTCCTGCTTAATCAGTAGAACCACAGCATATCTGCAGACGTGTAGAAAACAAAATTGCTGTAAGTCAAATTTCGTCTTCTCTAATGATCAATTCACTTACACTATCAGAATAATAAACTTATATGTCATAGGTTATCAGAGGAAAAATTTCACTCATAATCCAGATCCACCTGAGACTGTATAAGTTAACAAGCAAGAAGCAAGCTCATTTGTCACAGTCAGAGTTTAAATATCAATATATGTGGTATTCATTCAGTGTGTGAATAGGCATTTGATATAAAAGTTTTTTCCATTTTACTCATAATTTTTAGTTAGTATTGTATAACATGCAAATTTACACACATAATAGAAATTCTCTAGATTACTCACCTACGTGCACACTTTCAATAAACAATGTGTACAGTTTTAAAATTATGTTTTTGACCCTATTTATTTTTATTATATTTACTGAAATGTAATTATATTCCTGTTGAATTTGTAATAAAGATAAATGAGCTTCTGTTATGAATGTCTGTTTTTTAAAATTCTGTTTTATTTTTCTAGCAATTCATTCTTATTATACTTTGCAAAATGTCACAAGGGACTATGAAAATTTTTTTAAATAATCCCTCAGTGGTGATATTTGTGAAGCACAGACTTGTAGAATGAAAGATCTATGTAAATGTGGCAAAGATGTTTCATGATACAAACAGTGTAGCAAAAAGAAAGAGGTGTATGTTTACATGAAAATGCTCGTGTCAAATCCTGATGGTACAGCAGTTATTGAAGGAGGACGTGTTACTGCAAATAGTACTTTGTGCTAAAATCACTGATAACTGGGACAAAATGAAAGCCATCTAGAAAGGGTCATTATAAGACTTAAGAAAATGATTCTACCATCTCACACAGAATCTATAAATGGAAAGGGAGAGAGAGAAGGAGGGGGAGAGGGAGAGGGATATTGCTTTCTAGTGGCCAAAGCCAGGATTCTTAGCTATAAACAATAGAATCCATTCCAAACAAATCTTGCTACAAAAACACCACTGCTACTTTTATGAGCCCAAGAAATGCCAGAAATTAAAAAGGTTGTTTTTTTTTAATTTTAGGAATCTACATATTACTTATCTGCTTCAAAATATCCGTGGCCATCAACATTTCTGTGGTTTCAACGCACTAGTCTGTGAGTTTGCCGTAGCTCTGCCGGGTCAGCTAGGCTCATCTGGACTTAGTTTCAGGTTCTGGACTGTGTTCCAGTCCACTCCAGATGTGTCCACATTATCCCTGAGCCACCAGGTATTGGAGGCATATTCTTTTTGCAACAGATCACAAAAGCAAATGTGAGCTAGTCAAACCACATAAGCACATTTCAAGCTTCTGTTCATATCACATCCACTGACATCTCATTGGTCATGGGGCCAAGCCAGTATCTATGGGGGGAAAACAAAATAGAAAGAAGTATGCTCCACTCACTCAAGAGGAAGGTGCTGTAAAGTCATTAAGAAAAAAAAAAACAACAAAAAACAGGGAGTGGATAATACAGGGAATGAGTAAAAAATGGCAGATGATTATCCAAAATTACTATACCTAAATATGTTGGGAAACAATCACTTCCCTGTAAGAACTGACACACTGAACTATTTTATCACATTCAAATTAGGGCAAAAGTATAGTAGTTCTTGGGTAAAGCAAAAAACCTGACAGCAAGACTTTGCTTTGTATACTCCAATCTTGTGGAATTTATAGTGATATTATATGTAAAGTTCCTACAGTTAGGTTTTATTTAGGTATACATCATGCGATATAGGAATATTGTGTACAAAGGCACTAGAAGTCATGGGAAGGCAGAATGTAGACAGAATTTAAGAGGTAGTCAACAGTGACTTCTGAAAATTAGAAAAGGACCTCATGGAAATCTGCCCACTCTCCTCCAGGCAGTACACATACCCTTACAACACTACTCATGGGCCATAATGTATACCTTAAGTTTTAAAATGTGTATTTTAATAACACTCAGAGTAGAAAAAAACAGATGAAAATAGATATATTGATAGGAATAAAAAAGATATTTTAAAGCAATCTCGGGATATTTAATTTTGTTTCATCCAAAGTGAAGAATATCGTCGTTTCAAAAGTTAATGTTAGGGCTTCCCTGGTGGCGCAGTGGTTAGGAATCCGCCTGCCAATGCAGGGAACACAGGTTCGTGCCCCAGTCCAGGAAGATCCCACATGCCGCGGAGCGGCTAGGCCCGTGAGCCACAACTACTGAGCCTGCGCGTCTGGAGCCTGTGCTCCGCAACGGGAGAGGCCGCGACAGTGAGAGGCCCGTGCACCACGATGAAGAGTGGCCCCCGCTCGCCGCAAATGGAGAAAGCCCTTGCACAGAAACGAGGACCCAACACAGCCAAAAATAAATAAATAAATAAATTGGAAAAAAAGAGTTAATGTTAGTCATTCATAAGTAGCCAATTCCAGCAACTTATTCCATAAAAATATAGCTAAATTTAAATTACATTTTCATTTTAAAAATGAGTATCAAGTCCATGAATTTTCTACATTTGAATCTTCTTTTGGTGAAAAATAAAATTCAAATCATTCTACCAAATATGGAAAATGCTCAGTGATTACTTTTCCATATGTGTGGTATAGATTGATGATTGTCTTTAAATTATGGAGCATGTCATAATGCTGTGTAGACACTTTGTTCTTCCAAGCTTTAACTTTTGTTTTTTCCTTTGATGTCATCTGGCATTGGGAAAAAAAAAATATATATATATATATATGTGTGTGTATACATATATATATATATATATATATATATATACACACACACACACATATATATATGCCATGACTTATAGGAAAGTTTTAAAGTCATTAAAAACAAAAACAAAAACAAAATCAGAAAAATAAGCATGTTTGTTGCTGATTTATACTAAAAGTTGGACCAAATTGTTTTCTTGTCTCTCAGGAACACGAAGCGCTTGTTGCATAGTTCAAATACGATCAGCAGAAATTTTCCTCTCAATAACCATCATACTTATGAATGTAATTCTTAATAATCAACATTTATATTATCAGATACTAAAGAAAATAAACTCTAATAGTCTTTATATAATTCACAAATCTTACTACATTGCTAAGTACAGTGGTTATATCAGTTGCCTTTTTCTTCCATCATAAAACTTTCTCTGTGAAGAAAGCAGTGAGTTGATTTACATTGTGGAGAAAGATCCTTAATCTGGGTAATTACTCAGAATGTTGTCCCATCATTAGAGCTGTACCATCAGAACATACTTCCATATCAAATTTATTCATTGACAACATAATCCTTAATAGTTTTATACAGTTCAGAACCAGGTGAGTATCTAGGCAGTAAATCTGAAGCAGAAGTATTCTTACTTCATATTATTATTATGTTCAAAGTATGCGTATGGTAAGTCATACTGGCCATTTTGTGCATTCTTCAAGTTGCAATAGAAAAGTATTTTGGTAGGTTTATATGTTCTATGATGGGATCTTCCATATACTTCAGTAATTCCTAATATGTCATGCTATGGTGTCGCTGGAGTATGGTACTTTTTTACCCCAGGTTCACCCCCAACATTTCTAAGAAAACATTGTTGGTGCAGACTTCCGGCACCACATCAGGCATCTTGATGCAGGAGTAGCAAGCAAAAACACTGAAAAAGATCAACAATTCTCTTTGTTTCATCATATTGGACATTTAAAAACACATATACATTAATAAAGTAGTTAGACATTAATTAACATCAAATAAATTCTTCATCCACTTACATGCACTTGCAAAAATCCCTGGAATGTGTTTTCATAAAATAATCTGCAGAAATGTTTTAGTGTAACAGTAATATAAGAAATCCATGATGATAGATTGAATGAAACTACTAAGTGATGGGCAAATAAGCCGATGTTACCTTAATATCTTTTTTAGGTTTACTTGAAATCCATGATGATAGATTGAATATAAGAAATCCATGATGATAGATTGAATGAAACTACTAAGTGATGGGCAAATAAGCTGATGTTACCTTAATATCTTTTTTAGGTTTACTTGTGTTTTACTTTATTTTTTTTAACATTGGCTAACACAACGTATTTTTTTGAACCCAATCTGCAATTGCCATTAAGTCATTTCAGTTAATACCTACAAGCCAAGAAGGTTTCTGGCAATAAAGAAACTGGAGGATTCATATAAACCATCTTAAATGGTAAAACTCAAGAATAACTTTGTATGCTTTGTGAAGAAGAATGTCAGCATACCTTAATTAGCCAATCTTTAGAAATTGGGAAATTCAAGTTACAGAATTAAAAGCTCAGTGAGAAGTATCTAAGGCAACTATGTATAGCTACTTGAGCAAGCTGTCAAGGACCAGCTCTCACTTCCTGGATGGCTACAGAATAAATATATGCTTTAAGAATGCCAAGGGAAAAACCTTACTTCATCCTGCTTTATTCTGCAACAGGATTTGTGGAAACTTCAACGATGAAAACAAGAAAGATTCCAGAAATCCAAGCTCACTATAGACATTTTTATGAAATGTATCATTTTGGACAAATGAGTAAGCAATCATAAAGAAAGAAGGAACCTAAAGCAACACCGGGTCTTCTAAAAAAGAGTCTTAAGACAGGATGCCTCAAAAAATGCTTATGAAAAATATGCATCTGAATAAAATTCCATAACCCAGTGTCTTTGTCATATATACATACATAGAGTAAACCGCTTACATTTTTTAAATTTTATTGGAGTATGGCTGATTTACAATGTTGTGTTAGTTTCAGATGTACAGCAAAGTGATTCAGTTATACACATACATATATTCATTTTTTTAATATTCTTTTCTCATATAGGTTACCACAGAGTATTGAGTAGAGTTCCCTGTGACATACAGTAGGTCTTGTTGTTTATCTGTCATATACAGAAGTGAGTGTATTAATCCACATACATTTAGTTCCCTGTGCCATACAGTAGGTCTTGTTGGTTATCTGTCATATACAGAAGTGAGTGTATTAATCCACATACATTTATATGCTTAACAGCTGAGGTTTTGCATTTTAGCAAGGAGCACCAACACCCGTGACATGTAGTCATTTGTAATGAAAATATACTTTCTATATCTCAGAGTAGTTAAGATTAAATACGACAATACATGTCAAGCGTGATTTTGAATTACACTTGCTATTCTGCTGCCCCTAAGCAGGCAGAATCAGGTAACGAGGCAAAGAGTCAGGGGACCTTGTATTATTTGCATCTCAATAAAAACTGCTCAGACTCTCTCCTCAATGTCAAGGGACTATTGTCCTTGCACTCACAAATAGGAATTTTGTCAGCAGAACTATCTTTGCAGGGGAAAAACAAATATCTATACAGAACTGAAGAAAACCGCCAGTATTCTCAATTAACAAACTATCACCTTGAAAATGTCATTCCTGCAGCATTTCTCACTAAGTTTTGAGCTACTGAGTTTACATCTTTGAAATCCAGCCACAACAAATGACAGATTCTGATTGCAAAGCCTGTCACATAACCCGGGGTGGGAACAAATGTATTTTTTTTTATACTTCCACACCCACTACCATAGGTAATACCTTGTCCACTCTCCGATCCTTTCAATTAGAAATTAAAGTGTATGGCATCTAAATATCCCTCTAGAGTATTTATTTGCATAATATTTATATGTCTTTTAATTTTTACAGAACTGACAGCTAGTAGATTGGAGGGAAATAATTATTCCCAATAATGCTAACCCAACAATTTCTTATCCCTTTGGAGAGCACTTGTGCCAATTAATAAGAAAATTTCATCATAAAAGAAAAATATGAAGCTTCTGGTGCTAGATGTAGGTCAAGTGTAGGCAAGAACAATCCCTAGAGAGTAAAGAATCTGGGTAACTGCCTCATGCATCTTGCTTTGTGGCTTTCATGGATTGAGCTGCCTCAGGGAAAGAACATTGTGAAGGAAAAAGAGGGGAAACAGGTCTTCTGAGAATTGCCCAACTAACCACAGTGCCCCAGTTAATGGTGTCAGAGTGTAGGTAGGATTAGAAACTCTAAATCCTGTTCCTACTACAATCACCTTTGAGAGAGATATATGTGCAGAGGAAAATACCACTAACCAGAGTTTTGATCCAAAGTTCAGGATAATTTCTTGGTGAATTTGCCAAGAGTGAATGGGTACTGTGGCATCTCTGGCCAGATGTCTAAACTAACATCAAGATCAGTAGCTTCCTTGGTCATCATTTTCTCCAAGCCCCATACCCATAAGTGCTAACCATTGGAACTGTGAAAAAAAAATGTCAGAAAGATACATAATTGTTGTTATATTTATTTTAAAACAATCAATATTACAATCTTCCATAAAAATGGAAAATAAAAACAAATTCTTAACTTCTAGCTAAGATTGTATAAGTGAACAATGACCACAGATTAATGTCTAACTTTCATGCCTAAGTTTACATCCTGCTACACCTAAGCTAATATTCAAACCCAATCTTGATCCCCAGTGCTTCACTAAAGTAAAGGCAAAACAGATAAAAGAATAATGGAATATATAAATATCGCCTATTTGCTGAGGATCCCTATTTCAGACTCATAAACTCAATTACCTATTTAACCTCTCCAGTTGAATGTGTCACATGCATCCCAATGTCAACTTGTCCAAAACTGAGTTTCCAATATGCCTACCTTCCCCTCAACTCAGCTCTTTCCACTGTCTTCCCTACCTCAGTTGACAGCATCTCAATTCTTCTCATTTCTTAGTTAAAAACAGTAAAGGAATACATTTGACCCTTGAACAATATGGGTGTGAAATGCGCTGGTCCACTTATATGTCGACTTTAAAAAATAAATCTGTACTCCAGTACTAGAGGATGCCTGGTTGGTTAAATCCACAGACGCAGAACCATGGATAAGAAGGGCCAACTGTAAATTTATAACAGGAATTTTGAAGGGGAGGAGTGAGACTCCATGCTCCTAACCCCTGCATTGTTCAAGGGTAAACTGTATTTTAATCCACTTTTTCTTTTATACCCCACATCAAATTCATTGGCAAATCCTATCTGTTCTATGGTCAAAAAAAATCTAAATCTGATCTCTTCTCACCACTCCTACTGTTATCCTGCTCTTCCAAGCCACAGTCATCTGTCAGATGATTTGCTTCCTTCTTATTGTTCTCTGTCCTCAGCCTTGTTGAGACTATTCTGAACACAAAAACCAGACATTACAGCATGCCACTTTTCTGCTCAAAATTTCCCCAGTCACCCATTTCACAGAGGAGAAATACCAAAGTCTTTAATATATTCATGAGGTCTAGATGGTAAGGCTGCTGTGATCTTTCTGACAGCATCTCTCTCTCTTGTCCCCTCCACTCTTTCCAGTCTCTCTGATGGTCTTCAAACATCCCAGCCATGCCCCACCATAAGGACTGGAGCTGTTCCCTTGGACTGTTGTAGTTCCTCTGTCTAAATGGATAGTTCTGTAAATATCTTCATGGATAACTTCCTTTCGTCTGTCACATATTTACTCATATTCTCGTTGACGTCTTCCTTGGCTATTCTGTAAAAAATGACAATGCTAACTTCCCCCCCCCAACATATGTATATGTACATACTTCCTATCCTCTTTCACTGCCTAAAGTTTCTCCTTAGCACTTGTCAGTATCTTACCTGCTATAAATTCTACTTATGTACTTTACTTCTCGTCTCCCCTCACTAGAAAGTAACCAGTTGCTGCCATTTCATAGCTAGTCATGAGTGGTACAGAATTTGTCCAACAGACGTGGTTTTCCTAATTCCAGAGATTGTAAATATGTGTTGGAAAAGAAGAAGGGTGAGGGAGTAATTAATAGAGTGATTAATAAAATGAACATATACGGGAGTAATACAAAGAAGAGAATAGATAAATTTTAAAGTAAATTCTAAAAAATTAACGGTATTCGTACATTCCAAACAATGAACACGTCAACTGTTCATATCTACCATCTTTACCTATTTTTTTTCAAAACTCTATGCCCAATTTTCCAAAGCGTGTTTTTTCTGTGTATGATGTGATCTCATCAAAATTCCTGCACATAAAATCATATACACATAATCAAAGATGATTTTAGAATCATACATTATGTTGATGCTCTCTTTTGCTACCAAGTGAAAGGGCATGTTTTCCCCCCGGAATGAAAATATTCAATCTATAGTATCTTTCCCAAAACCTCTTGTGAGAAGTACCATATATTTTATTTCTAAAAGTAGAACTCTAAAAAAGTATTTATTTGGCATTCTCATTGAGTCAATGTTCCTTTTTAAGGTAGATGCTGAAATGCCAACTTCCTTTTAAATTAAAGACTGATTTTTACCAAAAGATACCTCCATTCATGAAATCACACGATTTAATGAGTTTTCTAAGAACAAAGAAAAGATTCACTTTTTATTTCACACATACCAATTGAATCATCAGTTAAAAGTTCATTACATCAGAAATGTAATTAAAATGGGGTTTGGCACACAGTTTTTATTTTTCTATCTAAAATAATCATTAGGAGGTTTCCATGGAAATACTTTTGTACTTTAATATCCAATGTAAATAGCTATTTATTCAAATATCTGTCTAGAGTCACTACAAAGTTACCATGATTTTTCACGTATATTTGGGAGGAGGATAAATATACTAAAGGACAATTGTTTTATCTTTTGATTTGGACAGGATCCAAGTATGTACCTGTATGATTACCAGTTGTTTCAAAGATAACCTAAGAGTTAATATTCTTATTTGGAGACCACACAATGCAAGATATCTATTTGTTTAAGTAATTAAAATGTGATAAATCACATACCTAAGTGACAGAAAATGCAAAACTGCTGAGTTTTATTGAGTAATAAGGAAAGTTATCTAATGTTTCTTACATGTAATAACAAGCAATTCGTTGAGTGGCTCAGCATTCAACTAACTTATCTGACTCCAGTACTTCAGTCTAATGGCCACAGAAGAAAATCAGACATAATATCAGATAAAAATATAACATTCTCAGTTGTATTGCGAAGGCACCAGGTCTAACTAACAAGAGAAGTGTCTATTCCTTTGCCTTTTGGTGATTATGCAGTATGGCTTATTGCTCAATAAAAATTTTATCAGAAGAGGCATCAAAGACTTAAATGTAATTACCACTCAAAGTACACAGTTATGTGGAGTAAGTCATTTAAAATAAAGTCTATTTAAAGTAGTGTGAACTGAATGGAATCCTTGTTGTCAGCATATTCTATACATTCTACCTCAATGTGAATGCACTTTGTTTTGAATACTCAAAGTTGTCTAGTTACTTAAAATAATATGTTTCAGATTTGCAGCTTTGTGAACTACTCTAGTACAGGATTTTCCAAATGAGCAAAAAATATTCTTTCAAAACTAGAAATAAAAGTATTTTAATGTAAGGCGCCTGCTAAAAACGCATTCAACATCTAAATCCACCATGGCCCTTCACCACAACAAGCACTATTTTACAGCTCTAACAAAAATTGTTCTTTATTCTTGAACACTTAGACCATTGTTGAGAAAAGGGATTTATTTCTCTCCTTTTGATATTTGTTAAACTCCTATATTTGTTTCATTTCACAACACTTTCTTCAGCTTCTTGCAATTTTTGCGGACAAGAAAAATGTTGGTTATTAGATGTTTCTAGTCCTCTTCCACCCCAAAACTTACACACATGCACACACACACACACACACACACACACACACACACACACACACACACACCTGAGTTTATAAATTCTTCTTAGTAAGCCATGGATGGAGCTTCATATGGAGAAATAAAAATGGAAAAAGCAAAGAAAGTAATAATAATTTTAAAAAACAGGGGAATAAAGGAATCCATAATTTATCTGGTAATATAAGGTCACTTTCCCTGTCACTGGCATTTCAAACTGTCCTTTCCGCCCTTAGATCCTCCCTGACACGTACAGACACTCACACACACACACTAACCAAAAGTAAAGCGATTGGGTTACTTGGCAGAAAGCTCAAAGATGCAAGTAATAATAAATATAAATTACGCCATATGCCTGAATGTAATAAAAGCCAGAATGTGAGGCAAGCTTCCATATATACAGTGAACATTCAATGTTTTATTGGTTGACATGTTGGTACAATACTTTCTGAAGATACTTAGTTCATTAACTTCATTATAATAATGCATGAAATTATATATCATAGAGAGTACTGTAGCAATTTAGAAATATTGCTATTTTTATACTGGTATTTTATAACAACTTGTTAAAACTCTCCCTGTCCTTCTTCAGTGTTAGTGTATGGGTCATTATTGGTTTCACATTTTAAATCACCTAGGTTTTTAGAATATACAATTTTCACTTTCATCAAGAGTTCTGTGAAATTATGCATAATGTATGTTTCCATCACTGAAACTTTTATCCAAGCCACTGGGACCCATTCATATGCATTAGAACTAGTTTGCCTTTTACTTCTCATACAAAGTTATGCTTATGAGCTCTACAATGTAACCACTTACTCTATTGCTATTTATAAGGAGATTTTGAAAAGACCTATTTACAATTGCTGTTTCTCCTTGCTACTATGAGATCAATTCCCAGGAATTATCACTCAATCTGACTTAAACTTATTCCCCTCCAATTTTTTTCCTTGTTACTTTGACTGTGTCAACTGACTTTTATAAGCATCATGAACAAGCATTGATTGAGATCATTTCCCACTAATACATGCTCCCCAAGCAGAACTTTGTTATTCAAGATAAAGCAACTGAGAGATCACTAAATAATTTCACAAACTTATAAAAATCTCCCTGAAGGTGGCTTCTGCTCTTCTAAAAGGAGGGCGGAGTTTGAGATGCAGGAAATTTTATAATATGGAAAATATGCAACTATTTTGAACTAATAGAATTTTCTTGATCCCCAACCCTCCATCTCTACCTCAAATTTAACTAGACTGGTGTGACAAAAAGAAAGTTAGACAGTAGACAGGGCATTCAAAGAAAAAGCAATTTGGAAAGGAGCTGAATTTCTGGGAGCTTAGTGCATTGTCTTTTGCTCTCCTTCTTCTGACCTCCCACACTCCACGGGAATCACATACTGTTCTTTCTCAGGAGAACTTGGGGAGTCATCAAGCAAGTGTAACTACATCTCATTACCAAATGAATGCAGTCCATGGGATCAAAAATGTATGGAGAAAGGTCCTTAGGGACATGGCAGCTTCATGAAAGGTTATGAATCGGCAAACATGGATTTTAATATAATCAGTAACACCCTAGGATGCGGCAGCGTCAGGACGGGTAATCAATACTTAAAAACTAAAGATATATTTTTATGCTAAGTCAAGCAGACTTTTCTTAGTTTAGAAAGGCAAAGGAGGGGCTTCCCTGGTGGTGCAGTGGTTAAGAATCCTCCTGCCAATGCAGGGGACATGGGTTCGAACCCTGGCCAGGGAAGATCCCACATGCCGCAGAGCAGCTAAGCCCGTGGGCCACAACTACTGAGCCTACGTGTCACAACTATTGAAGCCCACACGCCTAGAGCCCATGCTCCAAAACAAGAGAAGTCACTACAATGAGAAGCCCGCGCACCGCAACAAAGAGTATCCCCTGCTCGCCACAAATAGGGAAAGCCGGTGAAGCAACGAAGACCTGGTGCAGCAACGAAGACCCAGCGCAGCCAAAAATATAAATAATTAATTAATTAATTAATTTGAAAGAAAAGAAAAGTAAGGCAAAGGAGATATGACAGGCAAAGGAGACAGGCTGTAGTACTACTAACTCCCATTTTCCTCGTTATTTCTTTTCATTTAATCATCATTGCTCATTCATTCTAAAAAATCTGTTATCTACCAGGTATTGCAGTAAGTTCAATACAGAGAGAGAGAGAGTAGTCCCTGATTGAAGTAGCTGACAACTACCATAGACTATTTAATAATAATAATAATAATAATAAAGTTACAAAATTAATAGTATTTACTGAATACTTACTACTTGCCTTATACTCTGTCAAGCACTTTATAAGAAACAAATTATCTAATTATTTCAGCAACTTCATCGTAAGCATTAATGTTACCACAGCGTACAAAGAATGAGACCAAATCATGGAGAGGTTTAAGCATTGGCCAAAATTATGCAACCAAAAAGCAGTGGGGATAAGATTCAAACCCATGTGCACCTGGTTCTAGAACGCATACTTATAATAAAGGTCTGGTAGACAATTTTGTGTGTGAATTTTTTTGGGGGGGTTGGGGTTTTTAAAAATTAATTAATTAATCATGTTTGTTTTTGGCTGCTTTGGGTCATCGTTGTTTCTGGGCTTTCTCTATTGCAGCCAGCGGGGGGCTACTCTTCGCTGTGGTGTGCGGGCTTCTCATTGCGGTGGCTTTTCTTGTTGTGGAGCATGGGTTGTAGGTGCATGGGCTTCAATAGTTGTGGCACTTGGACTCAGTAGTTGTGGCTGGTGGGCTCTAGAGCACAGGCTCAGTAGTTGTGGTGCACGGGCTTAGTTGCTCCGCAGCATGTGGGATCCTCCTGGACCAGGGCTCGAACCCATGTCCCCTGCATTGGCAGACGGATTCTTAGCCACTGCACCACCAGGGAAGCCCCAGGGGGGCTGGGTTTTAAAGGATCTCTTCTGGGTGAGGTGAATACTTCTTGTTTTTGTTTTTGTTTTGTTTTGTTTTTTCCTTTAACAATTTAGAAAACCTCAAACTGAAGCAGAATTTCCACTTAATCTGTTTTGATGTGCCTCTACCTATCATCAAGAAGCAGTGACATAGTTTCTTTTACATTATTTTTAGGAATCACTAGAACTATCTGAATCCTACTTTAGCTAAAGAGAATATGGTTCAATGTATCCTTGGCTTTCTAATACCCAACCCAATTAAGATCGGATTGGCACATTAGCAATAAGAAAATAAAACTAAGCTCAACAAATCTGAATCAATAGTATGAATGCTTACTGATTTTAAGTGCTTGTATTGATTTTAAATGCATTTGTAGCATTTTTAAACTACAGCTGAAACTTGTGTTCGTATTTCTCACCATTATATTTTGAGGCATGATGTAAACAAATGAAACTAGCTGACAATCCAATGGGATGTGAAAAGAAAAATGAACAAAACAAAATGAAAACTTATCCAGTATTTCTCATTTGAAAAGGCTTCAGAAAACACAAGCCTCAGAGGAAAGTAATTGCAGACAAATATTTGTGTTTACAAAAATGTGAAGTGCCTGGGAAAGGCAGAAATCACTATTTCTGTTTCTCTCATTTTGTATCATTATTGATCAGAATGCTGTAATTTTCATGGCACTGGGGGGAAAAGACAAGCAAGTAAGAGTGTAATTATTCCGAAGGGAGGTTTGGGAGCAATTTTTGTAATCCATAACCTAACCCTAGAAGGGACAGAGAGCAATATCTAAAACTGTGTTCACAGGAGATTCAGTATTATTGATTTGATTCTGTTTGAACACATTTCCTAAATTACTATTGTCATTGAAACTTACCTGTATAATTATTCTGTAATTTTAATACTTCCTTTGCATTGGTTGGGGGGGAAAGCCCCCCTAAAAGTTGAATATTGTTATTCACTTTAAAATATATATATGCCTTATGTTCTATGTAGGAAGAAATTATTATTAAAAAATATCTTTTGTTCTGTGCTAGGAAAGAAGAAATGATTAAAAGTAAGTGGCTCTTGACAACTTTTAAGTAGGCATACCTCTTAAATTAAAAATCCAATCTGTCCACATTTACCTTTTGACTTCTAGATGTTGTCAATACAGAAGGGACAAATAGAAATATGATTTTTTTCTTTTCAGGGCACCCTGTCTGTGAAGTCTCAGGCATAGGGAGGAGAACTAAACTGTTCCCTTTCTACTTGGTCTTTTTGAGTGGGATTATTAGTTTTCTCTTGTAAATGTATTAACAGGAAGAGAACAAACTTAAATAATGCAAAAAAACACAAACAAACCAAGTTTACCTTTTAATCATGCAGTTGCCAAACTCCCAAATATAATAATTACTATGAATATTCTGTCCTCTTTATATTGAGATTCCCCCACCTCCACCCTGAGCACCACAGACAATTGCATGGATTTTATCTCATTTGTTTTCTTTATGTATAGACATTTTATATGCTTTTATCTTTTAGAAATGTTCAGAATCATAGAGGTATAAATTACTAGATCACTAATAATTTTGTGTTAACTGGAGGAATCAGATGATGTTTTTCTTCCTAAGACAAAAAGAGAGGCCCAAATAGGTGAAAAGAAGTAAAGGTGGAAAAGCAAGAATTAAGATGGTTGAACACATGTGGAAAGGCTGTTTGCGGCTCCTCTCATTTCCCTTTTCTACAACCTTTTATGATTTCTCTCCGATGTGAAAAAAATGTTTAGGTAAGAATATCCTCCTGGATCTTCGTGAATTTCTATACTGTTTCTTCTTCAGTATAAATTCCCTTGAAGTGAGTTGTGGAAGTGATAGTAAAATATGACAGCCAAAAAAAAAAAAGAACAGCCATTGTCTCAAGGGAAAGTAATATATCACTCCAATGAAAGAAAAGTAAATTTTTATTTTTAATTTTGAAGTTTATTGAAAAAGACCAGTGCTTAAGAGTCCAAAGATGTGAGTTTGAGTCCAGCTCCAACACTTATGAAATGTGTGTTCTTGAGAAATTTGTATAATATCTCCATCTGAAAAATTGTGGATTAAAGTAACTAATACAAAAGATGTCCGGAGGATAAAATGAAATAATCAATGTAAAAAAGCCCTGGAAACTGTACTAGAAAAGTACATCTTTGTCATCCTCATCCCTTTGCTAATGGGATCCCTTTGCTCATCCCTAGCAATATGCAGTCAATCCAGATATTTCTACTATTTTACATTTGTAAATCTTTGTGTATGTGCACAGCTTAATTTAACAGAATTATAATCTCTAGGATTATTTCAGAGAAAGCTCCTTCAATTAAAATTAATAATATTGTATACTCCCACACAAATTTTAATCTTTGGAATTTTCTTCTTCCTAATACACTCTTGCAGTATCTGTCAATGACAAAATTACCTCAGAAAGAGTATTCTTAAAATGTCCTAAGGATAGCGATTTGATTTCTGGCTTGGGTTTATAAGTAGGGAGAAACCTATGAATCTCCAAACATGCATTTTCTTTGACCAATTAACAATGCAACTAAATTCTGACCCATAGATTTCTGTCTTTGCTGACCCAGTTTCTGCTATACTAAAATGGTGTGATACCAATTGGGCAGTAGTTTTGCCTGGAAGCATATGACCTCTGGCGAATGGACTGAGATCCCCCGAGTTGAGGACCATGGACAGCCATCTCTTAGCAATAGGTAATGAATAATAAATTCTATCCTGTGAGGCAGGGAGCATTGATTAGATTTTTGCTAGACAAGGCCCTATCCATCCCAAATGAGCTTCCAATCTTAATTCATTTTCTTCACTGTGACCTAAGTCAAGGTCTCAAAAAATGAAAAACTAACGTGATGCTCTGAAAGAATTCGCTCTAATATTCAGGACTGTTTAACAATGAAAAATAACAGAAACTCAACTATTTTTGCCTAAACATTGATTTATCAACATGTATTTGGAGATAAAACAAAATTAAATTAAAGGTTTCTCTAGCACACCACCTATCATAGTTATAAGGTATTCTTTTTTTCTTTTCCTAAATAAAGCTGGTCCTTATAGTTTCATTATCCTGAAGTCTTAAACAAATATAGAATAATCACCTATAGCTCGAGTATTTTTTCTTATCAATCACTCAGAAGATTTTTTGTTCTTTATACTGTACCTTATAAATTTTCATTTAAGTAATTAACTAAGGATCATTAATTTACTTAAATTTTAAAATGGCCAAGTACTACATAAATAATAAAAATGAAAATATATTGAAAATGGCCAAGAAACAAATGTAAGTTTTATGGAAATATATGATAATGAGGGGAATAATAAATTATAATATAAACATAATTTACTTTATAATAATATGATATAAATATAAAGTGCAAGGTAATATAATGGTTACCATATCTACTGTCTGGGTTTAAAAATTGATATGATGTAATAACTCACATTTATAAAACACTTTTACTATTCAAGCATTTCACATTGAATCTTTAACTTCCTTATCCTAAGTTCTTGGAAGAGTTGGGAATACATTAAGTTATCAGTAACCATTTTTTAGTCAAAACAAACTTAATAGCTATATTTCACAGAGGAGAAAAATTAGAATAAATTAAGCAGAGATTTTCAGTTTTCATTTCTGAATGTAAGGAACTTGGAAGTCATCGCTTTGTCTTAACAACAAGTAAAAACTAAACAGATTGAAAAATCAACAACTCTTCTGCATTTGTAAGAAAAGTGAGGGAAAAACTCACTTCTCCAAGATTGGAGAAATAGGCAGTCAAATACAGGGAGCTGTGGCTTCTCTGAGCAGAGACTAAGGAGAGGAGATCATCATGGGAACCAGTGTGAAGGTAGGAAAACCTAAACTACAATTGAATTGCTGGAGGCTCAGTGTGGACAACTCTGAGAGGTAAAAACTCCAAGGGGACCCAGTCATATGGAGGACTCCACAGTATTGTGAGTTTTACTTCCAGGAGCTCCACCAGGTACTCACAGTAAATATAAGAGAAAAATCTCCTTATGCTTTTGGCAAGGGGAGGTGAAAAGGAACAATTCTGAAATACACCAGAGCATTCTGGTGGTCTCAACAGGCCTCTGCTCAGGAGAAACTAGTCAACCAGAACCTAATCTGCTGGAGTATTTTCAGGGCCTAACTGACCTGGGAGAGAGAAATACCCAACTATAGTCAGCTGTAGACTTCCACGTAGGAGAAGGGAATTACCCAATTCCAGCCCACTCTGGCAATCTTGTCCCACATATGGAAGAAGGAAAAAACTAAGAAATACTTGTGAAGTTCACAGTCCAGAAGCATAGACTCATTAAAAACAATAGGATTTAATCATAGGACTATAGAAAGCTTCCCTTCCCCTACAACTATATTATTAAAGTTCTACTTACAACAGTTCCTTTTACCTGGTACATTTCTAGCTATCAAGAACAAATTACAAGACATACTAAAAGGCAAGAAGTACAATTTGAAGAAGAAGAGCAAATGTCTGATCAGACAAGGCAAAAAATGTTGGAATTACCAGACCAGCAGTTTAAAACACATATGATTGTTATGCTAAGGTTTCTAAAGGATAAAGTAGACAGCATGTTAAAACAGATGAATAATACAAGCAGAGAGATAGAAACCCTAAGAAAGAATCAAAATGAAATGTTGAATGTCAAAAACACTGTAACAGAAATAAAGAATGCTTTTGATGGGTTTATTAGTAGCTGAGAAAAATAATCTCTAAGCTTTAGAATATCTCAATAGAAACCTCACAAAGTGAAAAGCAAAGAGAAAAAAATGAAAAAAAAAAAGGATAGAATTCAGAGATTGTGAGACAAACACAAAAGATGGAACACTTGCATAATGGGAATACCAGAAGGAACAGAAAAAGGGAAAGGAAGAAAATAAATATTTGAAATAATAATGACAGAGTTTCTGAAATTAATGTAAGACACTAAACCACATATCCAGGAATCTCAGGAAATACCATGCAGGATAAATGCCAAGAAAACTATACATAGGCATGTCATTTTTAAACTATATAAAATCAAAGATAAAGATAAAGAAAAAAATTCTGAAAAAAAGGAGAAAACACCTTAAATATAGAGGAACTATAATAAGAGTTACCTATGACTTCTCCTCAGAAACCATGCAAGCAAAAAGAGAAAAATTTGGAGTGAAATATTTAAAGTGTTGAAAGAAAAAAAAAAACACTAACTTACAATTCTGTACTCTGTGAAATTATCCCTCAAAAGTGTAGGAGAGTTAAATACTTTTTCATGCAAACAAAAATTGAGAGATTTTTTTGCCAGTAGACCTATCATGCAAGAAATATTAAAAGAAGGTTTTTTTAGAGAGAAGGAAAGTATATAGGTCAGAAACTTGGATCTGCATAAAGAAAGAAGAGCATTGATAAAGGAATATGTAAAGACTAAATAAAAACTTTGATTTTTCTTATTCTTAATTGACTGAACAGATAGTTTATTCAAAATGATAGCAACGATGTACTTAATTATGTATGCATATATATATTTATATATATGCTTATATATAAAAAAATGGATGCCAGCAATGATACAAGAGATGGGAGAGAGGAATTAGAGTTACATTGTTATTATAAGTTACTCAAATTACTAGGGAAGCAGTATAGTGTTATCTGAAAGTGGACTTCAATTAGTTGTAAATGTATATTGCAAACTCTAGGGCAACCACTAAATATAGTTTCCAAAGAAGTATCAGTGATATGCTAAGAAAGAGAGAAAATGAAATCACATAAAATGCTCAATTAAAATCATAAAAGTCAGAAAAGGGGTGGCAGACAAAAAACTAAGAATAAAGAACAAGGGCAAGAAATAAAAAACAGTAACAAATATGGTAGATATTAATATATCAATAATTCAATAATCACTTTGAATATCAATGGTCTAAAAGCACCAATTAAAAGACAGAGATTTCCAGGGTGGATCAGAAAACAATACCTAACTCTATGTTATCTATAAGAAACCCACTTTAAATATAAATATACATATGGATTATAAGTAAATAAGTGGAGAGAAGCATACCTTGCAAACACGAATAAAATTAGACTGGAGTAGCGATATTAAGTTCAGATAGAGCAGACCTCAAAGCAAGGAAAGTTATTATGAATAGATAAGGCTAAAACTCATAATGCTTCATGGAGAATTGGATGACTCCATACTGGAGACTTCAGTTGCTCTCTATCATAAATGGACAGATCTAGCAGGCAGAAAATCAGTAAGAACATAGTTGCACGCAAAACACCATCAATCAACCACATATAATGAATATTTATAGACTATTTCATCCAACAACAGCAAAATACACACTCTTCTCAAGCTCGCAAGGGGCATTCACCAAGATAAACCACATTCCATGCTATAAAACACCGCTTAACAAACTGTAAAAATATATATAAATCATACAAATGTCTGCTCTCAGACCACAATGAAATTAAATTAGAAATCAATAATAGAAAGGTAAATGGAAAATATCAAAATGTATGGAGATTTAACAACACACTTATAAATAACACATGGGTCAAAGAAGAAATCTCAGGAGACATTTTAAAAATATTTTGAACTAAATTAAAATAAAAACACAACTTATCAACATTTGCAGAATGCAGCAAAAGCAGTGCTTAGAGGAAAGTTTATAGCATTGGATGCATATGATGCATATGTTCAAAAGGAAGAAAGAGCTAAAATCAGTAATCTAAGTTTTCACCTTAGAAAATTAGAAAAAGAATGACAAAATAAATCCAAAGTAAGTAGAATAAAAGAAATAATAAGAATTAGAGCAGAAATCAATGAAACTGAAAACAAGATATCAATAGAGTAAACCAATGAAACCAAAAGCTTGTTCTTTGAAAAAATCAATAAAACCAATAAGCCTCTAATGAGACTAAGAAAAAAAGAGAAAGGACACAAAGTACTAATATCTGAAATGAAAGAGGGGACATCACAACAGGTACCATAGGCACTAAAAGAATAATGAAGGTGGTCAACAGGTACAAAATTCCATTTATAAAATATAAGTCCTAGGGATATAATGCACAGGATGGTGACTATAGTTAACAGTACAGTATTGTATATTTGAAAGTTGCTGAGTAGATCTTAAAAGTTCTCATTACAAGAAAAAAATTGTAACTATGTGTGGTGATTGATGCTAACTGTACTTATATGGTAATCATTTCACAAAATATACATAAATTGAATCATTATTATATTGTACACCTGAAATTAATGCAATGTTATTTGTCAATTTATTTCTCAATGAAAAAACAAGAATAATCAAAGAATACAATGAGCAACTCTATGGCCATATATTTTGGTAACCTAGATGAAATGGACCAATTCCTTGAATGACACAACTTGCCAAAACTCACCCAAGAGGACATAGACCGTCTGAATAGCCTATATTTATTCAATAAATTAAACCAACAATTATTAACCTTCCAAAACAGAAAGAACCAGACTCAGATGGGGTCACTAGTGAGTTCTACCATATTTTAAGGGAAAAATTACACCAATTCTCTGCAATCTTTTTCAGAGGATAAAAGCAGAAGGAATACTTTCCAATTCATTTTATAAGGTCAGTATTATCCTAATACCCAAACCAGAAAAAGACAAGACAAAAAAAACTGCAGATCAATATCTCTCATGAACATAGATACAAAGATCTTAAATAAAATATTGGTGAATTGAATCCATTAATGTATAAAAAGAATTATATACCATGACCAAGTGGGATTTGTCTCAGGCATGCATGGCTGGTTCAACACTCAAAACTCAATTAAAGCAACCATAATATCCAGGTTAAAAAAAAAATCACATAATCATATCAATAGATGCAGAAAAAGCATTTGACAAAATACAATCCCCATTCATGGTAAAAACTCTCAGTAAACTAGAATTAAAGGAGACCTTCCTCAACTTGATATAAAATATCCACAAAAAACCTATAGCCTAAATTATACTTATTCCAAGAAACTCAAAGTTTTTCCACTAAGATCAGGAATCAGTGAAGGACGTGCTCTCTTACCATGCCTTTCCAACCTTGTGCATTAAGCACTTTGCACTGTCACACAACCAACCTTAGTGAAACCTGGATATAAGAACAGGTCTGACACCAAAGTGCTCTTAATTAACCCACTATCCAATGTCACTTTATAGTATCTCACTGGATATTTACTATAGACTATCGTCACCAAATCTCCATGTCATGTTTTTCTGAGCAAGCTGTTGTATAAACTGCCCACTGTTAGTCACATAACTATACTTTGATTCTACAAATTATTTTTATAACACTGTATTAATGTGAGTTACAAAATACATAAAATAATATTAATTCTGATCCTTAAATTACTGAGTAAAAATATCTTTCTTTGAAAACACAGATTTCAGAGAAACAATGAGAGGGTATTAATAGAAGCAAGGAACAAGTATCCCAGGGAAAACTGAGGAATGCAGAGAAAACCAGTGTGACTGGAAGAGTAAGATGGCAGCCAAGAGAAAGCCATAGGTCAGAGCATGGTAAGCTGTAAGTTTTGCAAGACATAGGTAAGGCTGGATTTCATGGCAAGTGAGAAGGAAACTATTAGAATGCTTTTTCTGAATTCACACACACATACCCACACACACACACACACACACACACACACACACTCTGCTGGCTGTATTCAGAATGCTTCCTGGGGCTGGGGGAGGAGAACACAAGAGGAAAAGTGTAAATGTCATTTTTAGAAGCCATTAAAATAACCCAGTTTTAAGATGATGCACTCTTGGGATAGATTTGTAGCAGATGAGGTGGTGAGGAATAATAGTTTAGACATATTTTGAAAATAAAATTGAAAGCATATCCAAATAGATTTTATGTAATATCAGTTTGGATAATTTGGATACTAGAAAAAGTATGCTGGGAGAATAGGAAGTGATGGCCTGTAGGTAAGATTTTGGAAGATGAGCATTCTGTGTTAGCTTACATTTTGGGGGTAAGTAGGGAGTAGGTTGTTAAGGTAATATGGCAGAAAAGGTTATAAGAAGATAGGAATCCGAGATATTAAGAATCCAATGTATTAGGTAGATTATGAACATGTAATATATATTACATGCATCAAAATCAATGCAGAAAATACCAGAATGTCATACCTAGTTCTGGGGGCCAAAAACTAAATTCTTCAACTAATACGTGGGAGTGACTGGGAATGTTGAAGATATTAGATCCCAAGTGGCACAAGATGCATGAAATTCAAAGCATCTATGTTTTTGCTTTTGGTGTTGATGTTATTTTTGTTTTAAGAAAGGAAAAGAAGATGATTGGGAAGCTTCCATAATAAGAAGTGGAGGTGGGATACTTTCCACCATTTGTAAGATTCAGAGAGGGAAGAAAAACCCCCTTCCACTTGAGAGAGCTGCAGAGAAGATGGTGAGCTTGGTAGACAGCCAGGTTTCAATTAAGAAATAGAGATAAAGAAAAGAAAGAGAAAAGGAACCCTTAAAAGAGTTCCAATAAACATGGCTACAGTCATTTTGGCAGAGGACTGAGAGGTATGGGGCATGAATCAAGCTTGAATATGGCCTGTGCAGAGTAGCATGAGTGTGCAATTTTGCATACTGTTAGGTGGACCGAAGGATTGAACTTCACTAAGTGACTGAGATACAGCTGTATAACACATGACAGTCTGATCTGAGACGGAAGACAGCTATTTTAAGCAAGAGTCCTGATTATTCAGTCTAAAGGTATAGAGGAGTCATAGTAATGCATGTTTCAGAACAGTGTCAGAGAAGAAATGGAAATATGTTTCAGCTTGGACCTGTCAAAGAATAACCGAGAACTATTTAGTCATTAAAAGATAACTTGGAGGGGCTTCCCTGGTGCCGCAGTGGTTGAGAATCCGCCTGCCAATGCAGGGGACACGGGTTCGAGCCCTGTTCTGGGAGGATCCCACATGCCATGGAGCAACTGGGCCCGTGAGCCACAACTACTGAGCCTGCGCGTCTGGAGCCTGTGCTCCGCAACAAGAGAGGCCGCGATAGTGAGAGGCCCACGCACCGCGATGAAGAGTGGCCCCCGCTTGCCGCAACTGGAGAAAGCCCTCACACAGAGACGGAGACCCAGCACAGACATAAATAAATAAATAAATAAATAAAAATAAAGGAATTCCTTAAAAAAAAAAATAACTTGGATATATTGGTCAGCAATATTATTGGGCTGTTGCACAAAGTGTATACACAGATGTGAGAGAATGCCTTTGGACTATTTTCATGAAACAAAGAAAGAAGCAGATTGATAAGACAGGGTTGAGAAAGGAGGGGAATAACACTTCAGACAATCTGGGAATGGTGAATCTTGCTGGGTTTTCAGTTGGAGGTAAATAGATTAGCTGGCGTCTATTAAAGATAATCTGGAGTGTGTCCCTGAGCAGACTGACTCGGATATTGACAGTCTCTGGAGCACACATGACAAGAAGTCTCTGCACAGTGCCAGCTTGTATCCTTCCTTTAGGACCTGCACCATGTTCTTATGAAATGACTCAAACCCTAATGACTCTTCCTGCCAAAAGAAGTTTGAGAGACTTTCTATGTCACAATACTACATCAGAGAACTGAGAGAGATACAAAGCTGAAATGTTACGGAAAAACATACAAAACTTTCTCCCATAATTGGAAGTAGCTCGTGTTTGCAGGTCAAGGGGACCCTCTCATCCATGGAATTTCTAAAGTGTGTCCTAAAAATTTAATACTCATATTTACATACTCTGTCTAATGATGTAATAGAATGCATATCATTTTCATTCTTTATTGTAAATCATCACTCCCAAAGAATATTTTTGTTGAGTTCAAAGAGTTTTGTGTTCATTCTAAATAGATATACAGGTTGTGAAGATACAAACTAAACAATGAAGCTCAGATTATGATTCTTAAATTCACAAAAAATGTCAGTGGTAGCTTTTGAAGAATCTTCTATTAATAAGCCTCATTTCTATTTAGGTATGTCAAATATTTTAAATATATAATCTAGCAGTTAGGACTTGATGGTGCCTGTAACAAAAAACTCAACTCAAACCCACTTAATAAAAATGATTTATTATCCCTTACAATTGCAGAGGCCAGAAGAAGAGCAGGTGTCACAATTTGTTTGATTCGCTGACCCAGCGTTCAATTTCTCAATTTTCAGCCCTCTGCTTTGCCCTGGGGTATCAACATCATTCTAAGAAAAGCATCCCCCCGTGTCACAAGATGAGTGCCATAAATCCCTGGCTACCTGCTCTGCCTTTAAGTCCATAGAAAGAGGGAGAGTTTGAGAAGTGAGGAAGATTCCTTCTAAGGAATTCCCCAGAAACAACTTGCATCTCACTGGCTTCCATTGGGGTAGTCGATTATCTTTGAATCAATAATACAAAAGATAGTATTTCCCTGATTAGCTTAGGCATCAGCCACATGTTCCACAGTAAACCAATGGTGAAACCACTTTTCTCAAAGCATGGGGACTCCTCAGGGGAGACGTGGACATCTGAATAACAGCAGAGAAATAACCAAGGGAAGAAGAAATTGACACTGGGAAGAAAAGCATGTATGTACTTAACAACGAAACAGAACATGTAGCAGAAAATGTCAAATATAATTCTATTCCACAAACATCGTTCATATGGGAAACATTGATTGTACTTAATATATGTCTACAAAACAATCAATGGGGTCAAATAAGGATTCAGCTGAGTATTGCCATGGTCTAACAAAAATCCCTTAGACTGGCCGACGTATCCAAAAATTATGTGTATATTCAGTACTCAACTTTCCAGATTTTGTCATTACACAATGCCCTGAAAGAGTAAAAATAAAACCCAATGACTCCCTTTCTTCTGGGTTGTTACTTATACTACTCTATCCAGGTTCAGGGTTAGTAGTTTCTCTACTTTAAGGTAAAAGAATAGATTGGTTTTGAATAATTCCTACCACTGAGCACAAGACCCAAATGCTACTTTGTCCTCTTAATTGGGTGACATGGGTGGGGGGCAATAAGCCCTTTCTTAGAAAAGCACTCTATGATCTCCATAGCTTCCAGTTTAGATAATTTATGCGTCTCAAGTATCCATCTCTCTCCTACAGTAGGAGCTATGTAGGACCTATGCTAGGTCCACGCTACACAATCGCAACAATAAGGACTTCAGTTTCATTTTTATTCTGAAACTCCAAGCAGGAACTCTAGAGTCATTCAGAAGAGAAATGCAAATTCAAACTGATAGTTTTTTTTAAAGTATTTTTGCTATGAAGAAAGAAAAAAGATAGGGAGAGACAAAAAGAGAGAAAAAACATAGAAATGGCTCTGTATTACTGCCCATATCTAGCTTGTTAGAAATAGCTGGAGTCAGCTTTTCTTAGCTCCTTGACACAGTAGGTTTTTCCTCCCATCAAACCCACTGAGTCAGTGGTCCAGGAGACAGAGCAGTGCCATTAAAGAAATCTGACACCAGAAACAAAGTTCCCAGCAAAGCCCTTTTGCAGGACTCACTTTGGTGTTAATGTTTGGCTCTGCAGTGACTATTAAGCTCACTTTCAGCCTCAGACTGAATGAAAATAATCCTTTTTCTTTTTCATTCTATTTTCATTTTAGCAGATGCTGATTAAATGTCAGCTATTGTCCAATCACCAGGCTTGTCAGCTTTCATCCTAAAGATGGAGCCTGAAACTAACACAACATTGTTAATCAACTCTACTCCAATATAAAATAACAATTAAAAAAATAAAAATAGGGACTTCCCTGGTGGCACAGTAAGAATCCGCCTGTGAATGCAGGGGACACGTGTTCAAGCCCTGGTCCGGGAAGATCCCACATGTCACGGAGCAACTAAGCCTGTGCACCACAAATACTGAGCCCGAATGCTACAACTACTGAAGCCCGTGTGCCTAGAGCCCGTGCTCTGCAACAAGAGAAGCCACCGCAATGAGAAGCCCCTGCTCCACAACGAAGAGTAGCCCCCACTCGCCGCAACTAGAGAAAGCCCGTGGGCAGCAACAAAGACCCAACACAGTCATAAATAAATAAATTTTAAAAAATAAAATTAAATTAAAATAAATTTTAAAAAAAGAGTAGAGGAGAAAAAGTACATTTTCTTGAGTACTTCTCAAGTTGCCAACCTAAATCTGAATTCCTGTGAAATGACTATAATAAAGCTAAAAAACAAGTTGACTCTAACTTGAATCGTGGAAAATCAAAACCTTCTTAGTGTATCAGTGGTTCCTATTGCTTATGAGAAGCTCAGAGTGAATTAATATGAAGTGTAAAATATTCCTTGTAGAAAGGCTGCTAACCATGGCAATTTTCGTCTTCCTCCTTTTGGTGGTGGGAGTGGATGTTGAGGTTTTTCTGAAGCAAGGCATATTTTTGGTATCCAGATTTTTGCAGAGAGCTCATTTGAATCATAGACCTCATAGCACATGGCAGGTAGGCAAGTTATGAGGAACAGAAAGGATAAAATAGGCTTCAGGAATTTCTTACCATCTTGGTATGCTTTTAGAACCATCTGCTTGGGAATCCAGCTCTTTCTAGTACAAAACCAGATTGCTGAGATACAGTTCTTCCATATAATATTGAGAGAGAGAAATGACTCAATATAGATCCAACAGAAAAGAAAAAAAAAAAAAAACCCTGAATTTATGGGGTCAGTAACTAGCTACTTGAAAGTAACTCTTTTTAATCATCATTTAAGATTTATAGTGTCGATTTAAGAAAACCTAATGTCCCATCTGAGTATATATGATTCTATGACTTTTTCTACTAAAAACAAATCTATGAAATACCCTGAACTTTCTAAAATAGTGGATATTAATAAATTTTATTAAAGATCCCATTGTGTCAGTATTTTATTAACCACTAAGAAAGAATAAATGCTATTACATAAACTATGATACCAATACAATGTTTTATCACTTAGAATTTAAAAAAAATGTTATTGGAGTAGAGTTGATTTACAATGTTGTGTTAGTTTCAGGTGTACAGTACAGTGAATCTGTTATACATATACATATATCCACTCTTTTTTATATTCTTTTCCCATATAGGCCATTACAGAGTACTGAGTAGAGTTCCCTGTGCTATAAGTAGGTCCTTATTAGTTATCTCTTTTATATACAGTAGTGTGTATATGTCAATCCCAATCTTCCAATTTATCCCTCTCCCCCTTACCCCTTGGTAACCATAAGTTTGTTTACTACATCTGTAACTCTGTTTTGTAGATAAGTTCATTTGTACCTTTTTTTTTTTCAGATTCCACATATAAGTGATATCATCAGATATTTGTCTTTCTCTGTTTGACTTACTTCACTCAGTATGACAATCTCTAGGTCCACCCATGTTGCTGCAAATGGCATTATTTTGTTCTTTTTCAGGGTTGAGTAATATTCCATTGTATATATGTACCACATCTTCTTCATCCACTCCTCTGTTGATGGACATTTAGGTTGCATCCATGTCCTGGTTATTGTAAATAATGCTGCAATAAACTTTGGGGTGCATTTATCTTTTCAAATTATGGTTTCCTCTGGATATATGCTGAGGAGTGGGATTGCTGGATCATATGGTAGCTCTAGTTTTAGTTTTTTAAGGAACTTCCATACTGTTCTCCATAGTGGCTGTACCAGTTTACGTTCCCACAAACAGTGTAGGAGGGTTCCCTTTTCTCCACATCCTCTCCAGCATTTACTGTTTGTAGATTTTTTGATGATGGCTAGAATTTTTTATTTAAACTTATTTAAAAATATTCTGTCATATATCACATTTGTACAAACGTGTTGTACAAACACCGAAAGAAAAACATAATCAGAATACATTGATTGTGGTTTTCCTAAAACATCATCTCATTCAGGGCTCTACTCTTCTGAATCACTTTTCAACTCAGAGCTATTAGTTTCCATATTTTTCTACAATGTATCCTCCTTTGTTCTAACAAGAGTTTTGATAATGTGGCATTTCTTAAAGTGTGCTCCAATATTATCACTTAGATTGCCTCTCAAGCCACTGACACCTATTCTGCAACTTTTCCTACAGACACTTTCAACACAGGGTTTTGAGACAATAACCAGGACTCATATTCCTTGTTTAAATGGTTCACCAATGGTTTGTTGACAACAAAGTCAAGAAGTTACAACTGTACCATCATGTCATCTGCAAAAGCAATTTTATATAGTGCTTGTCTTCACTACTATGATGTGAAAGCCACTAGGCAGAAAGTTGACTATATAACATTATCAATTAAAAGATACACCATGAATTCCAGAAATATTAAAAATGTGTGTGTAGGGGGGTTATTTTAGAAGAATGAAATATACTATGTAACAATAAATATTAGTTCTATGTACGGACAGAGTTCCTTTGGTCTTCCTTTCATTAAATAAATAGATATTTACTGAACTACTTCTACATGCCAAGCACTGTCATCAGCAAAGGGGACATAATCATGAGTAAAGGTTGATCTTTTCTCAACATTTCTGGAGCAAAACAGAAAACATAAAAGTGGCCAAAGAGAATGTGGTGCATCCCAAATTTGGGAAAGAGGCTAGAGAGAGACTAGAGAGAGAGGAAACAAGGGTATTCCAAGGGTTGCAGATAAAGAGGAAGATAGGGGCCAGAGCATGACTCTTTAGGTTATCTGAAGGATTTAGACCTTTACCAGAAGAAGGACAGATAGGAACTGAAATGTTTAAAGAGCAAAAGGGAAAGATTTACAGCTGAAAAATGTAACTTCAGTTATAGCATCTATGAATTAGAAGGTGGAAAGGAGGAAAAGGTGGAATCAAAGAAACTGATTAGGAGCATATTACAGTCTCACCATGATGACAGTTTGATCTAGAATAGTTGAAGTGGAGATAGAAAGGAATGTGTGGATTTGAAAGATGGTTAGAAGATAAAATCTCTAATATATAGAATTACATAGGAAAAACAATAACTAGGAATTTAATAAAACAAGACCAGAAACACATTACTCTTCAGTTCTATGGTGTATATTACTTAAAAAGGTCCATCTGCATATAAAAATTCAGATGGTTCTGTAAGTTTTCATGTCCAAATGTGAACCTCACAAGTTTCAATTCATTTTTACTCTTCCAACCGTTAAAATCTTACTGTTTCAACTTATATTAACAATTTTAAAGTGGGTTCACTTTACTACTAGCTTGTATGGAATACTAGCCCTGAAATACTTTTTATAGGAGGATTAATAGCAATCTCTTTCTTCTCAAGGTAATGCTGGGCCATTCTCTCTGACAGTGAGAACAACCTGGACAATTCAAATTTCAGTTACTTTGATTAACTCAATTACTGTCAGTCTCAGGGCTTCTGTAGGAACATTGATGGAAAATGTTTAGAGAAGATACAGCTGTGTTTTTAAAAGGATGGACAAAACAATCTGTACTGGGTAGATTGGAAATGAAGATGTCTGAGAGCTGAAGGATTAACAGAAGAAACAAGTGCCTACAGGTGGAAATGAAGATAAAGAATGGGTGTATTGGACATGATCAAGCTTTCCATCTGGGTAAAGATAATCTTGTGGTCAGAGTTTAAAATGCTTGAAGTGATGTCTTTGGAGAGGTAAAATTGAGACAAAAAGGAAAACAATATATAACAAATTAAAAGGAAGGAATTCGAAGGTGACTGGCTGAAGTGAAGAAAGTGAGAAAGTCCTTGAGGGTCAGGATGTTAAGAAAACTGAGAGGCCAAAATTTTAGGAGGATTATTATCCATATAGATTTGACCTCAATTAAAATTGTATGGGCTTTAGTCAAATAGCATGAACAGGTACTGAGGTTCTTGATAAATTGTGGAGACTGAATCTAAAACACAGAAAGTGAACACAACCGTGTGGGTAAGTGGAGAGTTGAATGTTCTGAAATGGTGTGCAGCTCAAAGGAGTAGATTTGTTTGATTTGTTTTTAATATATTAGGATAGAAAAGTAACAGCCCAGAAACAGTCATGAAGAGCAATCTCAGTCTGCTGGGAAGTAAGTAAACTCTGGATTAAAAAAAAAGATTGAGGGAAATAAGTTTAAGATCCTTGGCAGATCCAACCTCGTTTAGTTGCAATTCCATCTGACTTAACAGCTTTACTTTCAGGTCTTTGCCAACAGTGACATCTAATGCCTAATCCAACCAACCCTGTCATGCCTTCACATGCTTTCATTCGTGTAGTTAGCTGTGTTTACAATGCCTACTCTACCGTTTTTATAAGGCTTAGTCTGACAAATTCTATTTTAGGACCCTGCTCAGATGTAACTTACTCGTAGATTTCCAACCTTCTTCCCCACCGTCATCACCATCCACCAGCAGATCTGACAGCCCCTGTCCATGAGTTTTTTTCTTTTTCTTTTTAAATTTTTATTTGTTTATTTATTTATTTTTGGCTCATTGGGTCTTCGCTGTTGCACACGGGCTTTCTTTAGTTGCGGCCACTGAGGGCTATTCTTCATTGTGGTGCGTGGGCTTCTCACTGTGGTGGCTTCTCTTGTTGCAGAGCATAGGCTCTAAGCACACAGGCTTCAGTAGTTGTGGCACACAGGCTCAGTGGTTGTGGCTTGCGGGCTCTAGAGTGCAGGCTCAGTAGTTGCGGTGCATGGGCTTAGTTGCTCCGCAGCATGGGGGATCTTCCCGGACCAGGGCTCAAACCTGTGTCCCCTGTATTGTCAGGCAGATTCTTAACCACTGTGTCACCAGAGAAGTCCCCTCCATGGTGTCTTATCACAGCTTCATTAACACACTTTCCCCATTCTGTAAAAGATATTTTTAACATGTTTTACTCTCCCACTAAATAGTGATCACCTTGAGGGAATATGCATGCATTATTGATCTTTGTATTATTTTTAGCATCTAACAAGCAGAATGGTACAGGGTAAACAGTAATAAATGATTGCTGAAATAAATTGAATTTTTAAAATATCTTGTTGTTCCCTAAGCAGCCACTTTCCCATACCATGTCAAAAACATTGAGCATTGAGTTCCTTGTCCTCTGATAATGGCCTATTTCATAGGCCCAAGAGATTTAAAAGCATACAGCATAGAGCCAAAATGAGAAGACTCATTACAATGCTGCATTAGAGCTACTAAGTCACATTTTGCAACCATACTGTACCACCAATATAATTAGAAGATATTGAACTTTCATTAGTTAGGGAAGATAGCCACCCTTTAGTTGTCATTTAAAAATATTTTTTTTGCTGACTGTAATAGCCTCATGAGATAGATATCTCATTTCTGTGGCAGACCCAAGGGTCACCAGTGATGTAATTTTATTTCTCTGTACTTGACTGCAGCCCAGAATAGAATTCAACATTTAATCCATTTCTAGTTTTCATTAGCAAATTTAGTCAAGTACAAATTAATTGAGTCCCATTTTAAAATCAGAATTTCTCAATGTTGGAAAAAGCAGTAATTCATTATTACCCATATGATGTTTGAATTCCTCTACAGTAATCCTACCACCTGTGTTCACTCCTGTGGACAAACAACTCGAATGAGAAAGAATTCTCTGCATCCTTAAGACAGTTCATTTCATATTTTTTAAAACTTTATTTTAACATTTCTTTATAGGCTGAAATGAATACTTTACCCAACAGTTCTACTTCTACACTTGTATTTCACAACATGGTTTAATCCCTTTTGTAATATTGGAAAACAATTATTATGTTGCCTCACAAGACTCCTTATAGCTGGTCTATTTATGCCCAGTTTTTAAACTTTTTTCCATATTACACTATTTGGGTTCACTGTATTACCTTGATTACTCTCTCTCCCATCAATGTGTTTGTAACCTTTAAGATGAGGTGCCCCCAACTGCATCTAATACCTTTAGAGTTGTGTCTATGGGACAAAGGAAGACCAGAGCTTCACTTCTCTGTTGCAGATATTTTTATACTTTCTTGTATGCAAACTAATTTTTTTTTCTGGTGGTGGGTAATGTTACAACACATTTCTATAGTTGACATCTTTTGTCCTTGAAACTTCCAATATGGAGAATAAAATGTAAAATGGATACATTTAAGTAAATCAACTCCCATCTCTATTACTCCTGACCAGCATTGCCTGAATTTACAGATAAGTAAACAAAAGTGCAGCAGGATTTTACTTCCATAATTTTCTTCTTTGTTTGTTTATTTATTTATTTATTTATTTATTATCGAAGTATAGTTCATTTAAAATGTTGTGTTAATTACTGCTGTACTGCAAAGTGATTCAGTTATACAAATATATACATGCTTTTTTAAATATTATTTTCCATTATGGTTTATCATAGGGTATTGAATATAGTTTTCTGTGCAATACAGTAGGACCTTGTTGTTTATCCATTCTGTTTCTGATGCTTGAAATCATTGCCTGTTATATCCGTTGACTTAAACGTAGTTTACAAATGGTGCGTTTCAGCACATTTATCTCATGTGTCTAGTATATCACCTACCATGCTGTGCTGCAACTTCTCTGTAAGTGTCTCTCTCTGAAACTAGAGTATGTCTGTCTGCTTCACAGCTGGAGCTTGTCTTATTTGTCTCTGTATTCCGAGCACCTAGCACAATGCCACTTGTTGAATAAATGATGATTTTTGTACACAAACAACACTGGTTTTTGTATTAATGTATTCATGTAATATGAAATATAGATACAAAGGGCACAACTGCAACTCAGTAAAATATCTAAAAATGCTGCCAAGTGGGAGGAGGATTAAGCATATTCTACAATAGCAGTGACAGGAGCTAGTTCAATAAGGAAAATTACACAGAATACATTTGAATTTTTATTATTACAACTTGGCAAAGAATCTTCAACAATCTTCAGCTATGTAAAATTCCAGGCAATCTAGCAAATTTGTTGGTTGCATTTATAGTTATATAATCCACTATTACTTTATGATATGCAGCTAGTATCCCCTATGAGAGGATAAAAGAGCTCAACTTATTGGCACATACATTCACATAATGGCACTTACATTCGTCTAGTGGCACTCATATAGTGAGGAGCTTGAGGATGTACAATCAAGCCTATGATCAAGGCTGTCATGGGTCATCATTTTGGAGTAGTTTTCCTTAAAAACAGCTAACATTTATTTAGCACTTATGCTAGGTACTATTCTAAGTGTTTTATATGAATTATTTCAATTAATCTGTACAATCCTCCTATGAAGTAGTTTGAAGTATAAGTCCATTTCACAGACGAGAAACTTAAAGTCAGGATTAACATTAAGGTATTCTGACTCTAGAACCAAGGATACATCAATCTTCTCTAGAAAACATCAAATCTAAATACCTGTTTCAAATAGTTCCTGAGAAAATTCAACCTAATTCTCTCAAGTTGGGCTACTTATAATAAGCAAATTGACTTTTTAGAAGACAAGTAGGTACAGAAAGAAAAAAAATCATAGTTGGCTGTCTTGACTTGGTGGGAAATTAAAAATACAACAAGACATGGATGGGATATCCACAGTTAGTAAAGTGACCTTTCATTCCTGTTAAAATGAATAGATAGATGATAGATAGATAGATAGATAGATAGATAGATAGATAGATAGATAGATAGAAGGATAGATAAAGCAAGCAAGCAAGCAAGCTCTGAGTGTTTCCTCAAATAGGATTTCTCAACATTGGCACATTTTGGGTGCAATAATTCCTTTTTGTGGGGGATTGTCCTGTGCACTATAGGATATCTAGCAGCATCCCTTGCCTCTCTCCACTAGATGCCAAGATCACCCTTCTTGGAGTTGTGACAATTGAAAATGTCTCTAAGACATTGCTAAGTGTCCCATGGAGGCAGAATCCCTGTCCAAAAGTAAAGGCAAGTAATCTTACCTTAAAGCCCTACCTTATCTTTATCATCTTTTTCTTTGTAAAAGTATTTCTCATGTGCTGTATAGATAAGCAACATAATACGGAAGCAACCTTTGAAACAAGGGAGAAAACCTGATTAGAAATATTTGCTTCTCGTAGACACATAGGTAGGTCTAACTTCCCTTTTCTTTCTGCTATGATGCAAAATGATTTGGGGGGTTCCCCCACCCTCATCCCCACAATATACACACTGCTCCCACTCTCATCCTCCATCCTTCAACCTGTGCACAAAACTTCTATTGCTCTTTTCCAATCTGTTTCTATAGTTCAATTGATGAGGACAACTCACAGCTAGGAGCAACAGAATTGGTCCAGAGGCATCCTACTGCCTTCAAACTGTCTCCCATATTCTTCCCAAACTAAGCTTCATGAAAATCAAACTTAAGTGAAGTTCAGGAAGCAAATACCGTCAGATCTTCATTAGATGCACTACTTTATCTTTTTTTTGAAACTAAGTTTGGGGTTGAACTTCAAGCCATATCTATTACATCCACTTTACATAAAGTATTAACTCCTTTCAATGGGAAATTAAGGAATATTACTGCAGATATTGCATTTTAAAAATATGCATCTGAATTTATAATATACCTCTATTTCCCACTCCATTTGTATGTTTTGTAAATTTAGCACTGAATTTTAACATGGAGATGGGATTTTATTGCTTATTGCACAATAATTTGAATACAAATATTGTAATTTTCAAAAACCTTAATATTGTAATATATGCTCCTAATTTAACCCAAAGAAGACAGTTAGAAGGTCTCGTGGCATTCTCTTCTTCTCTTTCCCTCCAACTTATCTCAAATTTGGCTAAAACCATTCCTCACCCACTCCCCACTCCTGATTTTATCCTCAATTTGCAGCCAAATGCAAATGAATTCATATAGTAAATACCTAAGTCCTTTTCTTTTTACCAGAAATAGTAATCACAGGGAAAAGAAAACACTTGCATTCTAATCTATTTGTCAGTTACTTGCTCCAACTGGACAAGCAAGGCAAAAGTAACATAGGCTGCTACTCCCATAAAATTCAAGAAAAGAACTAATTTTCCCAAAGTAAGTTATAATTTGGTGTCTAAGTACAATTTAGATTTATGTACATGTACATTATTTAGGGGAATTCTAAGCATAATCTGAAAAAAATATTTCTTTAATCTGGCCAATATATAAATTTTAGTTTCTTTTTTAAATTGTATGTTGATTCTGTAAGCAGATAAACAAATTGAGACTAAATCCTTTTTGATCTTTTGGAAAGAATTGTAATTTTATCCCAAATTGTCTTTTCCTAATAGATTTTAAAAAGAAATTCAGCCTAGAGAAAACTTCATTAACTCAGTCACCATTTATATGAATTATAAAAATTGTATATTTTACTGATTTTACTAATAATTATATTTTTATATCATTGCTAATGGAATTTTTGAGTTGAGTGAGACTTCACATAGCCATGTTTGTTCTTTCTCTGAATACAGTAACTTCTTTGAGAGTAATGATCTTCACTATTGTGTTATGTTTTATCTCATAAATCAATGTTAATAATACAATATTGAACACTTACTATGTGCAGGTTATATTTAATGGCTTGAAAGTCTATAGGAAGTGATATGAATATATCATCTCAGTTAATACCCATAACATCCTTTTGAGGTGGGTATATTGTATTTAATAGATGTGAAAACTGAGGCTTAGATATTTTAAGGAACTGCCCCAAGTCAGCCAAAATGAATTGGATTCAGGATTTGGATTCTGACCTCTCTGACTGCCAAACCCAGATTCTAATGACTCTACTTTATCTGATACACATATGAATAAAACACTCTAATGCCTTACTACTCAGAGATCTGTGGACCAACAATATCACCACTATCACCTGGGAACTTGGTAGAAATGCAGAATCTCAGGTCCCACCCTATATCAGATCTGCTTTTTAATAACGTCCCAGGTGATTCATATGCACATTAAAATTCTAGAAATACTATTCTAATATATACTGGTGGGTTCTCGTCTTAGTGTCCATTCCATCTTTTTCCCAAATGTTCGTAATTTTGATTTGGAAAGCCACATAGTTCCAGCAAAGGTAGCTCCATACCTAGCTACACAGTCCACAGTAAACTAAACTATACTTCTCATCAGAGTGATTCTCTGCATTTTGCTGGGAATGTTGGCATAAAATTTTATTCTTCAATGCCAGTTGGTTAAAGTGTGGGTATGGGGGGCTTAAATACAGTGATTTCAGAGCCTGGAGAGACAGACAAGAGACTAGAATATTTAGGAAACCATAAGCCATGCAACATAGTTGAGAATTTCTCCTAAGAGAAATTTCTTAAGAGGAGTGTGTGTGTGTGTGTGTGTGTGTGTGTGTGTGTGTGTGTTTGTAGTTGTTTTTTGCCAGGGAGGAGAGAGGTAGAGTGAGTTGGATTGACATAATCAGATTTTGAGGACCACTTTGGCTACATGGTTGAGAAATAATTAAAAGAACAACAAAACCCTAAGGTAGAGAGGCCAGTTACAAGCTGTTTCTGCAGGGCACACCTAGAGATGCTGGTAGTTTAGACCTGAGTGGTGAATAAGGAGAAAAAAGAAGTAAACAAATTCTAACAATAGTTAGGAGGTGAAATCAATAGACTTCGTGGCTGTTAGGCTAAAAACAATGTGGAAGGTATTAAGAAAACTCCACAATATCTGATCTGAGCAACTGGGGTCAATAAACTTTACTTAGTATAAAAAAAAAAAAAAAAACACTGAAGTAGGAGCCAAGAAAGGGTCAGAATGAAAGGGTCAGTTTTAGACAAATCAGGCCCTACACCTGGACACACAGTCCAAATCCATGTTCATCTCATGCCCTGATTTTTTGTTCTTAATCACAATGTATCCAGACAATATTTCATCCTTTTAAAAATTAGATAATGCAAAGTTTTCTCCATTCTAAATTACCCTTTCCCTGAAATTAGTCAACATTTTTGAGGTTTTACTGATAAATGATGTAACTAATTCAGAAAAGTAGTCATTTTTTTTTCTGTATTAAACACAATTTTAGTGTGAGTAAATTTTGTAAACGGAAAACACGAGCTATACGCAGATCTCTTAGGAGAGAAAGGAATCTTTTAAGATTGGCTTCTCTCCTGCTCTATTAATTGTTAATTATCACTGAGAAGGAAGGAGGATTTGGTTTACATCTGAGCCGCCTATAAATCGAAATCATTGTGAAGGCAGGACATGTGACTGTCATCAGCTCTCTCCAGGATGTGGCTCCTTGTCTAGGAAAGTTTTCTAAACGCGGAAGTACTCGTGATACAGTCTACTGCATACTGGGCTCCAAACCCTGAAGGATTAGAATCAGCGGCAATGGAATTTGAAGATATTTTTTTTCCCGTGAATGGATCTTAGAGGGAATTTTGGAGGCTCTGAAAAATCCTGCACTGAAGACTCATGTACAGTGATCTCACAGGTGAGGTGAGATCTCACAGGTGCCTTAAAATCTCCACAGAAGCCCAGACATCTCTAAATACATCGATGGGGATTTCAGCATTTAGTTTCTCATTATTCAGACACTTTTCAGAAGACATGGTATATTTGTTTATTTTTGTTTATCTTGTGTTTGTTTCTAAATAGTAAGCAATGTCTAGGTGCCAGTTTGCCATAAGGTGACAAATTGTTCTGACAAATAATTGACAAATTAATAGTGCATTAACTAATGTTGCTCCAAATGTTTTCATTCCTCAGCAGATGCAGTTTTTTTTTTTTTAGGGAAAAAGAGTAATTGTGTAGCTGCCATAAAAATACCAGCAAACAAAGAGGGCAAAATTTGTTGCTGTTTCTCTATATTTCTGAGAAAATAAGCATGGTTTAAAATTACATTAAAGTGTGCAGCTCTCATGCTGCCTTTTTGCTGTGGTAGATGAAAGGCCCACTCTAAACTATAAATGAAGAGAGAGCATATAAAAGGGAATGTATATCTGCCCATTTTGTTGGCAAAGAAAATATCATATACTACTTCTTTCCATGTAGCTAAGCCTTCAAAGAGATTAATTTTTAGTTTCTATTTTTATGTATGAAAGGAATATGAGAGTGTTAGACCAACTTTGTATATATACTGAATGCTCAGTCTGAATGCTGATATTATCTGTTCTGGAATGTAAATGTCTGCTTTCTTAATTGGATGACGGAAATCCCCCTAATTAAAAGAGAGAGACAGACAGACAGACAGGGACAAACAGAGAGAATGAATGGGATGGGAGAGTAAATATTTGCATTCCACAAACAGTCTGACATTTTTGTCTTCTAACAGTGGAAAAAAGAGGAAGCCCTTTAATAAAGTAGGCTTTTTCTAATTATTAGGGAGCTAGGGATTGGTTTTTAAAAGTTATCCAAACCTTAAAATACATTTTAAATCTTTAAGTTAAAAGTAGTCTTATAAACTAATCTTATAAACTAAAATGATTCATGCACTTTTTGGAAATCCATTTTATGATTTTTCAGGCTAATTTCAGGTCTGGAATGGTGTTCAGCAGAGTTGAGACTTCATTTTGACGATTTTTCTTATTTGTTTAAATTAAAATAGAAAAAGAGGGGAAAGAATGAAAATAGTATTTATACATTCCTCACTAGGCTAAGCTTTTTATATCTGTTATATAATCTTCATAACAATCCTGGGTTACTAGTATTATTATCTCAATTTAAAGAATGAGAACCAAGTCTCAGAAAAGTTAATTATCTCTCTCTCTGGTTGCCAGTTGCAAAGGTGTAAAGTAATAAAGTTAGATTTGAATATAGATTTGTCTGGTTTAAAGTACTACCCATGGTTTTTTGGATGCTTAGGCTAAGCTAGTTTCAAAAGAGCTCTCACCAATAAAAATCTATAAGAGCATAAATTAAAGACATGAAACAATGCTGAGTTTCTATTAACTGAACAGTTATGCCCAACAAAACAAGCATCATTCTTCTCTAGACTTCCAAGAACATCTTTTATTGTGCATTATTGGACAATATGCCAAGAAGATCAAATTTTCATTCTGGCTGACCAATAATACCCAACGTTATAATTTAATTCCACCCGCTGTTTAAGAAGTAGCTGTTTTTCCACCATTCCTATATTTGGAATAACAAGGAGACAAAAAATAATTCAAAGCACAGTTCTTATAATTGAAAAGCTCAGTAACTAGCTAGAACAAAAAAGATGTACAAATATGCAGAAAATCATCAGAGTAGTAGCCAACATATCAACCAGAACATTATAGTGTGTAAGACGATTTGGAATAAGTATAAAAGACTACCGGATATTTACAAGTGGAAAACTGCATATTTTTTAACCACATACCTTTCCTGCTTATCTGATTCTAGTCTTTCACTGCCTCTGAACTATTTACAAGTTATAGATAACTCTTTTTAAAATTTTTTTATTGAAGTAGAGTTGATTTACAGTATTGTGTTTGTTTCTGATTCACAGCAAAGTGGTTCAGTTATACATATATATGTATATTCTTTTTCAGATTCTTTTCCATTAATTACAAGATATTGAATATACTTCCCTGTGCTATACAGTAGGACCTTGCTGTTTATCTATTTTATATCTAGTAGTGTATGTGCTAATCCCAAACATCGAATTTATCCCCACCCCCTTGTCCCCTTTGGTAACCATAAGTGTGTTTTCTATGTCTATGAATCTGTTTCTGTTTCATAGATAAGTTCATTTGTGTCATATTTTAGATTCCACATATAAGTGATATACCTATGGTGTTTGTCTTTCTCTCTCTGACTTACTTCACTTAGTATGATAATCTCTAGGTTCATCCATGATGATGCAAATGACATTATTTCATTCTTTTTTATGGCTGAGTAGTATTCCATTATCTATATATAACATATCTTTAAGTTATAGATAACTCTCTAAGTTATAGGTAATTCATGGCAATGCAAAGTGATTCTTATTTATAGACATGAAAATTAATTTTGTCTGGTAAAATTCAATTGCCTTCCCTTCCCCCACTATGTTAGAAGCCAGTTTGCCTTTATTTGCACCTTAACTTTAATATTCCTGGTTTATAAATGTATCTGTTCTTGGCATTCTCTTTTGAACTAGTTGTAACATCTTTCAGTTTCCTCATTAATAATGAGTTAAATTCAATGTTTATCACATGTTTATTCTATCTCTGTATGAGAGGCATAATTATACCTTTTCCTGAAAATTATTCTTTAAGGAATGTGATATACACGTTCTTGGGTAGTGTCAAGAGAATGCAAAGGAACAAATTATTTTCTCTGGGTTTATAGAAGACAGGTGATAATATATATCCTCCTGTAGGTTGAATGTCTAAAAATATACTACTGAGATGAAAGATACTCTTCTCTGTGAACAAATGCCTCAGTAATCTCCCCATATGATTCAGGCAGGCTACACATATTCTAATGATCTCTGCACCTGTTGTATCAGACAGAAGTGAATTGATACATCTTTGTAATAAGTTAGATTTGAAAGTAAATTCACACACAAAAAGATTTAAAAACATAAACTGGATCACCTTAACTCTTAAAATATTTTCCTTTCCATATTTTCAAAAGACATAGAATAAGAACACTTAATCATGCTGTCAACCTGTTAGTATTAATAAGGTTCAGTTTCCCAGGAAGACTTTTTATTAATACTTTTAAATTTCTCATTGATTTGAGGAGCAACACAAGTATTTTCTCATCATTACCTTCTTCCTCTGTTCTTTCGATGTTGATTCTTTTCTCATGAGCCTTTGAAGAAGGAGGCCCTGTCTCTCTTGAACATCAGATACAAAATAACTTGGCAACACCAGAGGGCTTTGACAGACAAGAGAAAATTTTTTCTTAGTACTGATCTATTTAATAACTGTTTCCAATACCTGTAGCAGAATTTCCCTCCCTTTCTTCCTGCAAAAACAATATCTTTTGGTAGTAGAGAAAATTACAACAAATAGGTTTATTTTTCTCTTATGGGATCTATGTGTCTATCGAATCCTGAGTTATTACTTAAGAGTCCAAGAATGTTTTTCAAACTTGAAGTCAACGTCTTACCCCTATACAGGAACTCAAGCAAGCCATTGGTGTCATCAAAAATTATTAAATATTTTGGCAGATACTTCTGGAAGGCTGAACTCAAAGCAACTGAGCAGGAAAGGGACACGTGGTAAGAGAGGGAGGGGAAAAAAATAAAAGCAGGCTGTGTGAATGGGTAGCTTGCTTTCTACAAAACTCCATGTGCTGCTATGAAGAAAACAGGGATGGAGTATGCTTTGCATCCTCTTGTCTTCATTATTTTAACAAATCAAGACCAGGATTATAAATTGCTTACATTTTCTACATGTACAAATAGTTCAACTGATTCTCACAATCTAAATGTTTCTTTCATTGTACTAATCAGCCAGCTTATAAATGGAAATGACTCCTTTTCTGACAAATCGGTAAACTATATAAAAATATATAAAGATAGATATAAATACATTCATGGCACATTTTTAACTTAAGCTCTACCAGTTTACAAACTATGGCTGGTTACAAGGCATGAAAACATGCAGACACACTGCAAAAGACTTAGATAACTGTTCAATTGCTTTATTAAACATTTACCAAAGAATAAATAGTACCCTTGTGAGAGGAAAGACTTGAATTCGCTCAGAGAAAAGTCAATTGAGTGTTGCAAATTGTGCATCCCTAGAAAAAGAAACTCTACCTCTTAATTCCAAAACAACACTCAGTTTCAACTGGTTTCACAGCCCTCATTAGAAACTGTGTTTAAGCCATTTACAACTAAAGAAATCTTCACAGCCTTAAGACATCAGCCTTCATAAAATTTAAAGAACAGAGAAACTAATATTTTAGAATCAAATCATTTGCATCATCCCTCTCTCACTGAAAGCTTAAATATTTAGTTATTAAAAGCCCAGATGCTTGATGGAACTATTTTCATCTCTATCATTCAGTAGCCATATCAGCTCAGGAAGCCAATTATTTCCTTATTTTTTTTCATTTTTATTTTATATTGGAGTAGAGTTGATTAACAATGTTGTGTTAGTTTCAGGTGTACAGCAAAATGATTCAGTTATACATATACATGTATCTATTCTTTTTCAAATTCTTTTCCCATTTGGGTTGCTACAAAATATTGAGCAGATTTCTTCATCTGTGAAAGAGGGATCTTAATAGTAAATTTCTATTTACTGAGGCCTGTCTCAATCAAAAATTCTAGGGTCAATTCTTAGCCTTTTCTACTTTGCAAGCATACAGAAACTGCTTATAGAAATGGCCCCAACAAAACATTCTGTTTCTACGGCACAAATCTTAGAAGTAAAAATGTTTTAATGTTAATTTTTGTGTCTAAGGTAACACATGGAGAAATGATCTGTAGTAAGTTGAGCAGGATCTATAAAGATGTCAGTGTGTTTGACATAGAGTAGTCACTAAATGAACTGTTTTGAAATAAAAGAATGAATGCCAGAGGGAGACAATGCAAAAATGATGGGCAGACTGTCTCTATGCAGAATACAGTGAATCCATCATAACACATGGCTGTCAGAGCCCCTCACTGTAACCACGGTCAGGGCTAAGATGGGGAGAAAAGCTTGTACAAATCATCAGATTGCTGTGAGTGGTCCCTGGTCAGCTTTGTGACTAATTATTGTCCCCTATAGAGATTTTTAACAGTTCCATCCTTGCTGCAAAGCCTGAACGCACCCTCAGAACTCTTGCTGCACCCACAGGAGGTAGTCCTTCTAGAAAGTTACTTGCAATAAATGGCCACTCTTTTGACAATTTTCCAATCCCAAAACTACCTGAGGGTCCCAAGCGCTACCCAAGCCTCTTCCTGTCATTGAAAACCCCCACTCCCTCTTTGATTCATCTCCTCTTATTCTCAGGAATTCTACTGAAGTAATAGTGGAAATAAAATAACCTTTTTAAGAGAACCACCATCAGACACGTCCTTTTTGCATTTGATAGGTCTTCTTAGCGTTAGGTTAAAATTTTCGCTTAAAAGAAAACACAAATATCGTATATTACGCATATATGCGGAAACTAGAAAAATGGTACAGATGAACTGGTTTGCAAGGCAGAAATAGAGACACAGATGTAGAGAACAAACCAAGGGGGAAAAGCGGGGTGTGTCTGTGTGTGTGTGTGTGTGTGTGTGTGTGTGTGTGTGTGATGAATTGGGAGATTGGGATTGACATATATACGCTAATATGTATAAAATAGATAACTAATAAGAACATGCTGTATATCACAGGGAACTCCACTTCGCTGTACAGTAGAAACTAACACAACATTGTAAAACAACTATTCCCGAATTTTAAAATTTTTATATTAAAAAGAAATTTAAAAAAAAGAAAACACAAATAAATACTCCTAAACTAATTAAGACCCGAGGCCTATTGATAAAATGCTCATAATATATTTAGCAAAATGTCTCGTACCGAGTAAGCAATAGGAACAGGTAGATATAATCTCCTCTCCTCCCCAAACCAGATGATAATACATTGAGAAAACAGTTGTACTACTTCTTAAATTCCAGTAGGAAAAAAAAATTCAAGACAGTGTAGACCTTTCCATTACAGTAATTTAGACTCACAGCCAGTCAATGCAAACATCATTAATTTGGGTTCTCCCATTGGCCTCTTCTGGCTGAAAGTATTGTTACAGTGGTGTGAGGCAAAGCAGTTGTCTGTGGTCTGCATTCAAAAGCCATCGATTACCTAAGATAGAGTCCTTAAAACAGATCCTAAGGGAAAAAACACGTACACTTGACATTAACATTACTCCTCCTGTGAAACCAAACAAATCTGGCCATGGGCACTGATTCTATATATTTTTGAAAACCATTAAGAAAGGTTCTTGTACTATTTAATACCACATGGCAAAAACAAAATGAGGAATAACATACACAAACTATAAATTAAGAATAAAAAATGACTTCTGTAAATGAATGAGATATTCAACCTGATAGACTTTGAACATGATAACATACATTTTAGGGATAAGCAAATAGATTTCTCATGATAAATTCAATTGTAAAGGTCACATGAAGGTATCCTCTTAGAAAGTTAAAATAGAGGCTCAAAGAAGTCTGAAATGCCTATCTTTGGGTGGGAAACAAATCTGACTTTATCCTTAGGTTTTATTTCCCTTTGCCATTTTTAGAAAGAGTAAGGACTTGGGCATAACACTGGGTTTGATACCAGCCTAATTACTAACTGTGTGACCTTAGTCACCATCTCAGATTCTTGGCTGTTTTATTTTTAATCTTTAAAATGGGGATAAGTATGCCAAAATAACTGAGTTATTGAGGGATCTCAAACTGAAGAAAGTAAAGCACTTGCTATGCTCTCAATAAACGTTAGCTGTGTCTCTCCCCTTTCTTCTATTGTCCTCCCCTGGGAACCACTGACCCCTCCAAAATAATTTTCTAAATGTGCATAGAAATCCCATCCTGGATTTCACCTAGTCAATAACTGAGGCCAAAAGCTTTGAAAATCCCAATTCCAAAGGCATTTTATTAAAAATCTAGAGAAGAACAAAGAAAACACAATGACAGAATCATATAAGATGTGCAAACACCCAAGGTTCTGAAGAAATGCATTTTGTGTTGAAAAACACAAACACACGTGGCAGAAAGTTTAGCATAGTCTAAATTTCCTCATTCTCATGTAACAATTGTTTTTTTTTCTTAAAAGTACAGTGTAACTGTATACTCATTAACCTTCTATGTTCCTGGGATCCTGCGTGAGCAATAAGGCTCCAGACACCAATGGTCCTCTTGACCTCCAACTATAAAATTTGTCTTCTGAGACTCCAGAGTATAACTACACATATGTATATTATCCCTTCCCCCCCAAACTCAACCAATTAAGCCTTTTTAACATCCAATTCATGATTCCCGGAACACTAACCTAAACACAGATAGATCTTCAAATTAGTTTTCAATTTTCAGAAAAAAATTTGTAATCTAAGAGTGGAAAGACATTAATGATAGTAAGTAATCCAAGTAGTTTGAAGATGATAATGATTGCTAAATATGATATACACATACACACACAAATATTCCCTTGAAGATTTTTTCCCCCCAGGAGAAGATTATCCAGAAGTTTCTTAAATTTTAAATATTAAACAAATTTTAAAAGCTGGTACTTTAGTTTACTGTCTTATGTTTTGCTAAAAACAGAAAATGTTGACAATTATTTTAAGGGGACTTTCACTGATTAAGTAATCAAATTTCCTTATATATTCAAATGGTTCAAATGATTGTTATAAGTGTAATATGTTCAACTTCCTTTTCAACTATTTCAGTTTTCTAACAATTAAACCTTCTGGAAAATTTAAATTTCATGAACCTAAAAATGTAGATTAACAAATGTGGTATCAAGTTATTTTAAAGTGTTCTAATGCTGTATTTTAAAACTTAGTATGAGTCTCACTTAAAATCATAATTTTGAATAAACTATGTGATATTTAAATAAAGTGTCAATTGTATGATATTTTACTGTCTTTGATTTAGTCCCAAGGACCATTGAACTTGATGAAAGTATTCATTCTTTTTATATTTTACCAGTCTTATAGGAACACAACACTTGACAATATCACAACAACATTGATTGAATGCTGGATGGCTTTCACAACTTAATTTGACTGAGTTCACACATTCCATGGTCACTCCATTGACTGTAATAACAATAATAAATGCTAACACAGTGATAATTGAGAGGAGACACTGCTCTAAGACTTTATTCTTTTAATCATTTCTACAACTCTAGCATTTCAGGATTACTGTTAAACCCCACTCAAAGATTAAGACACTGAATCAATATGTTTAGTAACGTATACAATATTATACAGCTAATAAGAGATGAAGTGGGATAGGAAGCTAGGGTGTCTGGCTCCAGAATGTGTTCTTCACAGAACACTTGTGTCTGGGAATCAAAGCTTAGAATTGTAAAAGGTGTTTCTCTCTGTAAAAGGTGTTTCTAAGGCCCTCTCACAAAATGCTTGTTTCTCATTTCCGTAACTTTGGTCTTGATAGGTTAGTAGTATTAGTTTTATTGTGTGCCTTTTCTGTGTTTGAAATTTTGCTACACGCCTTGGATGAATTGTGCAAAACTTTTCACAATATTGAAAACTGTCAACTTCTTTTCCACGGAAGTGGAAGTGGTTTTCCGTCTTCCTTAGAAAGGGAGAAACTTGACTGTCAACTCGACAGACTACAAATGGTAAAACAGGTAACATGGAGGCTATCATTGCACTATCGTAACTTTCAAAGTTATGGCAAAACTTTCCATTTGAAATTTTCAAGTTTCAAATTTGAGTTGCTGTGGAGCAAAAGACCCAGATTAATGGTCAATATTTTAAAAGATCAAGGGTATTAAACTTAGCTTTGTGCTCCTCGGAGAATGAAAAAGCTTCAATCTTCTCAAAGGGTCAAAAAGCAACGGAAATCAAATGTCATTTGTAATTAAAATGAGGGCTTTGGATGTTGTTTGAGGATAAAAATGCAGTACCCAACTCTTCAAAATAACTTAATTACAGAGATCATACAGGGATTAACTGAGTTTTGAGGACATTCTTTCAGAGAACAAAATGACAAGAATGAAATATTGCAGATGTGCAGATAGTCAAAACGTCCGTGGAAACAAATTATCCATTGATAATCCAATTACCTGTTGCTTGCAGATCTCCAATCTGTTAATTATCTCCATTTATTCTGGATCAGCTTTCAGCCACTGAGATTCATTACGGTTCATTCAAATCTCTGCCATAACGCCACTCTTCACTTTTTTTTAATATAAAGAAAATGGCCTATCATTTCTTCACAACTTTGTTTTGTACTGTTTTCCATTCCTGTTAAACTGTTTTGGATTAGTATTTCTTCTCTCTAATATGAAAACAGGGTCAATCCCAGCCTCAAATGGAATATCACTTACCGAATATATCAAGCCAGTATTGACATTGTTTATGAGTTTCATAACTGTTTATGGAATTTTATAAAGCACATAAAAACATAATCATCTCCCATCACCTTAGTATCTATTTTCATCCTAGTTTGTATCACCCTGCTAGTTCCTGGCACCAGTGAGGTATGATAAATATTCAAGACATGACACTAAGATAGTGCAGAGAAAATGGAAAGGACTGAGTTGATTTTTTTCATTCACTCACACTATTTTTGCCATGATTATATAGGCTATCATTTTCACTATCCTCCTAAGGTAGCCAAAAAAGTCACCATAGGAATCTTGAAAACATCTCTGCAGTAAACCTAATAGAGCTATATGGCCAGAATAAATAGTCAATGCCATGTTACTAAATGGAAATGATGTTGGAAGGAATATACTGTTCTCTGTAAATGAAGACAAAACGACTGCATAAACCTGTAGTTCTTTTTTATCTTCATCAGATATGTTTTGTGGTGTGTCACCATTTTCCAATATTAATGTCCATACTTCCTAGTTCTAATCCTCAAGAGGGAGATTTGGTGAATCTAACTTCACTAACTTGTTCAAAGGTGGCCCAATTAATCAAGGCTCTGCCAGGAGGTGAATAGTACCTAAGGTTCATCTGGTATAAATATGACAACAACACTCAAGCCTTCAGTGGAAGCATAAAGTGCCCCTGTAGAAAATGCATAAAAAGATACATGGGCTAAATATCTCTTTTACACTACACTTTTTCTACTGCGTGGCTTTTGCATCTTTGCATATGCTATTTCCTTTGTCAGTGATGCTACAGCCATTATGCACATACAACCTTCTTCCTTTGGTCTTCAAGGGTGAAATAAAATATTCTCTCTTTTGTGATGCTTTCTCTGCCTCTAGTTTCTGTGCTCACATGGCAATTTGTTCCATAAACAACAATCATCACAGCAGCAACAGCATCTTTTTTTAATGAGAATTCCAATTAAAAGACAGAGATATCCAGAATGGATCAATAAGCCAACACAACTATCTGCTGTTGACAAGTGGCAAACTTTAAATATAAAATAAGCAGAGTGAAAGCAAGTGGGTGGGAAAAGATATAACATGAAAACAGGAAGCATAAGATGGCCTAGCTGGGTGAACTTAGACACGTTTACCTCACCGTGTGTGTGTAAAAGTGGGATAATGATACCTAATTCATATGTTTTTTGTGAGGCTTAAATAAACAAAGATGTAAAATGTTTGGATCATATAAATAGTTTTTAAAAAGTGGTTAGATATTTTTATTATTGGCTTACAACACAGGGTTATAAGTATTACAAGAAACACATGTACAAAGGGCTATAGAAACACAAAAGAGGATGTGATTGATTTTACCTGGTAGCTTATTGAAAGAATTCAGAGGTAAATGTATACAAGATTGGGAGACAACTAGGAACGTAATTAGTAAAAAAAAAAAAAAAAAGAGCAAATTTCAGCATGTGAGCAAAACATGATAGAAAGTAGATGGTATGTTTGCAGAACAATCTGTGATTTGTATAGCTGGAGGATAAAAAAATACAGTGAAAGAGGGAATGGGGTTTAGACTGGAGATGTAGCACGGTATCTGTGACTTCATGGGGGGTTCAGTGTGTTATGTTATAAAAAGCATGAGGTCTGGCTGAAATTAGGAGTCCTGTCCCATTACACCTTACCCGTGTTATGCTTTGAAAGTGACTTAAGCTCTCTGTGCCTCAGTTTCTTTAGTTTTTGTGAAGTTTAAATTAAACATATAAAAATTATAGATTATTTGTGGAATAAATATGTAAAGCCATCATTTAGAGAGTTGCTATATGCAAAAACTTGAGAAAGTCATCTAGCCTCTCAAAGTCTCAAGTTCTTTACACGTAAAAAAGTGAAAATAGATGTGAAAAATATTAATGCATATGAAAGCAATATTTATAAACTATAATGTGCTATATATACTAACAAAATTAAGGTACCGTTTCTTGAATATATACTAAGTGCTATCTACTGTATTAGATTAATATAAACACACACATTCATTCATTTTCTTTTTTCATTTATTCTTTACAACAAGGTAACATAGATGTTAATAATTCTATTTTATCAATGAAAAAATTGAGACCAGGAAAAGTTAATAAATTTTCACATGTTTATGTGGTAAATTTAAACATATTTTTCTAATTTCAAATTCAATGTTCAGCTCTTCTTTTACTGTCTTAAAACAATTGCTATTATGATTATTTATATTCTGTTTATATATTTGTCAATTGATTCCATTAGTATGTTTAATCTGAGATTTTAAAATTGGAAGAAAAGAATTAACTAAGCAATGCTATTATATAAGTAAAGTTCTCAATCTAGAAATAGTTCTTTATATGTGATTCACTTATGCCTCTGTTTAAACAAAACTAAGGATAAACAACATTTTTGGATGCTAAATTCAATAGGAACAAGAAATATTTACTTCCAAAATGTATTAAGATCTGTGGTGTGAGGTAGGCAGGATTGAAGTACTCCCACTGAAAGAGAAACCACAGAGCAGTCCTCCTCTGGAGCTGTTCACCTATGAATGTGCTCAAATTCTCCAAGTCATAATGCAACCCACATGAAAATAGTTTAACATATGATTATAACTAAAAATGTCCATCTCTGGAGTATCTATCAGATAATGCCACCTGAGTCTTGCACAACCACTTGTTGAGAATGAGACTTGTAACATATTATGCAAAATCTCCCATTGTAGAAAACTTTGAAGTATATAGCAGTGACACAAAGCTACCAACTTTGGTCCAACCAAGAATGGCAGGCCCACTATTACCTCAAGGGAGCCATCAGCTCTAAAAATCACACTAGAAATAACTTCTCTAATTTTCTTTCATGATTGCATAGCTAGACTTTCTTGTTTTTCTCTTAAGTGGGCTTTAAAAATTTTTTCAGCTATACTTCCACAGTTAAGAAAATATGATTTTTACTAATAGAAAGTCCAGTTAAAATAGTTATTAGAAGTCTGGAAGGGCCTGAACCAAGATGGCAGAGTAGAAGGACGTGCTCTCACTCCCTCTTGTGAGAACACAAGAATCACAACTAGCTGCTGGACAATCATCAACAGGAAGACACTGGAACTCACCAAAAAAGATACCCCACATCCAAAGACACAGGAGAAGCCACAATGAGACAGTAGGAGGGGCGCAATCACAGTAAAATCAAATCCCATAACTGCTGGGTGGGTGACTCACAGACTGGAGAACACTTATACCACAGAAGTCCTCCCACTGGAGTGAAGGTTCTGAGCTCTACGTCAGGCTTCCCAACCTGGGGGTCTGGCAATGGGAGGAGGAATTCCTAGGGAATCAGGCTTTGAAGGTTAGTGGGATTTGATTGCAGGACTTCAACAGGACTGGGGGAAACAGAGACTCCACTCATGGAGGGCACACACAAAGTAGTGTGCACATCAGGACCCAGGGGAAGGAGCAGTGACCCCAGGGGAGACTGAACCAGACCTACCTGCTAGTGGTGGAGGGTCTTCTGCAGAGGTGGGAGGTGGCTGTGGCTCACCTTGGGGACAAGGACACTGGAAGCAGAAGTTCTAGGAAGTACCCCTTGGCGTGAGCCTTCCCAGAGTCTGCCATTAACCCCACCAAAGAGCCCAGGTAGACTCCAGTGTTGGGTTGCCTCAGGCCAAACAAATAACAGGGAGGGATCCTAGCCCCACCCATCAGCAGTCAAGCGGATTAAAGTTTTACTAAGCTCTGCCCACCAGAGCAACAGTCAACTCTACCCACCACCAGTCCCTCCGATCAGGAAACTTGCACAAGCCTCTTAGATAGCTTCATCCACCAGAGGGCAGACAGCAGAAGCAAGAAGAACTACAATCCTGCAGCCTGCGAAACAAAAAACCACATTCACAGAAAGATAGACAAGATGAAAAGGCAGAGGGCTATGTACCAGATGAAGGAACAAGATATAACCCCAGAAAAACAACTAAATGAAGTGGAGATAGGCAACCTTCCAAAGAAAAAATTCAGAATAATGATAGTGAAGATGATCCAGGACCTCGGAAAAAGAATGGAGGCAAAGATCGAGAAGATGCAAGAAATATTTAACAAAGACCTAGAAGAATTAAAGAACAAACAAACAGAGATGAACAATACAATAACTGAAATGAAAACTACACCAGTAGGAATCAATAGCAGCATAACTGAGGCAGAAGAATGGATAAGTGACCTGGAAGACAGAATGATGGAATTCACTGTTGTGGAAAAGAATAAAGAAAAAAGAATGAAGAGAAATGAAGACAGCCTAAGAGACCTCTGGGACAACATTAAACGCAACAACATTCGCATTATAGGGGTCCCAGAAAGAGAAGAGAGAGAGAAAGGACCAGAGAAAATATTTGAAGAGATTATAGCCGAAAACTTCCCTAACATGGGAAAGGAAATAGCCATCCAAGTGCAGGAAGTGCAGCAAGCCCCATACAGAATAAACCCAAGGAGAAACACGCTGAGACACATAGTAATCAAATTGGCAAAAATTAAAGACAAAGAAAAATTATTGAAAACAGCAAGGGAAAAACAACAAATAACATACAAGGGAACTCCCATAAGGTTAACAGCTGATTTCTCAGTAGAAACTCTACAAGTCAGAAGGGAGTGGCATGATATACTTAAAGTGATGAAAGGGAAGAACCCACAACCAAGATTACTCTACCTGGCAAGGATCTCATTCAGATTCGATGGAGAAATCAAAAGCTTTACAGACAAGCAGAAGCTAAGAGAATTCAGCACCACTAAACCAGCTCTACAACAAATGCTAAAGGAACTACTCTAAGTGGTAAACAAAAGAGAAGAAAAGGACCTGCAAAAACAAACCCAAAACAATTAAGAAAATGGTCATAGGAACATACATATCGATAATTACCTTAAACGTGAATGGAATAAATGCTCCAACCAAAAGACACAGGCTTGCTGAATGGAAACAAAAACAAGACCCAAATATATGCTGTCTACAAGAGACCCACATCAGACCTAGGGACACATACAGACTGAAAGTGAGGGGATGGAAAAAGATATTCCACTCAAATGGAAATCAAAAGAAAGCTGGAGTAGCAATACCCATATCAGATAAAATAGACTTTAAAATAAAGAATGTTACAAGAAACAAGGAAGGACACTACATAATGATCAAGGGATCAATCCAAGAACAAGATATAACAATGATAAATATATATGCACCCAACATAGGAGCACCTCAATACATAAGGCAACGGCTAACAGCTATAACAGAGGAAATCGACAGTAACACAATAATAGTGGGGGACTTTAACACCTCACTTACACCAATGGACAGATTATCCAAAATGAAAATAAATACGGAAAGAGAACCTTTAAATGACACAATAGAGCTGATAGATTTAACTGATATTCATAGGACATTCGAACCAAAAACAGCAGATTACACTTTCTTCTCAAGTGCCCACAGAAGATTCTCCAGGATAGATCACATCTTGGGTCACAAATCAGGCCTCGGTAAATTTAAGAAAATTGAAATCATATCAAGCATCTTTTCTGACCACAATGCTGTGAGATTAGAAATGAATTACAAGGAAAAAAGTGTAAAAAACACAAACACATGGAAGCTAAACAATACATTACTAAATAACCAAGAGATGACTGAAGAAATCAAAGAGGAAGTCAAAAAATACCTAGAGACAAATGACAGTGAAACACGATGATCCAAAGCCTATGGGATGCAGCAAAAGCAGTTCTAAGAGGGAAGTTTATAGCTATACAAGCCTACCTCAGGAAACAAGAAAAATCACAAATAAACAATCTAACCTTACACCTAAAGGAACTAGAGAAAGAAGAACAAACAAAACCCAAAGTTAGGAGAAGGAAAGAAATCATAATGATCAGAGCAGAAATAACTGAAAGAGAAGCAAGGAAAACAATAGTAAAGATCAATAAACTAAAAGCTGGTTCTGTGAGAAGATAAACAAAATTGATAAACCATTAGCCAGACCCATCAAGAAAAAGACAGAGAGGACTCAAATCAATAAAATTAGAAATGAAAAAGGAGAAGTTACAACGGACACTGCAGAAATACAAAGCATCCTAAGAGACTACTACAAGCAGCTCTATGCCAATAAAATGGACAACCTGGAAGAAATGGACAAATTCTTAGAAAGGTATAACCATCCAATACTGAACCAGGAAGAAATACAAAATATGAGCAGACCAGTCACAAGTAATGAAATTGAAACTGTGATTAAAAATCTTCCAACAAACAAAAGTCCAGGACCAGATGGCTTCACAGGTGAATTCTATCAAACAGTTAGAGAAGAGCTAACACCCATCCTTCTCAAACCCTTCCAAAAAATTGCAGAGGAAGGAACATTCCCAAACTCATTCTATGAGGCCACAATCAGGCTGATACCAAAACCAGACAAAGATACTACAAAAACAGAAAATTAGGCACCAATATCACTGATGAATATAGATGCAAAAATCCTCAACAGATACTAGCAAACAGATTCCAGCAACACATTAAAAGGATCATACACCATGATGAAGTGGGATTTATCCCAGGGATGCAAGGATTCTTCAATATATGCAAATCAATCAGTGTGATACACCATATTAACAAATTGAAGAATAAAAACCATATGATCATCTCAATAGATGCAGAAAAAGCTTTTGACAAAATTCAATGCCCATTTACGATAAAAACTCTCCAGTAAATGGTCAAAGAGGGAACCTACCTCAACATAATAAAGGCCATATATGACAAACCCACAGCAAACATCATTCTCAGTGGTGAAAAACTGAAAGCATTTCCTCTAAATCAGGAAAAAGACAAGAATGGCCACTCTCACCACTATTATTCAACATAGTTTTGGAAGTCCTAGCCAAGGCAATCAGAGAGGAAAAAGAAATAAAAGGAATACAAATTGGAGAAGAAGAAGTAAAACTGTCACTGTTTGCAGATGACATGATACTATACATAGAGAACCCTAAAGATGCCACCAGAAAACTACTAGAGTTAATCAATGAATTTGGTAAAGTTGCAGGATACAAAATTAATGCACAGAAATCTCTTGCATTCCTATACACTAATGATGAAAAATCTGAAAGAGAAATTAAGGAAACACTCCCGTTTACCATTGCAACAAAAAGAATAAAATACCTAGGAATAAACCTACCTAGGGAGACAAAAGACCTGTATGCAGAAAACTATAAGACACTGATGAAAGAAATTAAAGATGATACTAACAGATGGAGAGATATACCATGTTCCTGGATTGGAAGAATCAATATTGTGAAAATTACTATACTACCCAAAGCAATCTACAGATTCAATGCAATCCCTATCAAGTCACCAATGGCATTTTTTTACAGAACTAGAACAAAAAATGTTAAAATCTGTATGGAGACACAAAAGACCCCGAATAGCCAAAGCAGTCTTGAGGGAAAAAAAAGGAGCTGGAGGAATCAGACTCCCTGACTTCAGACTATACTACAAAGCTACAGTAATCAAGACAATATGGTACTGGCACAAAAACAGAAATATAGATCAATGGAACAAGATAGAAAGCCCAGAGATAAACCCATGCACCTATGGTCAACTAATCTATGACAAAGGACGCAAGGATATACAATGGAGAAAAGACAGTCTCTTCATTAAGTGGTTTTGGGAAAACTGGACAGCTACATGTAAAAGAATGAAATTAGAACACTCCCTAACACCATACACAAAAATAAACTCAAAGTGGATTCGAGACCTAAATGTAAGACTGGACACTATAAAACTCTTAGAGGCAAACATAGGAAGAACACTCTTTGACATAAATCACAGCAAGATATTTTTTGATCCACCTCCTAGAGTAATGGAAATAAAAACAAAAATAAACAAATGGGACCTCATGAAACTTCAAAGCTTTTGCACAGCAAAGGAAACCATAAACAAGATGAAAAGGCAACCCTCAGAATGGGAGAAAATATTTGCAAATGAATCAACAGACAAAGGAGTAATCTCCAAAATATATAAACGGCTCATGCAGCTTAATATTAAAAAAATGAACAACCCAATCCAAAATGGGCAGAAGACCTAAATAGACACTTCTCCAAAGAAGACATATGGATGGCCAAGAAGCACATGAAAAGCTGCTCAACATCACTAATTATTAGAGAAATGCAAATCAAAACTACAATGAGGTATCACCTCACACCAGTTAGAATGGCCATCATCAGAAAATCTACAAACAACAAATGCTGGAGAGGGTGTGGAGAAAAGGGAACCCTCTTGCACTGTTGGTAGGAATATAAATTGAAACAGCCACTATGGAGAACAGTATGGAGGTTCCTTAAAAAACTAAAAATAGAATTACCATATGATCCAGCGATCCCACTACTGGGCATATACCCAGAGAAAACCATAATTCAAAAAGACACATGCACCCCAATGTTCATTGCAGCACTATTTACAATAGCCAGGTCATGGAAGCAACCTAAATGCCCATCGACAGACGAATGGATAGAGACGTTGTGGTACATATATACAATGGAATATTACTCAACCATAAAACGGAACGTAATTGGGTCATTTGTAGAGACGTGGATGGATCTAGATACTGTCATACAGAGTGAAGTAAGTCAGAAAGCAAAAAACAAATATCGTATATTAACGCATGTATGTAGAACCTAGAAAAATGGTACAGATGAACCGGTTTGCAGGGCAGAAATTGAGACACAGATGTAGAGAACAAACGTATGGACACCAAGGGTGGAAAGCCGTGGGGGGGTGGGGTTGGTGGTGTGATGAATTGGGTTATTGGGACTTACAGGTATACACTGATGTGTGTAAAAATGATGACTAATAAGAACCTGCTGTATAAAAAAATAAATTAAATTAAAAAAATTTTAAAAACAGATTAATAACAATTTATCTTATATTAACTATCTACACAGTTAAAATTTCTTTTAAATGTGTAGGAAAAATACTAAGGGAAGAAAATATCCCAACACTATGTAAAAGGTCCAAAATTAAATTTATTTTGTACATAATTTAAAAAAAAGAAAAAAAAAGAAAGAGAAGTCTCACTAGTCATGGTATATAAAGATCAGTGAAAATTTTTTGCAATGTACATTTTTGCAAGAATTGTTTCCCGTAGTGTATGTGATTACAAATGCCCCCAGGGAAGACCTTAAAGAGTGTTTCAGTCCTAAAAGTTCATTCAGGTATCAAAAGAAAACAGGGTCCTTGGATGGAAAAATACTATTCTCTTTTTCTTCTTGGTTTACCAAGATAATGAAAGAGGAAACCACACACCTCTGTGGTTTATCATCAGGATGTTTAAGAAGACCTCTTTGGGATATACTGAAAAGCACAAGCTCTTTGGAACCAGAGTCTTTTACTACCTATTTGATATTCGATATGTGAAGACTTGGGTCCTTAATTGAGCATTAGTTTCCTCTTTATCAAATGTTGTTGAAGGGGTTGGAGTGTTATATGAGTTAATAAATGTAATATTTTGAAGCAAATCATTTTAAAATTGTTCTATATAATATATCTTGAACATATGTACATACTAAGAGTCTAGTGAGTATCCTCCTCCTAAAGGATGCTCAGATCACAACACAGGACACTCTGCAGGTCATTTTTCTCTGACTAATGAACTTCATGTCAAGCAATTAAATCAAAATGGAATACAGCTCAACGATGAAGTTATCACGTATAACAAATTATGATTACTGATCCCCCAACCCCCTGCCTCTACTTACTTGAACAAATAGGTATTTTACCTCAAGAAACAGTGAATTTATTTTCCAATAATTGACTAATATGCAACACTCACCAGAGAAGGAGCTAGTCAATGTATATTTTCTTAATTTATCTTTGTTCTATGACTGGGTTAGTATGAGCAGTTTTCTAATATTTTAGCTTAAATTGAATATCAAACTGAATATCCACTTATAATTGAATTTTAACTATAGCAAAATTACAATGTAAATCCAAGTCATGTACTATAATAAGACATCACCAACTCAAAAATGTATGAATTATTCATATTTAGGTAAATTGAGGTAATCAGATGTTGATGGTTTAATCTTATTTTGCTTCTCCTTCTACTCCTTCTCTCCTCCTCCCCTTCCTCCTCCTTCTCCTTCTTCTTTTCCAGAAGAAATAACTGTACCTAGTTCACTTATGCTGAGTCTTTGACTGTGTCACTGCACCACACATTGTCTTTGTCTCTGTAATTCATAATATGAAAGTTTATTTATAGTACAAAAATAATGTACCCATTTTACCTTTAATTAAGATTACTCATCATGGGCTTCCCTGATGGCGCAGTGGTTGAGAGTCTGCCTGCCAGTGCAGGGGACACGGGTTCGAGCCCTGGTCTGGGAGGATCCCACATGCCACGGAGCAACTGGGCCCGTGAGCCACAATTACTGAGCCTGCGTGTCTGGAGCCTGTGCTCCGCAAGGAGAGAGGCCGCGATAGTGAGACGCCCACGCACCGCAATGAAGAGTGGCCCCCGCTTGCCACAACTAGAGGAAGCCCTCGCACAGAAACAGAGACCCAACACAGCCATAAATAAAATAAATAAATAAAATTAAAAAAAAAAAGAAGGATATAATATTTAAAAAAAAAAAAAATTACTCATCAGTTCCCACCCACCAAGAATTCTACTGTGCTTTTAATTCATCAATACTTACTTTAATGTACCCAGTTTAATCACAGTAATGCCAGGCATTATTCCATCATAACCATAGCTGCACTGAAATAATTTAATCTTTCAAAAAAGAGAATTCTGAACATTTAAAATTGAGGGGAACCTCAATGTGCATGTGTTTAACAAGACACGTATAAAAATGTTTATTCCCTATTGAGTATTAAATCCCAGTTTTTGCTATTATGTAATATGATGAAAGTTATCACGTTAGAGTTTCTAACATATTTTCAGTTAGAAAATATGTTTCCCTTCACTGTGAAAGTAAATTTGTTTCTGTTTCAGTAGTCTATCAATATGGACATAATATACAGCTTATGGATTTTGACACTCCAAAATACAGAAAAAATTTGCTATTAAAAACTTTCCTCATCCTAACTTCCCTCTTCCTTCCAATGTGAAGAAATAATTTGTAAATGCATTAGGCTTCAAGTGTTAGTTCAGGAACAAGTAAGAATGAGCATGGGACCTCTCAACCTTTTCAGAAGATCATTTCTTACATGGACATCTTCTGAATGTGTACTTACCAAGTAAAATGCTTTATGATTTGGATCTGTGGCAATATTTGGAAAAAGACAATTAGAAAGTGCTGCCTGATTGTTTCCAACCCAATTCAGTTCATAGCTGAGCTTCATTAATATCCTATGATGGTGGCTTCAAGTTCTGCTGCTTGTGAATTGGGGGGAATTACAATGAGCTTTCAGCCTAAGTACAATAGTAGCTCAGAGCTCCTCCTCCATCGCAAGAAAAGGTTAGCATCTCACCCTGTTAAGTCTAACACTATTTTAGACACTGTAAGTTCTTCTTGTCAGGATGTTTAGTGTATAATATTCAAGGAATTTGTTTCATGTAAAAGAAATTTTATGAAAATTTTCTGTACCTTCAAGTACATTGAAATCAAAATTTGGAGAGCATATATGTATATGTGTGTGTGTTTGAAGTTGTGGATGGATAGTGGCGTGGGTCACACACTTCCAGACAAATAAAAACACATTTTATGTATATTGATAAATATTAACATAAATTTAAAACAATAATATATACAGCCAGGAGTTTATAACAGAGAAGGAATTTGGAGAAAGAAACAAAAAGGGTAGATGAGGCTTGAAATGATCCTTGAGGATTGTGCAGAAGTTACGTGGGTAATGAGGAGTGTAGAGGGCAGAGTTCTAAAGATGTTTTTGCAAGATTCTCACCCTCTGTTCAATCTAATATTCAGCAAGGTACTGCTATGGAAGGATTTTGCAGATGTAACTGAAGTCCCTCAAATGACCTCACACTACCGCAGATTTTCTGAGTGGCCCTGATCTAATCAAATGAACCCCTTACAAGCACAGTTTTCTTTTTCTGAGGGCAGAAGTCAGAGAGAGATATACTCCCCTGTGGCCTTGAGGAAGAAAGCAAATAGCTACGAACTTCCGAGGAGCAGCCACTAGAAGCTCAGTGCAGCCCCCCATCGAAAGTCAGCAAAAAAAAAAGGTCATACATCTGCAAGGCAATTCAATCTTCCGATAACTGTTGAGATTGGAAGAGTATCCAGATGCTCAGATGAGGATTTCAACATTGACAACACCTTGATTCAGTCTGTGGGATCTAAAAAGAGGATCCCGCTGACTGTGCCCAGACTCATGACCCGTAGGAAATAGATAATCGATGTGTTGTTTTAAGTTGCTGAGTTTGTGGTAATTTGCTATTACATCAGTAGAAAGCTGGTACAAAGAGGATATATGGGAATAGCATAGAGATGAAAGTACCTTAGTATAAATACTGGCTGGCCTGGAGTAAAGGGCTTTAGTGGTAAGAGGGGTGGTTAATTTTAGAGTGAGATAGCAGGTAACTGAATGTCAGGCTGATATTTAGACTCTATTCATTGGAGAATCAATAGAGTAGGGGGGTGTCAAGATGAAAATGATCTATTTTATATCAAGTACAGTAGGGCTTGAGGGTACAAGAGAGTGCAGAACAGGAGGGCTCTGTGAGGCAAGCAGGAAGAAGAGGGGAGAGGAAGAGAACAGATAAGTAAGAGGAGACCTGATATTAGAACAAGACTCTCCAATATGTGTGGGAAACAGAAGGCCCAGCCATTTATTAGGGAAAGAAAGTTTGGAATGTAGGGCTATGGGAATAAAGAACGAACTAATCTGAAACATAGTATAGAGAAGATTAATAGAGTCTTTGAAAATATTCAGCCACATTCTGTGACTGAGGGGATAAAATATATTGACAAGAAAAGACTCCAACATTGGAAAGTGAAGAGAGAGAAAATGTCAGAGAAATGATTACCAAATGATTACCAAAAGACCTACTTTAGAAGATAAAGTGGTGGCTTTTAAACAATCTGGTAAGCTTTTCAACCCCTGGTTACTATGCACTATGATTTATGAGGGTATGTTCATGTATGGGTGAGTAGAGGTGAGAAATATTGGTTAAAATTTAGAGTTTCATATCAATTGCTATTTTCCTTCTAGTCCCTTGAAAATGTATCAGATTCTTGAATTGCCAAGGGAGAGGTGAAGACCATTAATGTGTCCCTTTGCAGTGACTATGGATCGATTATCCAATTAAGAATCACTTTATACACTTGAGAGAGAACCATATGGAATGCCAGGGAATAATCAAGACAATCAATTCACTGAATCTATGGTAATAACTGAACTTTCAAATATCAGAGCAGCTGAAAAGAGAGGTTTACTAAATTTAAAGGAAAGCCAATTAAAGAAGTTCACAATTAAAACAATTTCTTATTTGAAGTTATGTGAGGACCATAGTTTCTCATAAGCTTCCTTATAAGCCAATGTAGAAAGGAAAGAAAATAGACTCAAAATTAGCGGGTGCTCATGGGCACTGTATTTATCACCTTCACATGACTCTAATTCTTAACTCCAAAGTGAGACATATTATTTTTCTCATTTTTTTACCAAATAAAACTGAAATTCAGAGAACTTAACTAACAAGCCTGTAAATTCTACAGTGCTAGAAACTGTGGAATCTGAGATTATAATCTTCCATTTTATTTTAAATCTGGATCTACAGTCCATCATTCAGGGCGTAACCTCTTTCCACCAGGACACTGTGAACTGGAGTTTTAACAAGTACAAAATGCATAGTTTAAAGAAAGAAAACATTCTCCTTAGCTGGCCAAAAGTTTTAGGAAACACAGGTAGGTCAAAGAGAAGATAAACTGCAACAATTAAAATTGAGTAGCATTTCAGATGTATGGTACTATTACTGATGCATATGTCATATAGAGGGAAATATAATTGGAAAGGCACTCATACACACACACACACACACACACACAGACTTTCAAGCTACAGATATCCAGGTTAATATATTATCTTCACCATTTACTGGCTGTATGACATTGGTCATGATATTTAACCTCTCAGGGTTCAGATTCATAACCTAACAAAATACAGATATACATTTTGAGAATTTAGTAACTTAAATTCGTAACTGACGTCACATAGAAGACCCACAACAAATGCTATTTTATACCCTTCTACACTATTATTTGGAAGCAAGAGATCAGTTGAAATAAGTTATTTTCTAATCTAAAGTCTAAATACATAGAGCTATCCAACCATTATCACAACCCATGTTTAGAACATCTCCGTCATTCCCAGAAGATCCCTTGTGTCCATTTGCAGACAGTCTGTACTCCCACACCAGCTACGGGCAACCACGATCTGGAGAGAATTGCTACCTTAACAATATTCAATATTCAAATCCGTAAACATAGCATATCTCTTTACCTATTTAGATCTTTAATTTCTTTCAGCAATGTTTTATAGATTTCAGCATGTCTTGTATTTTTGTTATTTTTATTGTAAAGTATTTCGTTCTTTTTGGTGCAATTGTGAATGCAGTAATTTTTCTTAATTTAATTTTTGGTATGTTTGTGGTTATATAGAAACATATTGATATTTTATCCGATGACCTTGCTGAACTACTTTATTAGAGCTAGGTGTATGTATGAGTGTGTGTATGTGCGTTTATGTGTGTATTCCTGTGTATTCCTTAGGATTTTCTACATAAAGAACCATGCTTTCAAAGATTAAAGACAATTTTGCTTCTTCCTTCCCAATATGGATGAGTTTTTTCTTTCCCTCATTGCATTGTCAAAACAGTATTGAATAGTAACGGCAAAGAGCAGACCTCTCTGCTTTGTCCTGATTTTAGAGGAGAGTCACTCAGCCTTTTACTATATGTTTACCATTTTGCTACTTATTTTCTATGTCTCATGATTCTTTGTTTCTCTTTTCCTCTTTTCTTTTTGTATATGTTTGTTAAATAGATAGTTTTCCATGCACTTTTCAGGTGTATTTATTTTATTTATTTTTGTGGTTGTTCTCAAGATTAAAATATGCCTCTTATTATGCCACAAGCCATCAGAAGATGTGGGAGATCATGGAGACACATAGTGAGTATTAACTGTGTTAATGTCACAAAAATATGTTCATTCATTCATCAAGCTGCTGGCATTAAATCTCACCCATTCATCTCATTTTGATAAGTGGAATAAACTAGTTTTCCTATGAGTGCACCTCTATAGGGGCATGAAATTAAAATAAAAAGATGAGCAATTTCACGGTAGCTTGGTGTTTGATGTCAATACACTCTTGTCCTCTTCCTTGTTTTCACTAGAAAACTATCCATCCCTCCCAAAAATATATTACCAAAAGGAGAAATTGACTTCAAATATATCCAGAGCTTGGCATGCCTCCAGAGCTGAAGCAGATCCCTTGAGAACTCTGAAGACCCTGAGTCCACCTTGGCACTGGCATCAGCTAACCTTTTGTTGCCTCATGAAGAATAAATGGCCTAAATATATTTTAAGATCTTTCTAAATACCAGGCACTGAAATGGTATCTATAAATATGTTATTACCCCTTTGAGGTTGATAAAATTGTTGTTATTCTACTACTGATATAAATTAACTACCCCCCATAGAGTATTTACCATAATTCCAGCACAGAACTAAGAATTTTTGTTACCTCATTCAAGACGCACAATTACCTTAGTTATTAACTAAGTATGGTCCCACTCTGGCCCTATTCCTACCATACCCCTCTTATGGGAAAAGAAGTCCATGGATTCAAAAAGAACATTCCTACCAGAACCCTGAAACCTTCCTTCAATCCTGGATGTTAAAAAATGAGAAAACAGTCCCGAAGTGGAGTCACTTATGCTAAGCTCCACGTCACCAAATTAAGATTTTATTATAGTTTCAGATCTTCTGGAAATGGAATTTTAAACCAGTCAATCAGGAATCACATGATCAGCACTAGTTAGGTCATCTGTCTGATAGACACCTGCCATCCCCTAAAGGAAAGTAACTTTGCAATAACCAAGCTGCTTTATTTCCAGTGTAACTTCCTTATCCCCACTCTCTTCTACTGATAAAAGTCTCACTTTGTACAGCTCTTTGGAGCTCCTTTCTATCTATTAGTTTGAATGCTATCCAATTCAAATTGATTTTTGTTCTAATAAATTCTTAAAATATTTAATATGACTCTGTTTATCTTTTAACATGGATAATGCTCTGGGTACCTAAGATTATGGAATTTCTTGTCCTCCTTCTAAACAAACCTTCAGAGCCTGCAAGTGCATAGTTTGGAGGCCTATTTCCTACAGGTAGATTATAACCTTGGTGGAAGCACTCTTAGGCCATGGGGTGGTCAAGGGACAGACGTTTGGGGGGTTATATATGGAACTTGGATGAGCTAAGGCTTGAACACCTGTGTGTCTGAGGTCTCTTATGGTGAGCAAGTGAGCTGGGAGTGGGAACAGAAGAAAGCATGAACTATGGGTTGGAGACTGCAGACCAGGCACCAGATTCCCGTGTTCAAAACTTTGAGGAATCCAAGAATTTGAAATTTAAGATTGGACTTAACATGACACTGTCAAGGTAAGAGTAAGGAACACATATTTAACAGTATGTTCAGTTGCCTTATATCTTTTAAACATTTAGACATATGGTATGATGGACTTCATATATATTCTTGATCTTAGACATGGAATTGCCTGGGATAGGATGGGATGGAATATTAATACCACCTCTGCACAAATGAAAAAACCTGAGACTCAGAGAAGTTATATAATTTGGCTAAGATCACAAGGTCAGAAAGAGAACCTGGCTGTCTGTTTCCAAAGGCCATGTAAAAACCACTATACCATCCTTTCTCATATATTGTAACATCACACTGCTAACATTTGGAGAAACTTAAGTACAGGTTCATTGATCTTAAAGCCTGCAATCTTTTAGTGACATCATCCTACCATGGGAGCTAAAGGAATATAAAATACAAGCTTAAGGAAAGCAAAAACACTGTCTTTCTTGTTTATTCTGTTTTCTTAACACCTACCAGTAAGTACCTACAAGCGTATAGTAGGCAGTCAATAAACATTCTTTAGAAATGAATAAATTGAATAACATTGGCATTTACAGCCACACTGGCATGACCTCACATATAATGTATGACTGTAATCCACCACCGATCTAATGTCTTGAGAATAGAGGAGAAATACAATGATGGGAAAAATCTCTAATGAACCATCCAGTCTAGGTGTGAGCAAAGGACTTGTCTCTCCACAGTCATTACTCCACTGCTTTCCACAAGGTGATTTATTTTTAAAAGGAAAAAGAAAAAAAAAAGAAGAAAAAAGGAAGAAAGAAATGTAAAATAATGTGGCCTGTTTCAATATAGGCTTTCATCTGGGAAAGGAGAAGGATTGTATTTTTCTCAGATCTGTAAAAGCAACCTCTAAAAACAAAACAAAAACTAAAAACAAAATCTATCCATCAACAGATCACCCTTCAATTCAATAGCACCTTCTTATGACAGACATCCCCGGGTGGTTCAGCAAAAGGCAAAATTAGCAGCTCAATTGATTATGAATTATTCAGGTAAATGGGTCGTAAACTGAAATTTAAGAGTTGAAAAGGAGCCAGTGCTACACATTGCCAAAAGGGTGTGACCTGCTGTGGGAGATGCTTTGCAGAGCAGGCTCTCACTCTGGAAGACAAGCACCTGGAGACCAGAGCCATGAACCATATCAGGAAAATAAATTTGAATCCTGGAAAAGATCAGCATATCTACAGATAAAAACCTCTGTGCACACAGGGGACAAGCCTTTGGAAGGGTCAGACTTAGGGGCGGCTCTATGGTTGGTGCACCCAAAATGGCTATTGATAAATGACACCCAAGCTTGGCTCCTTCCAGCACTGGTGGGGCTGATTGAATACAGAGACTTACACTGGTTGTGAAATGAGACTTCACCAGCAGCACAGCATTAATAATCCTTTGTTTTGTTGCAGAAGGATTGTATTATCTTTAGTATGGGCTTAAAAATCTCCTCTAGGATTTCTGTTGCTTAAGTGTCTCTGGCTAACAGGAACTTGGTTAAATTGTTTATAAGAAGAGAGGAGAGAGGTTGTAAATTGCAGACTTCCCAATTCCCAGAGCTACTCAAGAATCTTGTACAGTTGAGGGACATTAATATGTCATACAACCCTACTGCAGTCTTGAAAAATAATAATAGTAAAAGAAACCCCTTCTTCCTCTCCACTACATTTTCTGCTCTATTCTTTCACCTCAAAAATATTTTCACCCATAGTTTCTTTATGACCTTGGTGGCTTTACCTCTCTAGGCAGGATAATCTTTTATCACTCTCAGCTTTGGTTCTAACCTTTGATGACTTCTGGGCTTTTCTGGGACAGTAAATACTTCTGAATGACTCAGGAGTGTTCATATTCCTGCTTCTCTTCTGATAAACAGTCTCAGCTCTCTTGACAGGCACCTAAGTATACTAATGGGACAATGGAGAAAACAGGTAAACCAGTGACAAGCAGTCCCTGACTGTTCACTTGGTTTTGAGGAGTGTTATTGAAAGTCTAAAGAAAGGCCATTGTCTGGGGGAGCATGAAAATGCAAAGCAGTAGGAGGCATTCTTAAGATTAAATCTCCCCTGCCATTGCCAGGGGATGGACGTCTAGACTAAACAATTACACAGGACTTGAACATGGGACTTAAACCTCAGAGAGCCAGATGCTCCATACTGATGGTATTTACCAAAGTAACTGCTCGCTTCTAAATATCTCAGGGGAGCCAATAGTTAATTAAAATACACAAGCTGCCCAGTGACTGTGTCAAGAAATACAGAATTTTGAATAACCCAGGAAAAGGACATCTGAAGGTCATCAGCAGACTATTCACCAGTTGCGAACATCCTCTCCAGGCTTTTCATGTTGACATAATCTCTTACTCATTCAACATTCGTTCAACAAATATTTATTAAATGCCAGCTGCATGCCAGCTAGGCACTTTGGAATGGGAGAAGACAGAATCCAGTCCCTGACATCAGACACCTAACAGTCTAAAGGGGGAAAGAAATAGTTCAGCAGAGAACACTGAGACAATATGTCCAGAGCTGAAAAGAGGTGAGAGAAGACAAATGGGTAAGCCCCAAAGAAAGAAGTTTATGCCTTTGCCCAGAATACCTAGTTGTGTTAGAGCTAAATCTTGAGTGATGAATAGGACAGAAGAGACAAGATCATTTTAGATAGAAAGAATAACGTGCAGAGGCAGACGGTAGTGTATTTGGAAAAGAGGTTCATGGATTACAGAATTCAAAGCAGGAAAAAACAGACTAGAAAAGTAAACTGGGGCCATATTTCTAAAGGCGCTTACATTTCAAAACAAGAAATTTAATTCTTATCCTACTGATAAAGGGGAACCATCAGTATTATAAAACTAGGAGCAAATTTCTATGTAGAAAATACATTCAGCAGGATAGAATTGGCTCTGCTGCCTCTGTGCTTTGCCCATGATAGCTTTGCCGTCAGGACCATGAAGTTTCCAAGATCACCAAGAAGAAGAGAAGGCAGTAGGATAAGGCAGAATGTGTTTTAAAGACAGCCTAATTCACTTCTGGTCACGTTCCACTGACCAGACTGATTGTTTTGGCCCCAGTCTACCTTCCTCTGTGCCCAGAAAGAATAGTGGGAGGACACATAGCATTGTCTCTGCCACAAGATGTGAAGGATGGGCTAGGGGTAAGTAAAATGAGAAGAAAAAGTGCTTAAGAGCATTGCAGTAATCCTTCCAAGAGATATTAAACACCCACTATAAGGCAGTAGAAAAGGAGAGATGGATGGATTTGAGTGATATTTAAGAAAGAAAACTGATAACATTTAGTAATGAATTAGAAGCCAGTGGTAAAGAGTAAGGAAATATTCAGGATAACTCCAAGATTCTAGCTTTGGAAAAGCAGGTGGAGGGTGTTAACATTAACCAAGATGAAGACTAGGAAAAGAGCAGTTTGAACAGTTTTTATGGAGACACCCAGGAAATATGAATTGAATACAAGACATGTTCAGTTGAATGTGCTTAGCACAAATCTATAGCAATATATTCACTTGAAAGGTGAAAAACCAGGCTAATAACTAAAGAGAAATGTCAAGATCATTTAATTTAATAATATAGTAATATCATAATTCTCAGAAATTACCTGTTACAATTTTTTTCTTTTAAATAAATGCAAAAACTGAGGTTCAAGACCTAAGAAAACCAATAGTAGCAAAGCCGTGTATAATCTTATTTCTAATAATTTTCTCACACAATATCCTTTCTACTACCTGAGCACAATTATTTATTTAACATCAGTAATTGGTTATTAATCAAAAGACATTATTATTAGATACAAAGCCAATGAATGTCACAGAGTAAATATTTTGTGGTTAGGTAATTTAATCTGACAATCTTTTTTGTTATTACTGTTAAAACAGCTAATGAATATAAAATACAAGCTTAAGAACCAAATTCTAAATGACTTTAAAATATGGAACATTTCAAGCTACACTCTCATTAGCTGATATTTAAACTAGAATTGTAGTAGAATATTGTATAAAGTTGTGAAATATTTGAGTCTACCTGAAGTCAGGTAAGCCTAGAAAATATAGGAGAATTTATATACATATATTTCACCAGATTTATTGATACTGTGAGTCATATAAGTTTTGATTGGAATTTTAATGCAAAAATTTTGAGATTAAGAAAGACAGACACCATTGATGAGCTACAGATATTAGCTGTAGGCTATGCCAATTCCATTCAACGAGTTTGCCTTTAATTTTAATTATCTTTTGATGTCCAAACTAAATTTAATAGTCAAGAGATTTAAATTGTACATATTTAGTGAGATACAATAACAGTGTGCATTTGTTGATGACTCATATTTACCAGGTTGTCACCTGTATCAGAGGAAATAGGGAACAGATCTCATAAATAAAACTGTACAGTGTTAATTCCAGAGATAAATGTATAACTTGTACTTTAGGATAAATGCACAGGAAGAGGGCAGTATAATTGCTTGGAGAACTTTATTAATAACTCAGTGCTCAAATGATCAGAGCAACTTTGTTTTTGCAATGTTCTATGCCAAAATGCATCTGCTCATATATTTGCCAATTTCATTTTGCCCAACAGTTTACTGGGTTCAATCGCTGACTTGTTTCATTTTATTGGAATCTTTGGGACATTGCCGACATCACAAAAATAACTAATTAAAGAAGTCAAGCTGGATATTAACCCCTTATAGGACTTAGGGTTTGCAAATATTTCTCCCATTCCATAGGTTGTCTTTTCATTTTGCTGATTATTTCCTTTACGCTGCAGAAATTTTTAGTTTGATTGTAGTCTCACTTATTTATTTTGGCTTTTGTTGCTTGTGCATTTGTTGTCAAATCCAAAAAACAAGCAAAAAATATCATTGCAAAGGCCAATGGCAAAGAGATTTTCCCCTTTGTTTCTTTTAGGAGTTGTACAGCTTCAGGTTATATGTTTAATCCATTTCAAATTGGTTTTTGTGTATGGTGTAAGATAAAGGCCACTTTTATTCTTTTGCATGTGGATATCCAGTTTTATCAGCACTGTTTACTGAAAAAACGATCCTATCCTCATTGTGTGTTCTTGGCACCTTCACTGAAGATGAATTGACCACATATGCTTATGTTTACTTCTGGGCTCTTTATTCTGTTCCATGGGTTTTGTGTCTGTTTTCATGCCAGTGCCATACTGTTTTGATTACTATAGCTTTCTAAGAAACTCATGCAACTCAACAGCAACGAATGCTAATGATAATTATAACCCAATTAAAAATGGGGTAAGGACCTGAAGAATTATTTTCCCAAAGAAGACATATAAATGGTCAACAAGTATACAAAAAGATGCACAACATCTCTAATCATCAGAGAAATGCAAATCAAAACCACAATGAGTTATCACTTCATACCTGCTAGTAATAGGCAATAATCAAAAAGCCAAAAGATAGTTAAGTGTTGACAAGGATGTGGAGAAAAGATAACTCTTGTACACTAGATGGTCTGGCCATTCTAGAAAGCAGTATGGAAGTTCTGAAAAAAATTAAAAATAGAATTACCATATGACCCAGCAATCTCACTTCTAGGTATATAACCAAGGAAAATAAAATCACTATCATAAGGACTCCCTCTTGCGAGAGCACCGGAATCACAACTAACTGCTGAACAATCATCAGCAGAAAGACACTGGAACTCACCAAAAAAGGTACCCCACATCCAAAGACAAAGGAGAAGCTGCAAAGAGATGGTAGGAGGGGTGCAATCACAATAAAATCAAATCCGATAACTGCTGAGTGGGTGACTAACAAAATGGAGAACAATTATACCACAGAAGTCCACCCACTGGAGTGAAGCTACTGAGACCCATGTCAGGCTTCCCAACCTGGGGGTCCGGCAATGGGAGGAGGAATTCCCAGAGAATCAGACTCTGAAGGCTAGCAGGGTTTGATTGCAGGACTTCAACAGGACTGGGGGAAACAGAGACTCCACTCTTGGAGGGCACACACAAAGTAGTGTGCACATCAGGACCCAGGGGAAAGAGCAGTGACCCCATAGGAGACTGAACCAGACCTACCTGTTAGTGTTGGAGGGTCTCCTGCAGAGGCGGGGGGTGGCTGTGGCTCACCGTGAGGACAAGGACACTGACAGCAGAAGTTGTGGGAAGTACTACTTGGCGTGAGCCCTCCGAGTCCGCCATTAGCCCCACCAAAGAAGCTGTAGCCTCCAGTGCTGGCTCACCTCAGACCAAACAACCAACAAGGAGGGAACTCAGACCCACCCATCAGCAGACAAGCAGATTAAAGTTTTACTGAGCTCTGCTCACCAGAGCAACACCCAGCTCTACCCACCATCAGTCCCTCCCATCGGGAAATTTGCACAAAGTTTACAGCAATACAATCCTACCTCAAGAAACAAGACAAATCTCAAAAAAAAAAACCAATTTAATCCTACACCTAAAAGAAGTAGAGAAAGAAGAACAAACAAAACCCAAAGTTAGTAGAAGGAAAGAAATCAAAGATCAGAGCAGAAATAAATGAAATAGAATTAAAGAAAACAATAGAAAGATCTATGAAACTAAAAGCTGAGAAGATAAACAAAATTGTTAAATCTTTAGCCACACCCATCAAGAAAAAGAGGGAGAGGACTCCAATCAATAAAATTAGAAATGAAAAAGCAGAAGTTACAATTGACACTGCAGAAATACAAAGCATCCTAAGAGACTACTACGAGCAACTCTATGCCAATAAAATGGACAATTCTTAGAAAGGTATAATCTTCCAAGACTAAACCATGTGCACTAAAATTGAAACTGTGATTAAAAATCTCCAAACAAACAAAAGTCCAGGACCAGATGGCTTCACAGGTGAAGTCTATCACACATTTAGAGAAGACCTAACACCCATCCATCTCCAACTCTACCAAAAAACTGCAGAGGAAGGAACACACCCAAACTCATTCTATGAGGCCACCATCACCCTGATACCAAAGCCAGACAAAGATACTACAGAAAAAGAAAATTATAGACCAATATCACTGATGAATATAGATGCAAAATCCTCAACAAAATACTAACAAACAGAATCCAACAACACATTAAAAGGATCATACACCATGATCAAGTGGGATTTTTCCCAAGGATGCAAGCATTCTTCAATATAAGCAAATCGATCAATGTGATACACCATATTAACAAACTGAAGAATAAAAACCATATGATCATCTCAATAGATGCAGAAAAAGATTTTGACAAAATTCAACATCCATTTATGATAAAAATTCTCCAGAAAGTGGGCATAGAGGGAACCTACCTCAACATAATAAAGGCCATGTATGACAAACCCACCGCAAACATCACTCTCAATGGTGAAAAACTGAAAGCATTTCCTCTAAGATCAGGAACAAGACAAGGATGTCCACTCTCATCACTATTACTCAACACAGTTTTGGAAGTCCTAGCCACGGCAATCAGAGAAGAAAAAGAAATAAAAGGAATACAAATTGGAAAAGAAGAAGTAAAACTGTCACTGTTTGCAGATGACATGATACTATTCATAGAAAATCCTAAAGATGCCACCAGAAAACTACTAGAGCTAATCAATGAATTTGGTCAAGTTGCAGGATACAAAATTAATGCACAGAAATCTCTTGCATTCCTATAAACTAACAATGAAAGATCAGAAAGAGAAGTTAAGGAAACAATCCCTTTCACCACTGCAACAAAAGGAATAAAATACCTAGGAATAAACCTACCTAGGGAGGTGAAAGACCTGTACTCAGAAAACTATAAGACACTGATGAAGGAAATCAAAGATGACACAAACCAATGAAGAGACATTCCACATTCTTGGATTGGAGGAATTAACATTGTGAAAATGACTATACTACCCAAAGCAATCTACAGATACAATGCAATCCCTATCAAATTACCAATGGCATTTTTTACAGAACTAGAACAAAAAATCTTAAAATTTGTACGGCGACACAGAAGACCCCGAATAACCAAAACAATCTTGAGGGAAAATAAAAGGATTAATCTCCAAAATATACAAGCAGCTCATGCAGCTCAATATGTAAAAAACAAACAACCCAATCAAAAAATGGGCAGAAGACCTAAATAGACATTTCTCCAAAGAAGATATACAGGTGGCCAACAAACACATGAAAAGATTCTGAACACCACTAATCATTAGAGCAAATCAAAACCACAATGAGGTATCACCTCACGCCAGTCAGAATGGCCATCATCAGAAAATCTCAAAACAGTAAATGCTGGAGAGGGTGTGGAGAAAAGGGAACCCTGCTGCACTGTTCGTGGGAATGTAAATTTATACAGTCACTATGGCAAACAGTATGAAGGTTTCTTAAAAAACTGAAAATAGAATTACCATATGACCCAGCAATCCCACTATTGGGCATATCCCCTGAGAAAACCATAATTCAAAAAGATACATGAACCCCAATGTTCATTGCAGTGTTAGGTACAATAGCCAAGTCATGGAAGCAACCTAAATGCCCATCGACAGACAGATGGATGAAGAAGATGTGGTACATATATACAATGGAATATTACTCAGCCATAAAAAGGAATGAAATTGGTTCATTTGTAGAGATGTGGGTGGACCTAGGGACTGTCATAGAGTGAAGTAAGTCAGAAAGAGAAAAACAAATATCGTATATTAATGCATATATGTGGAATCTAGAAAAATGGTACAGATGAACCGGTTTGCAAGGTAGAAATAGAAACACAGATGTAGAGAAAAAACACATGGACACTGAGGGGAGGAAAGTGGGGGGTGAAGGGTTGGTCGTGGTGGGCTGAATTGGGAGATTGGGATTGACATATACACTAATATGTATAAAATAGATAAGTAATAAGAATCTGCTGTATTAAAAAAAATAAAATTCAAAAATAAATCATTATCTTAAAGAGATATCTACACCCACATGTTTACCGCAACATTATTCACAGCAGCCAAGATATGGAAACAACCTAAGTGTCCACTGACAAATGAAATTTTATATATATGTATATATTTATGTATATATAATGTATATATAATGTATATATATACATTATATATATGTATATATAATGGAATATTTTTCAGCCTTAACAAAGAAGGAAATCCTGCCACTTGCTACAATGCGATGAACCTAGAGGATATTAGACTAAGCAATAAGCCAGACACAGAAAGAAAAATACTGCATGATCTCACTTTATATGGAAGCTAAAAAAAGCCAAACTCATAGTAACAGAGAGTAGAATGATGGTTACTAGGGATTGGGGGGTTGGAGGAAAGGGGATATGTTGGTCAAATACTATAAGCTTTCAAATAAGACAAGTTCTGTAGACCTAATAAACAGTGTGTTGACTATAGTTAATTATAATGTATTATATATTTAAAATTTTCTGAGAGTAAATTTCAAGTGTTTTCACTACAAACAGAAGGGGGGGTATTGTGAAGTGATGAATATTTAATTCATTTGATTGTGGTAATTATTTTACAATGTATACATATATCAAAACATGTTGTACAAACTAAATATATACAATTTTTATTAAATAATGCTAGGAAAAAACCTTAAACTGAAACCTTTGAGGGGCTGTCCAATTTTTTCCCTCAATTTTCTTCTAATCTTTTAGAATAAATCTGTGTTTAATGAAATGCAGCATGTATGCTTCTCCCCTAGAGTTCATTTATTTATTCATTTGATAAATGAATACTTATTGAACATCTACTATGTTCTTACCCTAGTGAACTGTTTTAGGATACAATTGTGAGTGAACCAGGCAAAATCCCTACCCTAGTGTAGCCTAGATTGTAAAGGACACAGATAATTAAACATTAAAATAATGCAGCTTAATATTAGAGTGCAGCTATAAACTCATGACTGGTTTCAGAACTTCTGAGTTTGTGAGGGATTCCAGAGCCAGATATAAACTGCTTTAGATTCCTTATCATTCAGTATGGTAGTAGTATAATTATGTATTGCTTGGAAATATCAGAAATAAATACATTGCTAAATACAAAGCATTGCTACATCACTTTGTGAACCATAATTTAGAATACTAGGCATCCGAGGGGTCAGTAAACCTAAATTCAAGCCACAGATTTTTAAGTTTCATATCCTTGGGGAAAAAACTAGATCTCATCTCTCTTTATTATCTTTTAAATGGCGATTGTGCTAGCAGACTCATAAAATCATGGCATTAAAGTAATTCTTTTGTTGGTAATTAAAGAAACTCTTCCTTGCCAAATAAGACATTAGAAAAACTCTCTGATATTTTGGTACATATCATAAACATGTTAACTACTGCTTATATTAATTCTCTTACTTCCTAGAATAATTATGGTATTTCATAGTGCTAATAACTAATTCAACTCAAAAGGCTTCTTTTGCTCTCCATCTATATAGGGTAGAGAAAATAGAGATGAACAAATCAAGGACAAAGGGATAGCTATATTCTTCAACTATTCAATAACGTATTTGATTTTCCATTCTTAGTCCCCTTGGTGGTAAGTAGAGTTGCTTAAGTTTATTCAGTATTCAATCATAGTCATAAAGTATACCAGAAATTTCATACAGTACAAGTTCCTTCGCATCATTTTTTTTTGGCTTTGAGGGAACATCAGGCATGAGAGCTTAAGAAAGAAAATAGGATTAGATTTGTTTGTCCTCATATAGCTGGGTTTGTTTTTTTTTTTTTTCAAAAATGGGGATTTGTTTAAGACGTTATTAAGGAAATTTATATCACTACAGGAAAAAGAAAGCCTTAGATCATATTATATAAAACATGGTCTCTCTATGCTGTTATGTTTGCCTCTAAATCATGCTAAAAGGACTTTTGAAACAAAGAAAACTGATAGCCAGTTGTTTGGTGACACATAGGCAAAAATAACAAGTATGTATTTTTTGAACAAGTATGTATTAATCTTTTGTCCTGCCATGGCTCATTCAAGGTACTGTATAAGGAGGCATTTCATGAAATTGAATGTTTTTAAAACTTAAATTGCCTGAGAAATGAACTCAAATCAGTTAATCTGCATATAGATAGTAATGGCCCCTAAGTATTATGGTAGTTGAATTTCAATTATGTTAAAAAAAATTTGAACTATTTTGTCATCTCAGAGATCAATGATTTTTCTGTGTTTCTTAGAGACAAAGAATTTGTGAAATATTCACCATCAATTACAATTATTTTAAATATATAGGTCCCTCAATCAATTAAAATTGGTACTATGGTCTTAAATCATTTTTATTTCAAGATGAAGTAGATTTGGCTACAAATGTTACCTGATAATTTGTTATTTCCAAATAAAAATAACTTGAACATATACTACAGGCATTTCAGCATTACTATTGAGGTGTGTGCTGAGATATTACTGCTTCTTCATAAACATCTTTGTGCTGAAATATTATAAAACATTGTGGTTAAGCTACTGTAGGCATAAAACAAATCATTGACCATTTATTTATCCATACAGACTTCTTTTCTCAAATGAGTGATGGCTCTGCATTTGGGAATATTTTACAACTCCTTACATTAAGCTCTTCCACGAGGAGAATGCAATAAATTTGTACAAAACACATCCAAGGTATCACTGTCCTCATAAAAACATTTCTTTATGAGTACCAAATTATAAGTGACCTTCTCTACCTACACTCTGAAGTGGCCTGATGTCTCAAGTCATAAATATGTACAGAACTTCAGTGCCAAAATGAATTAATTTGCAGTAAAACTACAAGTCAGTGAGCAACATGTTAAACTTAGACAAAAGTTGCTTTGCAGTTGACATAGTTAGTCCCTTCCAATGCTGTATATAATACAAAGATTGAATTTATTTTATTTTTTATTGAAAATCATTTTTAATTTTTATTTTTTATTAATTTTTATCGGAGTATAGTTGCTTTACAATGTTTTGTTTCTGCTGTGCAGCAAAGTGAATCAGTTATATGTATACATATATCTACTCTTTTTTAGATTTCCTTCCCATTCAGGTCACCAGAGAGCATTGAGTAGAGTTCCCTATGCTATACAGTAGGTTCTCATTAGTTATCTATTTCATACATAATAGTGTATTTATGTTAATCCCAGTCTTCCAGTTCGTCCCACCCTCCCCTTGGTAACCATAAGTTTGTTCTCTACATCTGTGACTTTGTTTCTGCTTTGCAAATAAGTTCATCTGTACCACTTTTCTAGATTCCACATATAAATGATATTATATGATATATACAATGGAATATTAGCCATAAAAAGGAATGAAATAGTGCCATTTGCAGAGATGTGGATGGACCTAGAGATTGTAATACTGAGTGAAGTAAGTCAGAAAGAGAAAAGATTGAATTCAGTGTAAATTAGTTTATTCATTTATCATGTGTTCTTGGGTCAAGAGACCACAGTGGTTAGACAGATAGACCCATACCTAACTTTATCTTCACATACTCTCAGTGTGTGTGTGTGTGTGTGTGTGTGTCTGTGTGTGTGTGTAGCAGAGCTAGGCATTATTCGAATATCACATACACAAGCATTTGCAAAGTAATTACAATATTAGTTTTAATCACAGATAAATCTAATCTCAGATCCTTTCATGATGCACTTTCATTTCTGCACTCATTCCTCTAAATAGGTTTAAATGTCTTCTTTTTGAAATTTACTAGTCTGGGGTAGTGTTGGTAAAAGTAAGGTAACACAAAAATGAAACAGACAAGGTCCTTGACCTCAAGGAATGTTGTTGTAGTTGCACTTAAATGCACTGTTGGGGGCAAATCAATAAAAGATAGAGAATAAATTGTTAGAGGAAGGGCCCAGCACCAGTCGCCAGGGCAAAGAAGTGACAGGAGCAGTTCCATTCCCTACACCTTGTCACCAAGCCCCACTCCCCATCAAAGAAAGAATAGGTTTTCTTTGCCTGAGATGGACCTATAATTTTAGGAAAATATAACTAGTTTGTCTTCTCCTCTTCCAGTACACCTCTTTAAAGGATAAGAAGTTTCAATATGAGATCGATGTGAAGAATCAAAATACTTAGGAAAATGACTCCAGAATCAAGCTATTAAAATGGCAATCACAGAAATAATGACCTTGAATAATGCACTCAAAGTGAACTTGGAGGATGGGCTTTGATCACAGCCTAGCCTGAAGCTAAGAAGACTCAGAAGAAGCTAAGAAAAAATTTTCAGAGCAAGGTAATTTTGAGGTTGCTTTTTAAGATTACCAATTGACTCTGTTAAAGAGAAGAAAAAAAGAATGTGCATCTGTTAAAGAAAAAAAAATGAATGATTATACCCATTTGTATCTCGAAATGTGTTTGCCTTAAAACAGTGGTTTTTAAATTATTTTAGCAACAAAACAATTTATTAAACAATATCCAAGTCCAATATATAGACCAACAATAGATAATAGTTCTTTGGTGGAACTTGGAACCTGAAATTAAATTATTGGGACAAATATTGAAAGATTTTACTGTAAATTCTCAAGAAGGAGAATTATGATTTTTTTGTAACCTATGTGGTCCATGTAACCTGTGGGTCTAAATTTGTATGCTCTTTCCTCCTCTAGGAATATGTCTGGGACTTTAATCTTATTTTCCATGATTTTTACCAATTTTTTTATTGTGGTAAAATACTCATAACATAAAATTTACCATCCTAATCATTTCAAAGTCTACAGTTTAGTGGTATTAAGTAAATTCATAATGTTGTGCAGCTATCACCACCATCCATCTCCATAACTCTTTTCATCTTGTAAAACTAACCGTTTATACCCATTAAACAATAACTCCCCAGTCCTCAATCCTGCAAGTCCGGCAACCATCATTCCACTTTCTGTCTCTATTATTTTAACTAAGTACCTCATATAAGTGAAATTATAAAATATTTATCTTTTTATGTTGGCTTGTTTCACTTAGCATAATGTCCTCAAGGTCCATCCATGTTGTAGCATATTGAAGAATCATTTTCCTTTTAAGGAGGAATAATATTCCATTGCATGTGTATACTATATTTTGTTTATACTATATTTTGTTTATCTATTTGTCTGTCAGTGGGCACTTGGGTTCCTTCCATGTTTTAGCTATTGTAAGTAATGTTGTCAAGAACATGGGTGTATAAATATCTCTTTCAAATTTTTTTTGACATATACTCAGCAGAATTGCTGAATCATATGGTAATTATATTTTTAATTTGTTGAGGAATCACCATAATATTTTCCAGAGCGCCTGTACCATTTTATATCAACAACAATGCACAAGGATTCAAATTTCTACACATCCTTGCCAACACTTGTTATTTTCTGGGTTTTTTGATAGTAACCATCCTGAGGGCTATGAGGTAGTATCTCATTGTGATTTTGACTTGCATTTCTCAAAGGTAAGTGATGTTGAGCATCTTTTCATGTGCCTATTGGCCATTTGTATATCATCTTTGGAGCAATATCTATACAAGTTCTCTGTGCAAGTCTTTTGTAGACAGCATATAATTGGATCATGTGTTTTTATTCATTCTTTTAATCTTTTTCTTTTGATTGGAGGGTTTAATCTATTTACATTTAACATGATTACTCAATAAGGAGGGATTAAGACAAAATGAGACAGTAATGCAGGTAATGAGGAACAAAATCCTATATACCTTTAGCTTTTCTGTACCTTATTTCCTGTACTACTATCTTTTATGTTTAGTTGATTATTTGTAGGTAAATATTTAACTTTTTTTCTCATTTCACTTTGTGTATATCCTATAGCTCTTTTCTTTATGCTTACCACAAGGGTTACATTTAACATCCTAAAGTTATAACACTCAGCACTGAATTTAGACCTACTTAACTTCAATAACCTACAAAAATTCGGTTCCTTAATAGCTTCATTCCCACCCCTTTTGGTTCTTAATATATATTATAAAAAAAAATCTTTATACCTTATGTACTCAAAACACATAAACTAATAATTCTCTTAAATTATGTAGAAAGCAATATGTAGAGTTACAAACTGAAGTTACAATAATACTAGGTTTTAGACTAATAATTGTTTTTTTTTAATGTGTTAGTCTCTTAAATTGTGTAGAAAACAAAAAGTGGAGTCATAAACTGTTGTTGCAATAATATTATATTTTATAATAATCCATGTATTTACTTTTTTGAGATCTTTATTTCTTCATACTGCTTCAAGTTACAGTCTAGTGTCCTTTTATTTCATCCTGTAGGACTCTCTTGAACATTTCTTGCAGGACAAACCTAGACGTGAAGAACTCATACAGTTTTTGTCTATCTGGGAATGTCTTGGTTTCTCCCTCATTTTTGAAGGACTATTTTGTCAGATATAAGATTCTTGGTTAACAGGACTTTTTTTCTTTCAGCATTTTGAATATATTAGACCACTGCCTTCCAACCCTCAATGTTTCTGTTAAGAAATATACTGATAATATTGTTGAGGAGCCTTTGCATTTGATGAGTCACTTCTCTATTGCTGCTTTTAAGATTCTTCTGTTTTTGGCATTCAAACATTTGATTATAACGTGTCTTAACGTGAGTCTCTTTGAGTTCATCTTACTTGGGGTTTGCTGACCTTCTTGGATGTTTATATTCAACTCTCTCATCAAATTTGGAAAGTTTTCAGTCATTATTTTTTTCAAATATTATCTTTGTCCCTCTCTTTCTATTCTCCTTCTGGGACTCCCACAAGATCTATATCTATTTAATGGTGTCCCATAGGTCCCTTAGACTCTGGTTACTTTTATTTAATCTTTTTTTCTTTCTGCTCCTCAGACTTGATAATTTCCATTGTCCTGTCTTCAAGTTTACTATTCTTTCTTCTGCCTGATCAAATCTTCTTTGAATCCCTCCAGTGTATTTTTCGTTTCAGTTATTGTACTTTTCAGCTCCAGAATTTCTCGTTGGTTTCTTTTAAGGTTTTCTCTCTCTTAACTGGTATTTCCATTGTGTTCATACTTTTTTCCCATTGGCTTTCTCCACATTTTCCTTTAGTTCTTTTAGCATCTTTAAGACAACTGTTTATAAATCTTTGTTTAGCAGATCTTCCATCAGGTCTTTGTTCAGAGACAATTTTTATCAGTTTATTTTATCCCTTTGAATGGGCTATTTTTCCATTTTCTTTGTATGCCTTGTAATTAGGTGTTGCTCTTGTTGTTGAAAACTGAACATTTGAATCTAACAATGCATTAACTCTGGAAATCAGATTTTTCTCCCTTCCCAAGGGTTTGTTGTTTTTGTTGTTGTTGTTGTTGCTGTTAACATAGTTTATTATTTTTCTTTTTTTGATTCTGTGACTGTCTCTGTGTCAAGGAGCTCTTTTATGAGCTTGTGCTTTACCTTGGGGATAGGCTGTCACTCCCTAATTTTCCCCATATATTCAGTTGCTTTTAAATGTCCTATTCATTAATATCTGGCTCCCAAAAGGGGAAAAAGCAAAATGAAGAGGTGAAGGGTGCTGGCCCTTTAAATCTCCTTGCAATTCCTTCAGCCAGAGGGGAAGGGACTAATAACAAAGGGGGGAGGTGCAACAGTAATGGTCACCTGCTTCTTTGCACCTAAGAGATCAAAAGCAGCAATCAGTAATCAGAGGACAGATCCTTGATATTTGGAGGGTCCTTTTTGCCCACCCTGCTTCCTGCAAGCTGTGTGCAGGCTGCTCCAGGAACACATGCGCAACTGCCCCCAAGTGGCTGGAGTTGGGGGGGTGAGTGACTGCTACTGGGCTAAAAAAATGTAATGGACCAAAATTAATCACAATTTACCAGCTAAGTCTTCCCCTGGAAGTTGCAAGCTTTCCACAGACTGCAGAATTCCAAAATAGTTATATCAGACAGATTCTGCCAGTGCAACTGTGGTCTAGGTGGGGAGACAGATCCCTGGTGCTTCCTATCCTTCCATCTTTCCCTGTCTCTATTCTTTAGCCAAAGAATCCAATCTGAACGTTAAAAACATTTTGTTTGGCCCATATGCTATTAAATAATTTTAAATTTAAATAATTCCAGAGAGGAAATTTATCCCTTCCTCAATTCTAATCTTATACATCTTTCATACTTCGTCTCTCTAAAACAGCAACCAATGAAAGCACTTGAATATAAGACTCTGATAGAAAATTGGCATTGGTTATTAAAACCAAACCCCTTGTTCCTGAGTGATATTGCAGACCCACTTACACATTCTTACTGCCCAGTTCTTCCTTTCCGATACTCCTTGTTAGTTATCAATAGCATCTGGAATCAAAATCCTTCATGGCGTACATGTTAAAAGCTGCTAATCTGATGAGTAGCCACCTTATTTAAAGATGATGCTCAACTTTGACTAAGCTTGATGCAGTATCCAAAAATCATCTGTCATGTAGTTAAAAATTACCTTTTGAGTGGGTTTTCTGAGATAATTTCTACACATTTTCAATAGCGTCCTTTTAGATTTAAGTCTTTGGTTTTGGTATTGTACTTTAAATTATGTGATGATATCCATATCCATTATTTTGTCACTGGAAATTTAATCTTGAATGAGTTACCTTATATTACTGTCCACAGTATGACTGCAAAATGAATAAAACAAGTTTTAAGATTACCATTTTACAGATAAGAATATTTCTTTAAACCTAAATACATTGAACAATTTTGTCATCATAGCCCCAGCTCTTTTTCTGTTTTGGAACCCTGACAGCTTTGTGGCAGGCAAACAGTATGCATTTGAGAAAGATTTGTTGAATTAAATTAAATCTTGGTACAAAAAATAATTTATCTGATAGAGTGATAGATCTTTGAATCCAACTTTATCTTTATCATTGATGAATTATGAATTCTCTACAGCAAGGAAACAGGCCAAAACAAATTTGATAAAGATTGCTGCTTGAACAATAAAAAAATGTATATTTATTGAAACTATGTATGTGACTTACCAGGTAATATAAAACTTCCTCATATATAACACAATCATTATGAGATAGGTGCTACTCCTTTCCACATTGTATAGATGAGAAAATTAAAAGACTGAGAAGTTGAATAACTTGTTCCAGGTCATGCAACCTGTAGATGGCAAAGCAAGGGCTCTAATCCAGGGTAGCCAGTCTCCTTGTATTACATCTCCAATGTCCCCCAGTGTTCTTGCATTGCGTTTATCTCAATGTTGATGTGATAAGATTGTTCCTGAATGCAGTTCCAATGACTATAAAGAGCTCAATAGAGGATTTTATCATCATTTTTCTATTTTCGCACTTGTGCAATTTGCAATTTTCCTAGGTAATGCTTTTCTGAAATTGAGAAGCATCCTGGCTAACTGTGGCAGTTTCTGCATTAGAGAGATGAAGGATAATTTAGATAAGTAGCTAACAATATGTATTTATCTTAAGGAAAATTATAGCAATGATCTTATTGCAGTTTCTGTCACCTCACTGCTCAGAGACCCCTTGCTCAGATATAGTCTTTGCCGAAAAAAAAAAAGAAAAGAAAAGAAAAGAAAATGAGTCACAGCAAAAGCAAACACAAAACCATGAAACTCTCCCCCTTTTATTGCCATTTCTTCATCCCCCATTTAAATGATTTGATCTCTTCTTGCTATAGCTAAGTGACTCACAAAAGCTGATAGGGATTTACTTGACCAACAAAAATGTTTCCAATGTTATACACAAGTGACAAAAATGTTCTCCAGCTGAAATGATCAAAGAGGGAATAATGTTTTTGTGTTACCAAAGGATGAAGCTATTTTCTTCAGCTAAACTACACATTCATTTTATGTCAATTGAGAAAAAAAGAAAAATCTCCTGATCTTTATCAAATTACTCTGTAATTCATTTTAGACATTTTTTGATTGACACAATTTGAAACACGGGATAAGTTTTGAAATATAGTAAGAACTTCAGAACAGAATCTGAAGACATTTAATACTGAAGAAGAGATTGGGAAATAACAATATCAGGCAGATTATACTCGTACAAAGAAATGAGACATTAGATTTCTCAGCTGGACAGTAAAGAAAGGCACAAGGTTTTGAGATCCCATTGGCAACACCTGAAGTTTATTGACAGAGAATGTTATATAAAGACATGGTTATTCAGATATCCATGAAAAAAAATAATAAGAAATGTCACCAATCTTTTCATCTTCATTTAAATACACTAAAAATGTGACAGTATATATGTATAACTGAATCACCTTGCTGTACATGTGAAAATACCACAACATTGTATAAATTGACTATATTTCAATTTAAAAAAAGTTACAGTAATAATGGAACATAATAATGGAACATAAACTGTTTCAGGTGATCATCTACATTAAAAAGCCCTTATGTTAGAGATAAGATAATTAAAGCTCAAAGGGAGAGCTAAAGTAACTTTTCCAAAGTTATATCATGAACTGGCCACATCATTAATGGTGATCCAATTTAACTTTTTATTTTTGTAAAAAGATAGCTTGAGAGAGGCACTCTAATGGAAGAGAAACTTAAGTCTGGACCTCCAAGTGAAATCTTTCAGTCATTCTGATTGCCTGCTGTCACAAGCTCATCACCTATTGTCACAGTCTTCAACACACACTTAGAGGAGATTTGAATTCTACAAATCACTCTTAGGGAAGAGACTGTGCTTTGGGGAAGTGTATTGGACACTGTAAAATGTGAAGCAAGCTACACTTAAATAGAATCTAGTCTGGTAAGTCTCAAAGTGTGAACCCTGGAAAAGTAGCATCGGCATCAGCTGAGAGCTAGTTAGAAATGTAGACTGTTGAGTTCTAATCTAGACCTTGTGAGCAAATAGTCCAGGGATGGGACCCAGCATGAAATGTTGTATAAAACCCTCCAGTTGGTTCTGGTGTACAACAAGGTTTGAAAACCACTGATCAAGGGGGAAAAACCACTCTATGGAAGATAAAAGACACGGACTGCAATCTTAATTGTACCATTCAGTAGCTGTGCTACCTTCAGTAATTTACTTAACTTTCCTAAGAGTCATTTATCTCATTTCTAAAATACATCACCTATTTTTAGGGTTCATGTGAAGTCAGAATGAGATAAAGGATAGAGAAATACTCAGAAAAAACTGTCAAGCTCTAAACCAGTGGTTCTCAGCTCTGAGTGATTTTACCCTCCAGAGAACATTTTGTAATGTCTGCTTATGTTTGTGATAGTCGCAGCTGGTGGAGGAGGTTGCTACTGACCCCTGGTGGGTAGGAGACAGGGATGCTATTCAACATCCTACAATGAACATGACAGCTCCCACAGCAAAATTCCATCGGTCCAAATGGCAATTGTCATAAGGTTCAGAAAGCCTGCACTAACCCAGGTTATATATGAAAATGATACTTTTATTATTCAATTTGTCATCATTTCTGCCTCTTTCTCCTTATTTTTCTCCAATTTGTAAATAACCACACGGATACTAACCATACTAATATGTATTTCTAAAAAATATGTAATGCCCATAAAAGATACAGGTAGAACGTTTTCGTCTGTTTTTAATCTTTGGAAGTGGTTGGTAGATGATTAAAAATAGTTTCTTTCATCACATGTTTAAAACATACATTTTCCTCCTGGGGAAAGATTAAAGTAATATGAAGAACTTGCTTCAGTTCAGCTCACTGAGCAAAGTTGTCCCTTCACCTTGCTTATAATAAATCACTGGCCCAAGCAGGCCCAGTGAAAACTAAAATAGGAGGCAGCCTCATTGTCACTTTTTCCTACAGCTTCATATCATTAGCTTTTTTGCCACAAATTTAAGTATTATTCAATTCACTATGTATTAGAGACATACAAGGCAGATTAAAGTGGTAAAGGAGAGAAATATCTTATCAGGGTCCTTGTAGGTTAGATGAAAAGAGTAACTTATTTTTCCATCCCCATCCTTTTCAGCCCACACTTGGATGACAAACCCCATATGGTGACTGCAGTAGAAATGGATCATCTAATGATGTCTCACCACCATCCTGCTAACAATTCTTATTTAAGACTGAAAAAGCAATAAAAGTATGTTGTACATGACAAGGGAGAGTGAGTGACAAATGATTTTCAGAAGGTACGAAAAATGAATTGTTTTTCTAAATTTATTTCTATATTTGTTATAGGAATTTCACTTGCAGATATAGTGCATCATTCCATACCAATGGATAAGAGTTCCTTCTCAAAATCTTCCTGTTGTATTAGATTTCATACTTCCCAAGAAGGTAACTAAAGAATAGTAAGTGATATTCAAGTGTAAAATGATCAAGCCATTGGAAAAGTGTGGAAAGTTTGCCTATTTTCAGAGATATTAAATGTTAAAAGATCCAGAAAAATATAACTAGATATAATCTCCATTTTTCATTTACCTTTTATAATAAAACAGGTACTTTCTTTCAACATGTGACTTCCTATACTCGAGGTATTCTAGGAAATCTAAACATATTGTAATGTTGGAAGAATAGGATGAGGTAATTGCTTAAAAGATTCATTGTTAGTATTTACAGAGAAGACACACGTGTTTAAAAATAGATGTGTACCAAGAGCTTTAAACGGAAAGGGACTGAGGCTATGACCTAATCTCTTTGCCCATAGTGCCTCCCTAAGGAGTGTGCACAAAACTAGAGGGTCAATGACTTGGGCATCGGATAGGCATTTAACCTGTGAAAGTGAAGAGTAGTCACCTATTATGTGAGGGACTGTCCCCCGCACACAAAGAATTATCCTGCAGTGGTTATCCTAGACTAGCAAGGTGGGCCTGATCTCATCACACAGTGGAGAACTGTTCTTGGATGTGGTCATAGGAAGATGTGGCTGTGGGAAAATAGTCCGAAAATATAATGTTTCTGGTTTTAAAGGTGATAGGTGGACCATCCACAAACAAAGGCATGTGAGCGGCCTCTAGAAACTGTGAAAGGGAAGGAAAGAGATTCTTCCCTAGAGCATCTACAGAAGAATGCAGTCCTGCAGACACTCTTATTTTAGCCTAGTGAGATCCATGTCAGACACCTATATTGCAGAATGATAATATAATAAATTTGTGTTGTTTTAAGCCTCCAAGTTTGTGGAAATTTGTTACAGCAGTAACAGGAATTTAATATACTGCCCAGAACACCCTATTGCCCTAAGGCATTTTACAGGCGAGAAAGCTAAGAACCAGATAAGTTAAATATATTTGATATCAAATCTAAGTGGTTGGCCCCAGCTTTCTATTCAAGTGTTTTTTCATTGTCTTATTACTCAAACACCCTGATTTGAGTGTGTTTTTTTTTAATGTGACTTTCATATAAATTTCTTTAAGACTTTTTGAATCATTTGTAGACCCTAATATTCCATTCCACATGCACAGAAGGTACAATCTTCCACTGTATAAACATCACAGTTTACAAAGCCATGTTACCTACTTTTGTATTTGATTTGTACCACAGTCTTAGGAAACAGGCAGATCAATAAAAATCTTAAAATCACGACTTTCCAAAGAACATCGAGTTCCAAGAACAAAATTCCTTCTTCCATGATACATTTTAAAAGTATCAGTCAGACTTCTTGAAGATTGACACGTTAGACACCATTTATTCCAACTCAGAGATTTATTTTAGTGATAAGACATTGAATCCTCATAATAGCTGCCATATTTAGAATGTTTACTATGAGGCAAGTGTGAAGAGCTGTGAAAAGTCTGAGATTTTTCCCTGCTTGAAAGCTAACAAGTTAGCTTGCCAGTTATGTGGATGCTGGCAGAAGACTTAAGGTCAGAAACAAAGGACTTTATTTCTCATAAAAATAGCACTGTCAGAGCATCAACCCTTTATTGGGCCTGATCCCCAAGTCCCAACTCCCACACGATGACACAAAGAAGGTCAGGTGACACTAGCACGGTCAGTGGCTTCTACTACAGAAAGGATTTCTGAATTTAGGGAACCTGAATCTTTTACAATGGGCAGTAAGCATGCCTTCTACTTGCTCCAGAGAAGGACACTGTCTCTGTCTTCCAAGGTGTTTATTAGACAGACATCCTTAAAAAGATGGCTGGGAACAAATGGCAGTCATTGCATTGCCTGCCAATGTGAAGAGTTATGAAGAATTGTGTTCTAATGGTAGGCAATAGGGATCTGTCCGTGTAGCAGAGGGGTACCATATGGGTCTACACTTGATTGAAATTCAGATTATTTGGTTCTGTCTGACAAACTGGCAGGGAAGGACTACCTTATCCAGTTCACCTAAGGAAGTGAGGAAACTGCTCAAAAAAATCCACCTTTACTGAAAAAAATGGTTTATGATTCCGAGCACAGGAAGGTGTCACTCAGAACTGCCACTGACCTACCTCCCAGAGACTCCTGAGCTTGCAACAAAACCTCTGGATTTAAACATTAGTCTTCAAGGTGGTTTCCCTTTAACCTCCCTCTAACAAAGTGGTCCATGAAAATGAAGGGGGCCTTCTTTCTGAAACTTCATCATAGTCATGACTTAGCTTTGAGACTGAAAACTTTGACATCTGGATACCAATAGCAGTATCCAGAAGAATAAGTAGGCGGGCTCAAAAATGTAGCAGAAAGGAGTGGCAATACTTATCCAAAATGAATTTCTTGAAAAATGCACATGTTCCAACCAGTCTTATCAGTAACACCCATCTCATGGATGAGACCCAAGAATCAGGGTCTCAAACATAAGAAGTACACATTAGCAGTGAAAAGGAAAGCCAATTGAGGCACCAAGTTCCAGCAGACACAGCAGAAACCAGCTGAAGTGTGACACTTACCGAAAAGTGAGGCTGAACAAGATGAAAAAAGAAAGAAATTATTGGAGACCAAAGACAATAAAAGTGATTGAATTCTATAAAAATTAAAATAGTAATAGAGAATAGGATTTAGAAAGTGCTTCTCTTCTTAGTATTGAATTTAGTATTGTATCTAATCCTAACAACAATTTGTTAACATACGTTACGGTAATCTCAGTTTACAGATGGGAAATTTAGAGTAAATGGCTTGTTACTGACTAATTTCTCTGACTTTATTTTGATTCCCTTGAAAGAAAATTCTGCCTTATTTAGCCATCTGCTCAATCCCAATGCCTTGGAAATTATTACCCTGACTTTCTACTAAACCTCTTTGGTCCAGGTCAATGACCAGTTTCATCATCCATGCCAATGCCCTTGTCTCAATGCTCCAATCTTTGACTTTTCTCTAGTAGTTGATAGCAGTAAAGAACCCTTGCTTCTTTAAAATCTTTCTTACATCTCTCTTTCTTTCTCAGAGTTCCCAGATGAGTTAATATCTATCTTCTTTACAGCTTTGTATTCCTCCAATTGCCCATTAATTGTAGGAACTCCTAGGTTCTGAGACAACCTTTCTGTGCTTCTTATATGCTTCCCTTTGATCATCTCTTTTGTTTCAAATGGAATTTTTAAGGCAATGCCTTTTATATCTAAGTTTTTAGATCTGACATTTTCCCTTGTAGCCTCAGATATACATTTTCAATTTACATCTAGATATTTCTACATGAATGACAGGTTCATACCTCAATGTCAGCATATCAGAAAATTAGTGGATTACTTTTCCTATTTGCCAAACTTTTAAGCTAACATCTCTCACCTCCTTCTTGTATCCTTCTTTTTCTTATTTTTGATTAATGATATCATTAAAGTGATCTTTGACCCATCTCCCTTAAAATTCTATCAGTGCTTTGTCCTTCTAACTGATCTTTTAAAATGTATTTTGTGACTACTAGTATTAAAGGTAAAGGTCTTCCAAGTGAAAAGAAATAGGAAGAAAAAAAAAAAAACTAGGAAAAGATAATGGAGACTTGAGGTGGGAACAGCAAATAATCTGGTTAAGCAGGACCTGGGTACTTACTGTGTGGACCCACTGAAAGGTAAAGCCCAACAAGTGTGCTGAGAAGTATATTACAATGGCTTTGAATGGAGTGCTAAAGCATTTAGGCACTAATCTGTATTCAAAGGGACTCCTCACACTTGAATACCAATTTGCTTATAACTCAAAATATTTACCACATTTTGCCTATATTATATTTGTTAATGCTCAGGTTTTATCTCTATTTGTTAATGTTCTGAAAGCAGAATATTTGTATTTTTTATGGTTGTTTAGGTATCACCTATAGCCCCAGCAAGGCCTTCCAACTTACTGTGATCTTGAAATATTTGTTCAGTTGCATCGACCCGCACAGATATACTAGAAAAAAATAGAGAATAGAAGTGTTAGTTTGGAAGTTGGTAGCCAACTGATAGTTTATTGAATATGAGTTTGGTTAGGTTGTACCTACAGAGGAGAGATTAGATTAGCTATTGTATGATCGCTTGATGATGTCCATCTACTACAAAATCCAGTTAAGACAAATTGAGACTCAGACATTGCTTCTCTTCAATCATGCACAATTTTTGGATCAGGGTCAATGAGGAAAATGGCCTTCATTCTCCAAAATCTGCTTACAGACTCTTTCTTATATATTTTACTGGAATAAATGAATATATTCATAATATTATGTAATATAAAACTCCAACTGTGATTCAAACAGCTCTTCTGTCAAGATTTTATGAGAGCTAGGGGGAAAATCTTTATGTTTAATCCCAACTCAACAATTCTAGTAATATTTTGAAGAAGTTGCACTGTAGAGGCAAGTTGAAAGCTTGGTCCTGGGCCATATATAAAGTAGTTCTTAATAATAATGCTTTTTGATGGTCATGGTCAAACTGAACTCTTATTTATTTCCCTGCTCCTGGGACTGCCTTGTATTTTCTGTCATACTAAATGGGAATGTTTCCATTAGTGAAAAGTGTGATACACCAATGTAGGCTGCAATCCAAACCAGGCTCTAGGATTCAAACCAGAAGCACATAGTGAATGGAAAGAAAGATACATGTTCCTCCTGGGAAAGCATTAGCATCATGACCTCATAAGAATTAATGGGCAAGAGGAACAATTTCAATGGGCTATGTAGAAAAACCTGCTGTTTCCTTTTAACACTTGCAAACCCCAATGAAACTTTAGTGATTAATACTGATTGGATCCAATAATGATTAGGCAAAGCATCTGCCATGGGCAGCTCCTGAGCATTCACATGACCTTCTGTGTATTAACTAAAGACACCAGTGATCCAAATAGTCTGGTCTGTAGTATATAACCCCACCACACGCAGGAGACACTGCCCAGCCTAGGGAGCCATAAAGATAAACACTGAGACAGGCTTCCTCTTAAAATCAAAATGTAAATATAATTTAAACCTTAAAGTGACACTCAGGTTAATTGTACCTATGAAAACTTTTGGTTTATAAGTAGGCACATGTGGGTATTTAATTGGGTAAACCACTTAACCTATGTACAAACTATTAGGCACACACAAACACACAGATATATATTTCAAGTTGCTTATCCATGGGTTCTAAAAAGTAGTCAGACTTCTGAATGCAAAACAAGGGCATATATACAATATTAAACATTCTGAAGAAACTGAGAGGATTTAGTATGAAATATAAGGCACTGATATGGTATAGTCAATGATATAATTGCTGTTTTTAATATTTAAAAAATATTAAATAGATTTCAATCTATTTAATAAAAACTGACCAATATTATTTCATTCAATGACTTACATATAAGAAGACCCTTAATATATTTTAGTCTATATCAAGTTAGTGAGACTGTAAGTTGCATTCTATTTTAGTAGCATATCAGAACACAGGAAAAAAGCCATTTTAAAAATATTTCTTTTAGGGGTAAAAAATATAGGTATTACAAAACATGTACTTGGTTACGTGGGAATGATGGGAAGAGAACACATAGGGTTGTAAAGCTGTCGAAGAAGCAATGCTCAAATAAACAAAATAAAGAAGAGCAAAAATCATGATTGAACCAAATGCTATTTTGTTCTGAACTAACTCCAAAAGGCATAAAAGTACAAATCAAAGAGAGAAAAGTCGGGAAATAGAGTTTCGTGACTTTGGGGAAATTACTGACTTTACCAGGATACCATTTTATATCCATAGCACAAGGCTAAGTGAGCTCTACGTTCTTTTCCAGGTCCAGTCCATTATAATCCATGATTCTCAAGCTTGAGCATGAATCAGAAGCTCCTAGAACGGTTGTTAAAACCTAGAGTTTCTGATTCAGTAGGTCTGAGGTAGGGTCTCAGATATTTATTTCTAACAACTTCACCAGCTGGCCCTGGACTATACTTGAGAACTATTTTAACGTTCATTCATGAATATACCAAGAAGTTAAAGTGTCTAAACAAAATCATGTTGTTTATTTATTAGATTCACAGACTATATTTAGCTCTTTAAAGAGTTCACAGAAAATATGTTTTCTGTCTTTCATCTTGGGAATATAAGGATATTAAAGTCGTGGGATCAGATAAATTCCCCTAAGGAGAGTCTGTAATTAGAGAAGAGAGCAGCTCCTGTGTTAGTTTGCTAGGGCTGCCATGACAAAGTACCACAAAATGGGTGGCATAAACAACAGAAATGTGTTTTCTTCCAATTTTGGAATCTAGAAGTCTGACATCAAGATGTGGATAGGATTGGTTTCTTCTGAGGCCTTTCTTCTTGGCTTGCGATCTTTATCCTATGCCTTCACACGGTCTTCCTTCTGTGTGTATGTGTCCTAATTTCCTTTTTTTATAAGGACACCTAGTCAGATTGGACTAGGACCCATCCCGATGACCTCATTTTAACTTAACTACCACTTTAAAGTTCTTATCTCCAAATATCATCACATTCTGAGGTCCTGGGGGTTAGGACTCCATCATATAAATTTTGGTGGGACACAATTCAGCCATAACAACCCCAAACCGACACTTTGAGGTCAGGTAAGCCAATATTTTGAAGTCAGGTAGAAGAAAGCCAGAGAAGAAGCCTTCAATATGGGTAGAAGAGGGATAATCCAGAGAGTGTGGTAGCAAAGAAGCCACTCACTATTGCAAGAATTATCCAAATTTAGACAGTAAAATATAAGTAACATGGCTTTGATCATTCCTCCTGTGACTAAGGAAATATTCAAGTTGATGTAGCAGAAAGTCCAGAGCTCCTAACAACTCTGAATGTAGTATTGTCCTTATGGTTACAACTTTTTCTGGTTATAAACTCAGTTCAAATTGAGTCCTCTGGATTTGGCTTGGAGTAGTTGAGTTCTAAAGTCCAATCTCAAACAACAAGTTTTCCAAAAATATTGTAAGAGACTGTGACAAAGCAGCGTTGGTGCCACATAACAGAATGCTGCTAGAGGTAAGGAAGAAAGCCTCTTCCACATCTGCCTGGAAGGCAGTGTGCCTTCAGCAAAAGACTCCGTACGACACAGTGTCCCTCTGGGACCTTGAGGACTCTGGAAGCTTTGTGGCTGCCGACTCTGTACCAGATCAGCCTTGGTAAGCGGCTACTGTGATAATGAGCGGAAGCTGCAGAGATGCCTGGGAAGAATCTGTGCCTAATGAGATTCACCTGTGGAAGCAATGCATTGTACCTGCTCATAATCAAGGTAACAGCAATGAACTTCATGGGAGGGGCTGGAAGCAGGGAAGTAGAAAAGGAAGAAAGTGGGGGTGGCTGCCTGAATTTGGTCTTGAGCAGACATGAGATACATATATTGACTTCCTGAAATAACTGGGAAGAAGTTGCCACAAAAGCCATTGATGGCAAGAGACAGGAAAACATGGACTATATTTAAAAAAAAAAAAAAAATGAAGGTATGAATGAGAGGAAAAGGAAAAAAAATAATATACAGGGATATCTTTTCAGCTGTACAAGAAATATAGCTTTTCGGCACCTATTTTTTGGAAAATGAAGGGCCACAAATTCTCTGATCACCAGGTTTTCCCTGAGTTGAGAAATTGTATATTTATGTATCACTCATTAATGTATTGATCTCCACTACTAGTTCTTTTCCATGAGTATGGATAGAGAGCTTGCTATTTGCAATTTATTCTAACAGGGATTGGAAAACAAAGATAAATAAGACATTGGCTCTTATTTTTAACAAGCTCCTGATATAGTCAGTGGTGCATGGTCCTTTAACAGGCCTATCAAACATATTTAATGGGTAGACTATGATTTTTTAAAAGGTAGAAGACACTTAAAATGTTTTAACATAAAGATAAAGGAAAATGAATATTAATGGCTATTTCCAAAGTGTTAACATACACAATTTTTTTCATTTTATATCAGAAAAAAAAGTACCCATTTCTAACTGGAAATAAGCATGTACACATATATGTCTCCTGCTCTAGATTCTTCTCTTGAATTATATCAATATAAAGCACATTTGCGGGTCTGAAATAGAATGTGTATTTTGTTAGAATAATCTATTTCTATAGTACTCACTCAGTTACTACTCTTTAAAAGGACATATTGTTCTGAAGAGAGACCTTAGGTTATACAGGTTAAATAAAATGTACTCTGAAAATGTTACTGTAAACATGGAAAATCCACATCTACTAGACCATAATTGGCTTATCGATATATGATTTCAAGTTGACAAATCCATGACTGGAAATATGTAGAACATAGCAGGAATTTTGTTTGTCCAATACTTCCTTCCCATTCATCTGGGGCAGGCCCTCCAATGTTATTCCTTCTCCTGTATACTAGAAGTGACAGTCAAAACAACATCCCTCTGTTTTCATTGATTTACAAGGGTTAGACACATGACCCATTCTACATCAGTCAGAGTTCTTCCCTAGGAGTTTTTATAATGAAAACTGACAGAAAAGTGTTCTCTTTCTGTTCATGAGGCTCTATTGGATAAAAACCAGAAATAGCATGTGGCCATGCTCTTGGATTTGTAAGAACAGTTAAGAGAAGGAAGTCAAAACAGAGAGAAGTAAAGACAAAGAAAAAAAAAAATAGAATGAGACAGGATCCAATCAAAAACAAGCGGCCTGATGAGTTTCACATTCCTGCATACAGTCGTTAATGAAACCAGTTTCACCCTACTTCTTTTTGAAGTTTGCTTCATGTACCCTTTCCACTTATAAATAATTGAACTAGTTTTCTGTCACTTGGCTCCCAATGAGTCCTAACATGTTATTAAAATGTATATTCCAAAGCTATTGTAAATTTACAAAATCTGCACATTCGACAGCCTTTGTTTATAAAAACACTGCTTCAATTGACTTCCTTAAGCTTGTGGTAGAATATAGCTGCTCAGACATTCTATTTGTCCAGTCTCTTAAATATCAGTTACACAGAAAGTCCAAGACAAGGATTGTTCTTGGAATATGAGACAAAAAACAAATGACACCAAGAATGCTTTATTTGTTTGAGGCTATGGTTTTAAATAGATCTGTAAAAAAATAGGATTTTTTGTTGTTGTTTAAAAAAGTTAAATGTATTATTTTTGACGTTAAGTATCAACACTTATGTTTTAAACTCTGACTTCGAATTTTATCTTAACCACCATGGGGCCAATTTCAAAATCCTACAGATTTCTATTGACCAAGTAATTATAGCCACTTCCTTTTATGTAACAATGTCTATTTCGAAGTGCTTTACAATATAATTTAGCTTCATCAAAAGACTAGGGAACATTTACCATTCTTGTGATTTTTATCATAGTGAAAATGGACTTGTATAAGGATGCACAGCTGGTAAATGGCAACTCAAATAGGAAAATTTGGGTCTATATTTTCAAGCTGAGTTTTCACTACAGTGATCCTGAAGCATGGAGTATAAAGGGACACTTGTAGTTATTTACAAAGATGCTAATCAGCCAGGGTAATTGAAATAACTGCATTGACAGTTAAAAAAGCTTTAAATAATAATGTCTATATATTAAGGTTCAGATCACCTGTCATCTAAACCACCTATACTGTGCATGTAACATTTCAAACCAGAACTAAAGATCAGCTACAGAAGTCATTTCAAGTTTTCAGTGCTTGTTTGTTGAACACAATAACATTTTGAAATAAAAGAAAGTCTGATTCATTCACATACTTATTATCAGTGACACATGTCTATACCTAAACATTCCAAAGAATTTTGATGTAGTGGAAAAGTTAGAATCCCAGCTGAGCTACGTAAGGATTATATAACCAAAGTATAATTATAACATCTATTGTAAAAGAAAAAAATTGCACCGGACATGTTAACAATGGCAAAGAAGACTTTATTCAAGACTATTGTAATAGAGGTCAAGACTATTGCAAAGGGGAGAGAGATTGAACTCAACTCAGCAGAAAAAAAATGACTGGAGAATTTTTAAATGCTGGATTGAGTTAAATGAAAAAGTACTGGAGAAGTTATGGGAAGAGCTTGGTCAATGTAATTATGCCATCTGTATTTGCCAAATGTCCCTTATCAAAGTTAGGCTCCTGCTATCCTCTCTTAGAGACTAGAAGACAGGCATCTATCTTTACCTATGATTACGTTTTAAAGAGATGCCTGCCAGGTCTTTTAGAAAGACACTCCTGAATTGTAGAGGATGTATCATATATTTGTTAGTAGAATTAAATGAAAAATATGAAATTTCTTCACAAATAGAAGTATTAATATAAATCTAATAAGGTTAATATCCTATAACAATCAAAAGTATTATAATATAGAAGTAGAATGTGAAACAACAAAATTAGATCTACTTTCCCATTTTTTAATCCTCTTGGCTATCTTTAGATTCTTGAAATTTCACTGTTTCCAATGTAAATATACGATAGAAGAAAAAAAGGTATACTTATAAATTAGATGGAACTGGGTTTGAATTTTATATTTGCATTTATTAGTAACTTTACACAAATGAATCAACTTCTCCAAGCTTCATTTTTCATGTGGGTTATGTGGGGCAGCAGAAAATTTATTTTACATTTTTGGAAAAAAGCATATAGCAGATATGAAATAACAAGCATACAGTAGGCAAACAATGTGCTTTCTTATATTCCTGTGGTTTTATAAATGCTGTTCTTCTTCCTGAAATGCCCTTTCCTTCCCTATTTGCCTAGTCTTCCCGATCTTCAAAAGTTCACTATCACCTCCTCATCAAAGCCATCCCCGCCTTACCTCCCGCCCTCTGATTTATTTAGTGCCCCTGTGCATACCTCAACCTTGACATTGCATTGTAAATAGACTAATAACTCTGGCAAATAATAAACACATTTTTTTGTAAGTACTGCTTAAGTGTTTCCAGTCCAAAATGATTTTATAAGCAAGGGTTTCTTTCAAATATTTAAGAACGGTGGTCTTGAGAGAAGATGGCAGAAGAGTAAGAGGCAGAGATCACCTTCCTTCCCACAGATACATTAGAAATACATCTACACGTGGAACTGCTCCTACAGAACACCCACTGAACGCTGGCAGAAGACGTCAGACCTCCCAAAAGGCAAGAAACTCCCCACGTACTTGGGTAGGGCAAAAGAAAAAAGAAATAACAGAGACGAAAGAATAGGGACGGGACCTGCACCAGTGGGAAGGAGCCGTGAAGGAGGAAAGGTTTCCACACACTAGGAAGCCCCTTCGCAGGCGGAGACTGCGGGTAGCAGAGGGGGGAAGCTTCAGAGCCACGGAGGAGAGCGCAGCCACAGGGGTGCGGAGGGCAAAGCGGAGAGACTCCCGCACAGAGGCTCGGCGCCGACCAGCACTCACCAGCCCGAGAGGCTTGTCTGCTCACCCGCCGGGGCGGGCGGGGCTGGGAGCTGAGGCTCGGGCTTCGGTCGAATCGCAGGGAGAGGCCTGGGGTTGGCGGCGTGAACACAGCCTGAAGGGGCTAGTGCACCACAGCTAGCCGGGAGGGAGTCCGGGAAAAAGTCTGGAGCTGCCGAACAGGCAAGAGACTTTTTCTTACCTCTTTGTTTCCTGGTGTGCGAGGAGAGGGGATTCAGAGCGCCGCCTAAATGAGCTCCAGAGACGGGCACGAGCCGCGGCCATCAGCGCGGACCCCAGAGACGGGCGTGAGACGCTAAGGCTGCTGCTGCCGCCACCAAAAAGCCTGTGTGCGAGCCCAGGTCACTCTCCACACCGCCCCTCCCGGGAGCCTGTGCAGCCCGTCACTGCCAGGCTCCCGTGATCCGGGAAAACTTTCCCAGGAGAACGCACGACGTGCCTCGGGCTGCTGCAACGTCACGCCGGCCTCTGACGCCGCAGGCTCGCCCCGCCTCCTCCGTACCACTCCCTCCCCCCGGCCTGAGTGAGCCAGAGCCTCTGAAGGAGCTGCTCCTTTAACCCCGTTCTGTCTGGGCGAAGAACAGACGCCCTCAGGCGACCTACACGCAGAGGCGGGTCCAAATCCAAAGCTGAACCCCGGGAGCTGTGCGAACAAAGAAGAGAAAGGGAAATCTCTCCCAGCAGCCTCAGAATCACCGGATTAAAACTCCACAAAAACTTGATGTGCCTGCATCTGTTGAATAACTGAATAGACAACGAATCATCCCAAATTCAGGAGGTGGACTTTCGGAGCAGGATATATTAATTTTTCCCCTTTTCCTTGTTTTGTGAGTGTATATGCATATGCTTCTGGGTGAGATTTTGTCTGTATAGCTTTGCTATACAATAGCTTTATTTTACTTCACTATATTATAGCCTCTTTCTTTCTTTCTTTCTATTTTTTATCCCTTTTACTCTGAGCCGTGTGGATGAAAGGCTTTTGGTGCTCCAGCCAGGCATCAGGGCGGTGCCTCTGAGGTGGGAGAGCCAACTTCAGGACACTGGTCCACAAGAGACCTCCGAGCTCCACGTAATATCAAAAGGCGAAAATCTCTCAGAGATCTCCATCTCAACATCAAGACCCAGCTTCACTCAACGACCAGCAAGCTACAGTGCTGGACACCCTATGCCAAACAACTAGCAAGATAGGAACACAGCCCCATCCATTAGCAGAGAGGCTGCCTAAAATCATAATAAGGCCACAGACACCCCAAAATACACCACCAGACGTGGACGTGCCCACCAGAAGGGCAAGATCCAGCCTCATCCACCAGAACACAGGCACTAGTTCCCTCCACCAGGAAGCCTACACAACCCACTGAACCAACCTTAGCCACTGGGGACAGATACCAAAAACAACGGGAACTACGAACATGCAGCCTGTGAAAAGGAGACCCCAAACACAGTAAGATAAGCAAAATGAGATGACAGAAAAACACACAGCAGATGAAGGAGCAGGGTCAAAACACAGCAGACCTAACAAATGAAGAGGAAGTAGGCAGTCTACCTGAAAAAGAATTCAGAATAATGATAGTAAGGATGATCCAAAATCTTGGAAATAGAATAGACAAAATGCAAGAAACATTTAACAAGGACGTAGAAGAACTAAAGAGGAACCAAGCAATGATGAAAAACACAATAAATGAAATTAAAAATACTCTAGATGGGATCAATAGCAGAATAACTGAGGCAGAAGAACGGATAAGTGACCTGGAAGATAAAATGGTGGAAATAACTACTGCAGAGCAGGATAAAGAAAAAAGAATGAAAAGAACTGAGGACAGCCTCGGAGACCTCTGGGACAACATTAAACACACCAACATTCGAATTATAGGGGTCCCAGAAGAGGAAGAGAAAAAGAAAGGGACTGAGAAAATATTTGAAGAGATTATAGTTGAAAACTTCCCTAATATGGGAAAGGAAATAGTTAATCAAGTCCTGGAAGCACAGAGAGTCCCATACAGGATAAACCCAAGGAGAAACACGCCAAGACACATATTAATCAAACTGTCAAAAATTAAATATAAAGAAAACATATTAAAAGCAGCAAGGGAAAAACAACAAATAACACATAAGGGAATCCCCATAACGTTAACAGCTGATCTTTCAGCAGAAACTCTGCAAGCCAGAAGGGAGTGGCAGGATATACTTAAAGTGATGAAGGAGAAAAACCTACAACCAAGAATAATCTACCCAGCAAGGATCTCATTCAGATTTGATGGAGAATTTAAAACCTTTACAGACAAGCAAAAGCTGAGAGAGTTCAGCACCACCAAACCAGCTTTACAACAAATGCTAAAGGAATTTCTCTAGGCAAGAAACACAAGAGAAGGAAAACACCTACAATAACAAACCCAAAATATTTAAGAAAATGGGAATAGGAACATACATATCAATAATTACCTTAAATGTAATTGGATTAAATGCTCCCACCAAAAGACACAGACTGGCTGAATGGATACAAAAATAAGACCCATATATATGCTGTCTACAAGAGACCCACTTCAGACCTAGAGACACATACAGACTGAAAGTGAGGGGATGGGAAAAGATATTCCATGCAAATGGAAATCAAAAGAAAGCTGGAGTAGCAATTCTCATATCAGACAAAATAGACTTTAAAATAAAGACTATTACAAGAGACAAAGAAGGACACAATATAATGATCAAGGGATCGATCCAAGAGGAAGGTATAACAATTGTAAATATTTATGCACCCAACATAGGAGCACCTCAATACATAAGGCAAATACTAACAGCCATAAAAGGGGAAATCGACAGCAACACAATCATAGTAGGGGACTTTAACACCCCACTTTCACCAATGGACAGATCATCCAAAATGAAAATAAATAAGGAAACACAAGCTTTAAATGATACATTAAACAAGATGGAATTCATTGATATTTTTAGGACATTTCACCCAAAAACAACAGAATACACATTTTTCTCAAGTGCTCATGGAACATTCTCCAGGATAGATCATATCTTGGGTCACAAATCAAGCTTTGGTAAATTTAAGAAAATTGAAATCGTATCAAGTATCTTTTCTGACCACAATGCTATGAGACTAGATATCAATTACAGGAAAAGATCTGTAAAAAATACAAACACATGGAGTCTACACAATACACTACTTAATAACAAAGTGATCACTGAAGAAATCAAAGGGGAAATCAAAAAATACCTAGAAACAAATGACAATGGAGACACGACAACCCAAAACCTATGGGACGCAGCAAAAGCAGTGCTAAGAGGGAAGTTTATAGCCATACAAGCCTACCTCAAGAAACAGGAAACATCTCAAATAAACAACCTAACCTTGCACCTGAAGCAATTAGAGAAAGAAGAACAAAAAAACCCCAAAGCTAGCAGAAGGAAAGGAATCATAAAGACCAGATCAGAAATAAATGAAAAAGAAATGAAGGAAACAATAGCAAAAATCAATGAAATTAAAAGCTGGTTCTTTGAGAAGATAAACAAAATTGATAAACCATTAGACTCATCAAGAGAAAAAGGGAGAAGACTCAGATCAATAGAATTAGAAATGAAAAAGGAGAAGTAACCACTGACACTGCAGAAATACAAAAGATCATGAGAGATTACTACAAGTAACTCTATGCCAATAAAATGGACAACCTGGAAGAAATGGACAGATTCTTAGAAATGCACAACCTGCCGAGACTGAACCAGGAAGAAATAGAAAATATGAACAGACCAATCACAAGTAATGAAATTGAAACTGTGATTAAAAACCTTCCAACAAACAAAAGCCCAGGACCAGATGGCTTCACAGGTGAATTCTATCAAACATTAGAGAAGAGCTAACACCTATCCTTCTCAAACTCTTCCAAAATATTGCAGAGGGAGGAACACTCCCAAACTCATTCTACGAGGCCACCATCACCCTGATACCAAAACCAGACAAAGATGTCACAAAGAAAGAAAACTACAGGCCAATATCACTGATGAACATAGATGCAAAAATCCTCAACAAAATACTAGCCAACAGAATCCAACAGCACATTAAAAGGATCATACACCATGATCAAGTGGGGTTTATCCTAGGAATGCAAGGATTCTTCAATATACGCAAATCAATCGATGTGATACACCATATTAACAAATTGAAGGAGAAAAACCTTATGATCATCTCAATAGATGCAGAGAAAGCTTTTGACAAAGTTCAACACCCATTTATGATAAGCCCTGCAGAAAGTAGGCATAGAGGGAACTTTCCTCAAAATAATAAAGGTCGTATATGACAAACCCACAGCCAACATTGTCCTCAATGGTGAAAAACTGAAACCATTTCCACTAAGATCAGGAACAAGACAAGGTTGCCCACTCTCACCACTATTATTCAACATAGTTTTGGAAGTGTTAGCCACAGCAATCAGAGAAGACAAAGAAATAAAAGGAATCCAAATCGGAAAAGAAGAAGTAAAGCTGTCACTGTTTGCAGATGACATGATACTATACATAGAGAATCCTAAAGATGCTACCAGAAAACTACTAGAGCTAATCAATGAATTTGGTAAAGTAGCAGGATACAAAATTAACGCACAGAAATCTCTTGCATTTCTATACACTAATGATGAAAAATCTGAAAGTGAAATTAAGAAAACACTCCCGTTTACCATTGCAACAAAAAGAATAAAATATCTAGGAATAAACCTACCTAAGGAGACAAAAGACCTGTATGCAGAAAATTATAAGACACTGATGAAAGAAATTAAAACTGATACAAATAGATGGAGAGATATACCATGTTCTTGGATTAGAAGAATCAACATTGTGAAAATGACTCTACTACCCAAAGCAATCTACAGATTCAATGCAATCCCTATCAAACTACCACTGGCATTTTTCACAGAACTAGACCAAAAAATTTCACAATTTGTATGGAAACACAAAAGACCCCGAATAGCCAAAGCAATCTTGAGAACGAAAGATGGAGCTGGGGGAATCAGGCTCCCTGACTTCAGACTATATTACAAAGCTACAGTCATCAAGACAGTTTGGTACTGGCACAAAAACAGAAATATAGATCAATGGAACAGGATAGAAAGCCCAGAGACAAACCCACACACATATGGTCACCTTATCTTTGATAAAGGAGGCAAGCATATACAGTGGAGAAAAAACAGCCTCTTCAATAAGTGGTGCTGGGAAAATTGGACAGATACATGTAAAAGTATGAAATTAGAACACTCCCTGACACCATGCACAAAAATAAACTCAAAATGGATTAAAGACCTAAGTGTAAGGGCAGACACTATCAAACTCTTAGAGGAAAACATAGGCAGAACACTCTATGACATACATCACAGCAAGATTCTTTTTGACCCAGCTCCTAGAGAAATGGAAATAAAAACACAAATAAACAAATGGGACCTAATGAAACGTAAAAGCTTTTGCACAGCAAAGGAAACCATAAGCAAGACCAAAAGACAACCCTCAGAATGGGAGAAAATATTTGCAAATGAAGCAACTGACAAAGGGTTGGTCTCCAAGATTTACAAGCAGCTCATGCAGCTCAATAACAAAAAAACGAACAACCCAATCCAAGGGTGGGCAGAAGACCTAAATAGACATTTCTCTAAAGAAGATATACAGATTGCCAACAGACACATGAAAGAATGCTCAACATCATTAATCATTAGAGAAATGCAAATCAAAACTACAATGATATATCATCTCACACCGGTCAGAATGGCCATCATCAAAAAATCTAGAAACAATAAATGCTGGAGAAGGTGTGGAGGAAAGGGAACACTCTTGCACTGTTGGTGGGAATGTAAATTGATACAGCCACTATGGAGAACAGTATGGAGGTTCCTTAAAAAACTACAAATAGAACTACCATATGACCCAGCAATCCCACTACTGGGCATATACCCTGGGAAAACCATAGTTCAAAAAGAGTCATGTACCAAAATGTTCATTGCAGCTCTATTTACAATAGCCAGGACATGGAAGCAACCTAAGTGTCCATCATCGGATGAATGGATAAAGAAGATGTGGCACATATATACAATGGAATATTACTCAGCCATAAAAAGAAATGAAATGGAGGTATTTGTAATGGGGTGGATGGAGTTAGAGTCTGTCATACAGAGTGAAGTAAGTCAGAAAGAGAAAAACAAATACAGTATGCTAACACATATATATGGAATCTAAGGAAAAAAAAAAAAAAAGGCCATGAAGAACCTAGTGGCAAGACGGGAATAAAGACACAGACCTACTAGAGAATGGACTTGAGGATATGGGGAGGGGGAGGGGTGAGATGGGACAGGGTGAGAGAGTGTCATGGACATATATACACTACCAAATGTAAAATAGATAGCTAGTGGGAAGCAGCCGCATAGCACAGGGAGATCAGCTCGGTGCTTTGTGACTACCTGGAGGGGTGGGATGGGGAGGGTGGGAGGGAGGGAGATGCAAGAGGGAAGAGATATGGGAACATATGTATATGTAAAACTGATTCACTTTGTTATAAAGCAGAAACTAACACACCATTGTAAAGCAATTATACTTCAATAAAGATGTTTAAAAAAAATATTTAAGAACAAATAATTCATATGACAAGTAAAAATGATGGAAGGTTTTCCAATTCATGTTATAATCCTGGTGTAATCCTGAAAATTAAATAAGAAAAATAAGAGCAGAAAATAAAAGAAAGAAAAATATTACATGTCCATATTCCTTATAAATAGATATAAAAATTTTTAATGAAATAACAACTCATAACTGAAATAAAGAATTAATGTATGAGACTTAAAAAGGGTTTATTTCATAAGTGTTAGATTGAGAACAATATACAATATTACTCAGCCATAAAAAGAAACTAAATTGAGTTATTTGTAGTGAGGTAGATGGACCTAGAGACTGTCGTACAGAGTGAAGTTAGTCAGAAAGAGAAAAACAAATACTGTTATGCTAACACATATATATGGAATCTAAAGAAAAAAAAAAAAAAAGAAAATGGTTCTGAAGAATCTAGGGGCAGGACAGGAATAAAGATGCAGAAGTAGAGAATGGACTTGAGGACACGAGGAGGGGGAAGGGTAAGCTGGGACAAAGTGAGAGAGTGGCATGGACATATATACACTACCAAAGGTAAAATAGATAGCTAGTGGGAAGCAGCCACATAGCACAGGGAGATCAGCTCAGTGCTTTGTGACCACCTAGAGGGGTGGGATAGGGAGGGTGGAAGGGAGACGCAAGAAGGAGGAGATATGGGGATATATGTATATGTATAGCTGATTCACTTTGTTATAAAGCAGAAACTAACGCATCATTGTAAAGCAATTATACTCCAATAAAGATGTTAAAAAAATAAAAAGGCAGTATAAAAGAACAATTTGGCCATGTTTCAGAGGCCTTAAAATTGTGTGTAACATTTGCCCCAGAAATTCCATTTCTAGGTACTGATCCTAAGGAAATGATTCCATTTTTGTATAATAACAAGACTTTAATAATATAAAAATGTCTAATAGTTCAAGGATGCTTAAATAAATCGAATATATCTATATGTGTGAATACCATTAAAACTGGTGACATAGAAACACACTATTTAATAAATGGAAAGTAGGTTTAAGAAGCAAATAATAAAAAATGTTGGATAGTATATTCCCACTTGGGGAAACATATATACAAAACTGCATAGAAAAATTATGAAAAGATATACACAAGCATATTAATAGTAATTACATTTGTGCCATAAGATAGTCGGTGATGTTTATTTTCTTTATTTTGTTTACTTTCTAAATCAACACTATGGACTGGCCATTGAACAGGGATTCTCTCCACTCGACTTGGGAGCATTTTAAAGAAAGGGTTTGAATCTTATTCAAAAACCTCCTTCAGGGGTTGGTTCTGAGAGGTACTCAGTAAATATGTGTCCTCTAAATGGCCACACTATTGAGAACTTCCTACTTACCCTTTTGAAATAAGAAAAATTAATCCTGCCTGATCCCTAGATCCTCTGTCATCAAATCTCTGGCCATTTGGTGGGAAAATAGCTCATCTCTTCAAGTGTAAAAGTGGAGAGTTTTAGACTACATTGAAGTAAAAATTTACAGGGTACTTCTCTTCAGCATACTAGGTAGAAATAAAACAGAAATATGTGACAACATTTGTTACTCTGCAGGGTTCTAAAAACAGTGTTTGACCTAAATACTATGAAACGCAAATTACATTAGAACACAAATTGATTTGATGCTGTGGAAAGACTTTGGGGTTTACTATGTTTGGAAAGGAGCTGGAATGGGACCATTTTTTCCCTTCAATTTTCAAAGAACACTAAATTAGTGTTTTGGAATGAACCATATTCACCTTGCTACTCATTTAGCTTATTTTGTTTGAAAACATTTACATAGTGAAAAGCTGTTAATGGCATCCTGATAACCCTGGAGCTATGAGTAAAGAGATTGCTGCTTTGTGCTAAATGTACAATTTACCCTTTTACTTCTTCTAAATACCTCTATTGCTAATGACTTTCTTTCTCCTGAAATTCATATATCCTAAGTAATCTGCAAAAGTAGGTAGTCATGGGACAATCTCTATTAAAATGAGCTGTCTTCCTCAATCAGCAAATGAAGAGAAATTCATTCAGGGGAAAACTTAGTTCTATTAAAGGAAATTGAACTGGAAGTTTTTATTGCCTGATGGAGCTTTGTCTTAAAGGTGATCTAAAGGACCATTGATTCATCAAACTCTCTGCTTTTTTCTTTTATTGATGGTCATCGAATTGGCAGTTTTTTTAATGGACTCTGTGAAAAAAAGTAGAGAGAGGCTAAATGTAAATGGTACCTAAAACTAACATGTAAATTTAATGTGGATATAGAATATGGTTCTAATATGTAGCAAAACTTGGCCAAATTAATTTAAATTTGTTCTCTTTATTTCTACTGCATTTTACTCTAGTGTACATAATGAATATTTATGCAATTTAGTAAAGGGTTTTTTTATACATGCATGTCCTAGGAACTGATGGGTAGAGTGTGTCTGCTACAGAAAAATTTTTTCTTTCCTGACATCCATTTTGACGTGCCTTACTGGGCTAGGTCTACTTGTTATGGGCTGATGTTTACGGCTGAAATCCACAGCCCCACTCTCATCTCTGGTGGCTTAGTCTATCACAGGGTTCTAGTCAGAAAGCAAGGTGTACTTTTCTTCTGTTCTTATTTCCCAAATATATTTGCGTTTGATTTAACCATTCTTTCCCATCTCTGTGTTTAAAATTAAGTGAGGAGAAGGTTTCAGCCCCCTTTTTAGGTATTTACCAATGACCAAATCCAAGTTTCTACATGTGAAATATTCGTCAGGTTTTGTCTTGAACAACAGTGAGAATAAAAGTTTTCTCATAATGTGATCTGTAAAACACTAGTGTGGTTCCCGATGGTTCAGAAAGTAATAAAGTAGTCTACAGGCTGTTGTGTGTGTGTGAAAATATATAAATGTATATATCATATATAAATGGTATATATTATATATACCCTGTATACTGTACTATAATATAATAAATATAATATATGGATTTTATGTATATACTATATATGCACGTATATAATTTTCCAACATATTTCACAAATTTGAAATAAAAGATTTTTAAATGATTTTTCCCCAGATGTTCCATTACAATTTTCAGGATTTTCAAATTTTAAATGCTATTCTTATATGACAAGGACTTTACTAGTTAGACCATCTCACCTGAGATGTATTTAACAGAGTGCAGATGAACTGTGCTAAAATATTTTCACCTCATGTGGGTGTTTTCTTCATGTTTTGGTTTACTTTACATGTTTCTCAGCACTAACATGAATTTTACCTGTTTTTGTTGTGAGCATTGTAACTTGAATGATCTGTCTTTAGCTTCATCAGTAATATGAACCTCTCATTTTAAATTTTTAAATGAAAAAAATGTATGTTCAGTTTTGCTTAAAAACTTGATTGATGTGCAATGTTTTGTTTAAAAATTATATCTAAATTTGAAAACTTTACCCACAATTTCACAAAATTTTATAATTAGAAAATGACTTTGGGGTCAAGATCATAAGACTCAAGGTCCTATAAAATTCAACTTTTCATTTATTCATTCAACAAATATTCATTGAGCACCTGTCATATGGCAAAACTAATGTTTCGGATAAGTATAAAATACATATATTATGTAGTTAATTGAAAAGCAGTCAGTGCTGTGGTTAAAAAAAGTGGGGGACAAGCAAGTTAATAGCAACTGAGAGTGAAGGATTATGAATATGTGCCATTTTAAACAGAATTGTTAGAGCCGACCTCATTGAAAAGGTGACATTTGAGGGGGAAACATATTTGAAAGATTTAGGCATGTAGTTACCTGGGGAAGAATGTTCTATGCTGAGAAAATAGCCAAGACAAAGGCACTAAAGTGAGAGCATCTCTGATATATTTGGGAACGAGCAGAAACAATACAGCTGAAACATATCAAGTAAAGGGAGAGTAGTAGAAGGTAACTGGTGGCTAACAGATGATGTAGAGACTTATGGGCCATTATAAGGACTGCATGAAATGGGGAGCTATCACAGAGTTTGTACAAAAAAGGAAACATGATCAGCCTTATATTTTAAGAGTTGCTCTGGTTGCTATGTTGAGAATTATTTGGAAGTAAGAGGGAGATGTAAAATCAGGGAGGCCATTAGGAAACTATTGCAGTAATTCAGTGAGAAATGATGTAAACTGATGGTCAAAAGTAAAAAGACTCTGAATTGTAGTAAACTGATGGTCAAAAGTAATGACTCTGAATATATTCTGTCATTCCTGCTAGATTGGGATGTGGGGTCAGAAAAGGAGAAATTGGAGATCACTCCAAGATTTTTGGGCCTAATCAAGTGGAAGGATAAAGTTGTCACCAGTTTAGTTCTGTGGGTAGAACAGATGTGGGGGACTGCAATATTTAGCAAAGAAAAATAGATGACACCTTGTTAAATTTGAATTTCAGACAATATTTGGAATATACTTATACTGATACTAAAAAAAAGATTTGTTGTTTTTTCTGAAATTCAAGTTTTACTAGGTGTCTTATATTTTATCTGGCAACCCTAAGTGAGGAGACAATTAGGAGTTTGGTTTTGAATACAATGAATTTAAGATCCCTATTATCTATCCCAGGGGAGATATTAGTTGGCAACTTGATATATGAGTTTAGAAGCCTGAAGATATAAGCTTGGCATATTTAAAGTTATGAGATTGGATGAAATCAACAAGGAAGTGAGTGTAGAGAGACAAGAGAAGAGAGGGAAGAAATGAGCCCTTGGACCCCGAACATTAAGAGGTAAGGATAAAAAAGGAGGAATTAGTAAATGATCCTGGTAAGAAACAACCAGTAGTAAAAGGCATAACCAGGAGGAAAGCCAGGAAGGTACAGTAGTATCTTGGAAGCCAAGTGAAGAAAAAGCATCAAGAAGTCATCAACTATGTCAGAAGCTGCTGATTGGTCAGATAAGATGAGGACTGGGTGCTGCCCTTTGGATTTAACCTGGTAGAAGTTAGTGAAGACATTGACAAGACCCATTTTGGCTATGTGCAAGGATGAAGGACTTAGTGGAGTAAATTTTAAAGAAAATGGAAGAACACAAGTTGGAAAGAGCAAGTTGAGTAACTTTTTCTGAGATGTTTTACTACAAAAAAGAAAAAAAGAAAGAAATGAGGCAATAGCAGATGAAGTGTGATCATGAAAGTATTATTTATTTATTCATTCACTCATTTATTCATTCATTTTAGCTAAGGGAAATCACAGCATGTTTGTCTACTGATTATAATGATCTAGAAGAGAAAGGGGCAAGTTGATATGCTCTTGAGTAGGAGAGAGAACATGGGATATGGTGTGATATGGAAAGGGCTAACTTTATGTAGATGGATGGACCATTCATTTACCATAACAGATGGGTAAGCTGAGTACAAATGTGCAGATATTGATGATAGATGAGATCGTAGGAGACAGTGCAAGTTCTCTTAGGACTGCTTCATTTCTTTTTAAATATTAAGAAGTAAGGTTATCAGCTGAGAATAAGGATGAGGGAGATGGTGTTGGGAGTTTGAAGAGAAGGTATGAAACACATATAGGAGAATGGGAGAAGGACTGGTCTAAGGAGGTATGACTGCTTGACAGAATTAATATACCACTTGAGGTTTGAGCTCATGCCTGTAAAATACGGCCAAGCAGCATGATTATGTGTTTTCCCTCAACAGAATCAAATGTAGAGGTGCAGGAATAAGAGATATAAATTTAACCATCGTTGTGGCTTTTTTAAGGGAAAATCACAAAAGCAAGAGAAGAGCTAAGACGTTGACGGAATATGCAAGGGAAAGAGTATAATGCTTGACCACAGAATTATAAACGGGTAAGGAGAAGAGAAGGAACATCACTGGGGTCTGGAGATAAGGTGACTGATTTATTAGATAAGTGATCAAAGAGCAGTTGACTACTGGAGGTAGAGTATTTGGTGAGTGAGTTAGAAAGTAACAGGTTGTGGTCAGAGAATGTAAACTATGAATTTGGGATTGAGATTATGATGACAATGAAGTTATTGATAATGTCTATTAGTATGAAGATGGGATTAGGTGTCTGAGGTTATATTGACATTTGGAACTAGAGAGTATTAGGAACCTATTCATTGTTACTTAAAATACTGAAACATCCACAATTCCAGTTTTTGAGTGTGATGTATTATTTGACTTAGTAGCTGAAAGAGTGATGTGAACAGTCTTAAGGAGGAAACTGCCTATCATTTCTTAGACGATTTTTTACATAATTTTTCAGAATGATCCAGCAGCGCCATGTAGTTATTCCTGATAATTTGTTTTTTTGAAATTGAATTTTCTAATTAGTAGAACTGAAAACCAAGAAAAAAAAAGTCTAGATGTAAAATTAGTCCTATGGTTCAAGCATTCCATCATTTAACTGAATGTAATAGGCTGCTAAATAATTGTAAACAATACAATTTCTCTAAGATAAATGAAATGAGTACTATTATATTATTATTTTTATAATTATTAGTACTATTTTACATTATTGTTTTACTTTAAAATATGGTGTTTTATTATTTTAAATTCTGATGAATTTTTCTATAAAGTTTTACCAAAACTTAATGGTGTGCATGTTCAGTGAATGCCTATTTTACTGTCCATGGATGCAAATTTTTGTACTATACTATTTTATGCATGCCTTATAGACAATATTATTCACTTCCATGAATTTAGATCCTATTTATCTACAGATCCTACATTCATATGGTCAACCCAGGTATTTCTTTTGAGCTCCAGACCCACATATTTAAGTACTCACTTGACTTCATTTGGTTGTCTCATGGGCTTCTCCCAATATGTCCAAACTTGAGCACTGGATCGTTTCCACCACCCACCAAAGTTACTGCTCAGTCTCCTAGGGTTTACTTAATGACTATTCTAAAATCCCAGTTGAGATTTTAGAATAGTCATTAAGTCTCAGGCCAGAGACTTGAGATAACTCCTTTTCTCCAAATTCACATTCAGTGTATCAGTAATTCATATCAATTCTAACACAGAAAAAGCTCTAAACTCATTGCTTTCTCTCCATTAGCAATGCCAATCATCTAAGCTAGAGCTGTCTCTTGATTGAGCAATTGGAATGGTTTCCTTTCCAGAGTCCCTAATCCTTGTCCTTCTCTAAGCACTCTCCATGTAGCAGCTAAAGGAATCACTTTTAAACAATTTCAACAAGAAGATCATGCCAATTCCCCCAGAAAAAAAAAAAAAAAAAAAAGCAAAGATAAAACCTTAATTTGCTCCTCAGTTCACTTATAACAAAATTTTAATGTCCCTCAAAATCTTATATGATATAGACTTTTTCCACTTTTTCATGCCATTCTGATAACAGTGATGTTCAACACCTCAACTGAATCATCCTCAGACATAGCTCGCTTATTCCTAGACTAGCGCATACTCTCTCCCCTAGGACTTTTTGCCACATCACATCTCCATTTTCAAAAGTGATCTACCACAAAAGACATTTCCTGAGCCCCACTCTAAGCTAGCTCACACCATCATACTCATGCATAGCTTTCTGTACTTTTACTTCATGATAATTATAATTACACATTTACTCTTGCTATATATTTGTAATGTTGGTCTCTCCACTAAATTTTTAACTCCTTAAAGAGAAGGATTGTGTCAGTCTTACTCAGCACTTCCACTTCAGCACCTAAAAAGGTACTCCATAAAATTTATTGATTGAAGAAACAAACTTATAACAACTTCTACTTTCTAGCTCTAGCATTTTGATAAGCTGAGGGAGTCAGGAATAGTCTGTTGGGATTCTCTTCACTCAAATTCTACCTGCCTTCCTTTAACGTATTATTTATGCTATTTAATGTATTTAATTATCCTATTAAATTAGAGACAATTTGAGTCTTACGTTTTACCACTAATTGCTTTAACTTGGATTAAAAAATGTATACACAATACTTTCTATTGGTCGGTTTGACAGCCTCTTCTTTTGTTACTTATGTTTTATTCTAAAAACGCTATAATTTTCAATCATTGCTCTAAATTTGATGAAGGGGGGAAAGATTTAGGTTTTTCTTCTGTTCCTCTAGCTAACATAAAAACATTAAATTTACTTATATATATTCAATTAACCATTTTCTTAATAAGCATTTATTTACATATATTATTTACATATATTATTTATTTACATATATTTAATTAACCATTTTCTTAATAAGCAAAAGTTATGATACTATTTAGAAATCAGGGGGAGTATCAAATAAAAAATCAACATCCCTGCTTTCAAGAAATTGAGAGGCTTGTGAGGGTGGATTCATGTCTGCTTAATGGAACCCTAATAAATGAAAGATACTGTCCTTTATTTTGTGTAGAAAGATTGAAAGTCATGCGGTTTCAGAGGGGTATTTGAGTAAGCTAAAACCCAATGAACTTAGATTACAGATAGGTTTCCAGAACTTTTTTTTTTCTATATTTGCTTCTTACTCTTTCGTTTTTCACATTTTAAGGATGGTCAATGTGTTTCTAAAAAATGGGCACACATGTAAGTTCCTAAAATATTATAGAGGAAGACCATATAAAGTGTTAAATTTATGATATGGACAGATAAATATGAAATCATCTAGAAAAAATGCTACAAGTGTACACAGAATCAAAAACAGAGAGCTCACAGCAAAGAATTCAATTAAGATTAAAAGCTCCATATGTCTGTTCATAACAAGATCATCCTTGTCTTGGCAATCACAGCATAGGTGAGTTGATGGAATAAAGAGAAAATTGTATTAATCACCCTATTTTCCAACAAATGTTTGACTGAAAAGTTTTTGTATATGACTTAGACAACATGAAAACCAACTGAGATATTTCATTGACATTATTATTAATGTTATTATTCTCCTAACTCAGATGGCAAGCTCTCAACTTCCTCTACTAAATCATTTCCATTTTTTAAGCACAATTAACTGCTAAATATCTTAAATAGACATTCATATCAAACCAATAAGTAGGCAATTTATTTGACTGCTCCACTAATGTGGCAGGGAAACCGTAATTGCCCTTTGTGAAGGTGAAAAGTGTTTAAGAAAATACCTCATATACACAGGCAATCCACCCAGTCTATTGCTTGCCCTAGGAAGATAATACACAGGATTCCACTATAACTCACAGCTAAACACAGTGAGTGACATATAAATTTTAGCTCTTAAATTTGCTCTAAGGAAAGTAGCATCGATTCTAAGAAATGTGGTGCATTGAGTGCCCTAAAGTTATTTAAGCACTGTGGTCAAATTTCATGCTGAAATAAGACATTTGTAAGATTTAAAACTTAAATGTTAGTGGACTCACCTGTTGAAATTGCTAAGGGCAATAAGAAAAAAAGATATTGTGATTAATAGGTTATAAACACCTTAAGAGTCACATGCCCTAGTAGTTCTTTGGAATTTTATTAATAAGAAATTTATTTTATATCATTATTATTATCATCATCATCATCATCATCATTATTCAGTACCAAGTGGGGGCTTAGGATTACTTGATACTGTATATTCCCTTAAAGAAATGATCTACTTGCTTTTCACAAAGCTGGAACAGAGACAATTGTTTATAGTTCAATCTATAGACTAGTTTCACACAAGGGAAGATCTAAATCTTCTTTTTATTTGTAACCTCATAAAACTGATGCACCTCTTTCAAGGTAATTAAGCTCAAATCATAAAAAGATTTGGCCACGGGGCTCAAGGGAACTGGTAATAAGATATTCAGACTTTTATCTCCTTGCAGTTGGTGTGAGAGTGTCTTGAGCTGATAATGGATAAAAACAGCAATTGTATGCCAATGGATTCAAGGTTCCTGCCAGTCGGGTTCATGATTCCCTCTCTGTCTTCATGTTTCACTTGTGAACTGGCTTCTAATTTACCATTTGAAGGGCAGAACCATGCTATTAAATGCTTCCCTACTTTTAACACTTGATGTCCTTTAAAGTGAAGTTTATGTTTATCCTCGCTATCACCCTTTAGAACAGTCAGATGTTATGATCCCCAGTGGCTTCACAGACCAACGACACGTTCAAGAACACATAAATAATTGTTGACTAGATCAGTACTTGACCTAAAAGTGATTTTCAGACACCTGATATGGTTAGTTGCAGTGTGTGAAATCTATTCTGGGAAAAATTCCAGTGCTAAATTTTATTTTCCCAGTTGGCAGATTGTAAAAAAGAGGACAGGGGTTGCAGGTGGAAGAGGAATTTATGTTCCTTGGTGCCTACCATACAGCAAGCATTTAGGAAAATTTCTTTAAAACATATCCTTTCATTCTCACAATCTCTGATAAAGTCACTATTATGTTCATTTTACAAATGGTTGAAGTTCAGAGGGATGAAAATGTACTTCTCTGCTTATTAGTAAAAATTTTATCTCATAGAGTTTTCTTTATTTTGTAATTTTAAAAACTGGTGTGATCAGATATTTGCAAAATTAATTGAAAGGTGTGTTACACTCATTGGAGAAATTGTACTTTATGTCTAAAACACAATGAAGAGCAAGAATGTTTTCTTCCCCACCAAAACTATATCTTTTGGGGCATTTTAACTTATGTAAAAATGTTATGTCTTTACTGAATTTTTTCTTTATTATTATTTGGGATTATTATGAAAAAGATATTCAAAAATATGTAGGTAAAGAAAAATGTAAAATTACATCCATATTTACACAAGAGATAACTAACTTTAATGGCTGATACGTATACTTCTAGACCTTTGAACAAATATTACTATATTATATTTGTTAATTTGTAAGTGAGCATTTAAATAAATGTAATAGTTTATTGTAACATCTGTCTGTGTTAATAATGTATGTAGATATTTTTCATGGCTTTATTACAATCCTTGGTATGTAATGTTAATTTATTAAACCAATCTCTTATTAGTGGACATTTAACTTTTTTGTTTGTTTCTTATTATTATAAATAACATTGTAATAAACATTCCTGTAAACACTCCTGTGCATTTATCTGAAGATTCTCTTAACTTGCTAAAATTGAACTTTCTGTGTTAAAACATATGAACATTCACAGTGTCAGTATATCCATCCATCCATTTATTCATTCTTCATTCACTCAGCAAATACTGAGTATGTTCTGTGTCCTAGGCATGATTTTAGATGCTTGGGTTATATTAGTGAATCAAACAGATTAAAATATGTCTAGGTTCATGGAATTTACATGATATCTAGGGGAGAAAGAAAATTTGAAAAAAGTGTTAAATAAGCGTATTATATATTATGTTCAATGGTGGTAAGTTCTACAGCGTCTACGGCATCTTGGGAGGGTTGGGTCAACACAGTCCTCAGCTTGACTTCCTACCTTCTTTTGCCAAGTTCAAACTTCCCTCTCAACAGGAACTGGTAAAGAAATCAAACTCGTCTGCATAATGATAATCTCAGTCTAAAGTATAAAGATTGGGTCTGAGAAAGAAAAATTTAATCACAGTTGCTCAGGGAATGGAGGTTAGCATCCTTGGGATGACTGGAGATCTGTGTTCAACCCTTCCAGGTTGTTTTGCCAAAGACAGAAGGAGACCTCAGAACTAGATGGGAAGTTGTGTTTCTGTGACTCACTGTCATCCTAAATGAAGTCAAGATAAGCTCTGTGAGCAATATAGCATTGTACTAAGTTGAAGAGGCTAAGTTGACACGGCATGCAGCTTTACATACTCAGTCAATGAAATATGATGGCAATGACTTACTGAAATATTTTACTATAAAATTCATCATTTTTATGAAACTTTTAATTGGATAGAGAGAGATCAATATGCCAAAGTATTAAATTACTTGAATGTTCTATTCATTCACCCCTTTCCATCATGTACAATCCTTTACTCCTTCTCTCTAACTTCTGAGTGGCTGATCCCCTGACACCATATAATTATTAAACAGAGGTTACTTATTATGTTAAGATTGTGCCTCAGTATATCCTGAATGCTGCTGTCTCATATTTTCTTTCTGCCATGCCTGGATACCTAACCCACCTTATCTCAAACTGCAGTAACCAGAGGAGCCTCAAACATTATTGTGCCTTCCTTTCTCTCTGCTCTAACCCTGACCCTAACCCTAGTGCCTAGGTGCACTACTTCTGTTTGTCTGCTTAGACATTCATCCATGCATTCATAAAAACATTCATTGGATACCTTCCTATGAACCAAGCTCTATGTAAGGGATTGAGGATACAGCATCAGTTTGTAGATTATTGCCTCCGGGGATTTTACGCTCTCGTGAAAGAGACAGGCACATAAATATGCAGTTAAAATGCATTATAGGAAGATCTATGATAGAGTTATGTGACGAGTCCTCTAAGAGCACAGAGGTCCATGGGATAAATGGAGGAGGTGATGCTGAAAATAAGTAAAGAACTCTAATAATGTGTTTGGTACATGAGCTAAACCCTCATTTCTTACTCCCAATTCTCTAAAAGTGTTTCTTCTCACCAATTTATGGGCTTCTATTTTTCTTAATAGTTATTATTTGGAGGCTTCTTTTCTGAATATTTCTTTACTATACATGCCCTGCTTTTGCAATCCTCCTGTCTTATCATTCTTCATTAATGGCCAGGAGATCACTTTTCATGACTATTTTTTCTTCTTTGTTCACTAATTTGCCAATATATAAACCTAAACCACATTTAGCACAAACGTGACTTAATTTTAATTCCCCGGTGCTAAAATGGCAGATATATTTAAAATTTACATCCTGACAAAAATGAGCTTGTGCTGTGATACCTCTACCTCTCTGTTTTAAGCACAGCTGGCATTCTATTAATAAATGTATAGCATTATTTTAGTTACTTTCCTGAGCATAGACACTGACACATCTTGTATTCACATTAAGTACTGAAGCATTCTGCATTCTCATAATGCAAAAATTCAGGAGAAAAAATTGTCTTATTTTTCTCTTTTATATCCTTGTTTTAATACATAACTGCATTCTTTAAACACTCAAAGCCCATTTGGTATTCTACCATAAAATTTTTTAAAACGGAAGAATCAGATATTACCTAAATCCAGAATCATCATCCAAACCATATTAATTTGAAATTTTACCAATGTCAGCTAATGTGTGTATTTTTAAAATATTTGCATCACCTTCTTACCTCTAATGACATTGCATTATAAAACCCAAGCAACCAATTAATGGTGAGTTACACTTACATCTTTCAGATGAAGGGTGGCTGAAAGTTCCTCCTTTGCAGGTACTATATTTATTTATAAGGTGTATCATATAGGTCCTACAAATAAAGAATTTTTAACACACACAGGTAGCCTCCATGGTCTATATCTTTGTTCAGTTGCTCCAAATGTGTACTTATATCTGAGGACTTGAATTACTATAAATCTCACCTAATAGACACTGAGAATTTTAAAGAATAAGTAACATTTTTTCCTAACTAGTTAATATATAAAATATTATTTGATCATGAGAATATAGTGAATTGGACACATCTATTGCTACAACAAAGCTGCCCCTTTTTTAGTACCCACAAAACTCCAGTGGAATGCAAGAAGAAACATTTATTTTTGCTCACCATCTGTGAGTTATCTGGGCACTTCTGATAACATCTGGGCCCCTCCATTCAACTGCAAGTCAAGGCGATAGTCCTCCAATCAGCCAAGCTGATTATCATGGTGGAGACAGGATTTTAAGAGAGGACAGTGGCAAGCTTAAAGCCTCTTTTCAGAACAAACAAATTATCATTTCTTCCACATTCTATTGGCCATAGCAAGTCACAAGATAAGCTCAGTTTCCATGAGTGGGGAAATAGAGCCTACCTCTTGCTGGGAGGAGATTCAAAATTATATTGCAAGGGGAATTGAAGAATTGGGGCTTTTTAAATCCAATCTACCACCCACACACATATTTCTGGTGAGAGCATATATTTTAAAAGATCATTGTGTAGGTCTAGTTTGACCGCAGTGGGTTAATATTTTTTTAATTGTTTATAATCGGTGAACAATTGATATATTTTCTGTGAACATAATTGAAGAAATGATATAAAAACAGATAAAATATTTTACGTGAAAATTTTGTCACCTCACAACTGTTTCTGTTATTTAAAAAGAGTCAAGTGATTGAGTGATCAACAATACAAAACTGATTAGTCTAACTGATGACATCCACTCTAGAATATGCAGTTTTTAAAGTAATTATGAAGTTTATGGAGCAACATAGCAAACATATTTATAAATGTAAAGTAACATTCACAATCGATTAAATATGCAGTATCATAAAATAATGGAGAACAACATATAATATTTTCCTGTTATAATTATTATTTGTTACCTTGACAAGACTTTTTTTAATGATAGATACCTCAACCTCTTTTGAATATCTTTCAAAAGCTCTCAGTCAATTGGTATCACATTTTTTTCTTTGAGCATTCAAACTAATTTTAAAATAGAAAAATGATAAAATGGGAATTTCTTATGACTTAATATTAAGAAAACATAGCAGAATATATAATTTATGAGTACAATTAACCAAAAAAGAAAGATACCTAAACCTATGCATAGAAAAAGAAATTAAATAATGTCAGAATATGTATAATAATTATTTGTGCAAAATTTTTTAACTTTTATATATTCAAATGATCTTTTAAAATTTTTTTCTACAAATATGCACAGTAATTGTTCCCCAATCACATGCTGCCTTTCAGAAAATTCCATCATATGCATATTTCTGTGGTACCCACACAGGGAAAAGAATTTAAGGGCACAAACTTGGAAACCATATTGTGCTGTGAAAATGTTTTGAAATTAGGAAAGTTGACATAAGGATAGGATCCAAGAAAAGCTACTGGCATTTGATCACTGTAAATTATGGAAAAGAGGAAGTAATGATGAAATAGATCTGACAGTGATGCCAAAGAAAAGGATGCTAGAACACCAGATATAATAATCTCCAAGTGTTTGGATCAGGGTGATTTACCAGACTACTATAACTTTTTAAGATTATCTAATTCTTCTACCTGATTCATATTCAACCAATCATATTGCTGAGCTGAAATTAGTTTACAAAAAAAGTATCTGCATTTCATATGGCGTTAAGTAGACTAATCAAAAAAATGGTTGATGTTTGATGATTTGCTTCTGGTTTGGTAATCCCTAAAGTGATGACATTGGCATTTAGCTATAAAGCTTTCTCCGGTGAGTTTTATTATTTGAAGATATTGTGATCAAGTATTATAAATTTTCAAAACTTCATGTTTTCCTGATTCCTGAAAGTCACCACAAACAGGCTGTGAGCAGCCCGCTCAGGTGACCGGGTGCATCAGCATGATAAGGCTGATCCCTGTCACAAGTTCTGCTTTTTGACCTCCCCTGAGTGTGACCTAGTGACATTCAAATGCACCGGTGAAATCCCTTCATGCCTTCTGCTTGTGTACTCTACCCTGACTCTCAGTGAAGGCACTTCCCACAGGCTGGCGCTCGCTCTTTCTCTCTCTCTCTCTCTCTCTCTCTCTCTCTCACTCTGTTCTCCACCTGCTTGAATGAGCCTGCTCCCTTGAAGCTCCTCCCATATATACCCCTGAGTGATGTCTTGTACCTCCCTCCTCTAGGACCTGAGGGTATAATAAATTTATTTCACTTTCATACACCTCTCCAAGGTGTTAGTCCTTGTCTGCACCAGACTTATCATCAAAAACCTCACTTTTAAATGTTCTAATTATTCCTATAACACAGATCAGTGATGCAGAATCTGGCCATTGAGTTTTCCATCCTGTGGATCTGAGAACCTGGATCAGTACTATATTAGTTCTGGGGTATCTCAGAACACATCTTAACCACCACTTCACAAGCAAAGAGGTCAGAGTCAGATGGCTATAACTGGATTTAGTAGTGGTAGATTCATACAGATAAATGGATCTATAATTTTTCTAAGTGTGTGCAGCTAATTTTGTGTTATCATGTGTGATGGTTAATTTTATGCATCAACTTGGCTAGGCTATAGTACCCAAATATTTGGTCAAAGACTAGGTTAGATGTCATTGTGAAGTTGTATTTTAATGAGATAAACATTTAACTGGTAGACTGAGTAAATCAGATTACCTTCCATAATGTGGGTGGGTCTCACCAATCAGTTGAAAGCCTTAAGAGAAAAATAGTGAGGTCTTTTGAGGAGGAAAGGGGGAATTTTGCATACAGATTGCCTTCAGACTGGTGCTGCAACATCAACTCTTCCCTGGATCTCCAGCCTATCAGGCTATGTCAACAGTGTGTGCCAAACTCAAGGTCACTGGAACACTGTTTTGACGTTATGCTCAGGACCTATTGAGGTCACTATCTAAACTGTCTAAGCTGAAGAATCCTGACCAAATCCCACCATTTCTCCAAGGTGAATAGGATAAAAGTAACTTCCAGAATCGTATTACTACATTGGATAACACAGGCAGGGCAGAACATGAATGCTCTGAGGCTTGAGCCATACCTTAACTCTTAAAATGTTTCTTTGTTTTTCCACTAACATAAGCTGTTAGTGATTCTTCTCTGTAGTAAATAGTAGGGACAAGGCTAGTCCTTTGACTAAATTCTCCAAAGGAAAATAAAAAGTAATAGAGTGAACTGTAAAATGCCTCTCTGGGAATTAAATACCAAAATGCATCAATTTCAGCATCAAGCAATACATTTCATGACACATGCTTCTTGACTACATCCCTTTAACACCAAAAAGAACAACAAAAATGGTCAGTGGGAGGTGGGGAGCAGTTTGAGAAAGAGATAGGAAAGATATGGAAGAAATAAAAGGAACAACTTTAATGACAAAATGCTGTCATGCCTCATAAAATAAATTAAGAGTTCTACTGCATGTCAGCCTAGAGCCACATAATCTTTGCTCAAAAAAATCAACCCAATTTATATCAATTAACCCAAAGCAAATCCAGCTTTTTGTATGCTTAATAGAAGCATACATAATATAATAAAACACACCTTAATTAGAGGGGATTCACTGTAATTTTATCTTATTGACTAAGCATTACAACAGCAATAAAACATAACCTACTCTGTTGTTGAGTGTATTCAAAATGCCCTTTTATACAGGTGCAGAGTCCAAGGTTAGTCTCCACCATCTTGAGTTTAGCTGCATGATATTCTATGGGAAGCTTGGTGTCAAGTGGAAAGTGCTGACTTGGTTAGAGACTTAGGATTTCTAGTTTCAAAAATCTGTCAATTGTTACCTTTGTGACCTCGGGCAATTCACTTAAACTTCCTTAGGTTCTGTCCTTTATCTATAAAATAACAGCAATGAATATATTCCCATAAACTTCCTAGAGTTGTGTTAAGTAAACATCACTCCAAGGTCAGACAAGAAGATCTGATATAAATTATCAGTGACATACTATACTGATCAAACATTTGTGGTCTTAAAATAACTGCTTGTTCATTAAGATATTATACCCCTTATTCAGCATTTGACAGCTCTAAAGATCTACTGCCTTGCTATCCTTCAGTTGCTAGACATGGAGGTCCAACTCCTGTACTCAAGGTAGTCAAGAAAGGGCTAAAGTCACATCAGCTTTCATTTCCTACCCGAACCCCCATTTTATCCAGGTATGACTGACAAATAAAATTATGTACATTTAAAGTGTACAATGTGATGTCTTGATATACATATACATTGTGAAATGATCACTATAATCAAGCTAATTAACATATTCATCACCTCACATATTTAACTTTTTGTTTCTGGTGCGAACACTTAAGATCTATTCTCTTAGCAAATTTCAAGTATATAATGCAGTGTTAACTATAATTACTGTACTATACATTATTTCTCCAGAACTTATTCATCCTGCATATCTGAAACTTTGTACCCACTGACCCCTCAGTCCCTGGCAACCACTATTCTACTCTCAGTATCTATGAATATATATATATGTATATATATATACACACACACACTATATCAAAGGTCAGTCGACTATAAATGTGTGGGCTTATTTCTGGGCTCTCTATTCTCTTCCTTTGGTCTATATGTCTGTTTATATGCAGATACTGCACTGCAACTTTGCAGTATATTTTGAAATAAGGCAATGTGATGCTTCCAGCTTAGTTCTTCTTGCTCAAGATTGCTTTGACTATTCAGGATCTTTTGTGGTCCCATGTGAATTTTGTATTGTTTCTTTTATTTCTATAAAAAAATGCCACTGGAATTTTGATAGGGATTGCTGTGACTCTGGAGATCACTTTGGGTAGTATGGACATTTTAACAATATTAATTCTTTTGATCAATGAACACAGGATATCCTTCCATCTATTTCTATTTCCATATCTTTTCAATATTATATAGTTTACAGTGTACAGAACTTTCACATCATTGGTTAAATGTATTTCTAAGTATTTATTATTTATGATGCTCTTGTAAATAAGATTATTTTCTTAATTTCTCTTTTAATAGTTCTTTATTAGTGTATAGAAATGCAACAAATTTTTATGTGGTTTTTGTATCCTGCAACTTTACTGAATTTTTTTATTAGTTCTAACAGGCTCTTGGTGGAGTCTTTAGGGTTTTCTGTGCATAAGATCATGTCATCTGCAAACAGAGATAACTTTACTTCTTCCTTTCTGATTTGGATGCCTTTTATTTCTTTCTCTTGTCTAATTGCTCTGGCTAAGGACTTCCAGTACTATGTTGAATGGAAGTGGCAAGAGTGAGGATCCCTGTCTTGTTCCTAATCTTAGAGGAAAATTCTTTAGGTTTTCATTGTTGAGTATGATGTTAGCTGTCGGTTTGGTTTTCATTTCATGGACTATATTTTTCCATTCATTCACTTTTAACCTATGTGTGTCCTTAAACCTCTTGTGAGTCTTTTTTCTTTTTGTCAGCATACTGTTGGAACTTATTTTTCATCCATTTAGCTATTCTATGTCTTTTAATTGGAAATTTTAATCCTTTTACATTTAAAGTAATTATTAATAGATAAGGACTTAGCTATTGCCATTTTGTTAATCATTTTCTGACTGTTTTGTGGTTTCTTTGTTTCTTTCTTTCTTTATTGCTGTATTCCTTAGTGATTTGATATTGTTTTTATGATTCTTTTGTGATTTTACTCCTTTTTCTTTCTCTTTTGTATATATACTGGAGAGTTTCTCTTTGTAGTTGCCATGATATTTACATGAAACATTTTATAGTTATAACAGTCTATTTTAAGCTGATGACTACTTAACTTCAATTACATACAAAAACTCTATACTTTTACTACACCCCCAACATTTTGTGTTATTGATGTCACAATTTACGTCTTTTTATATTGTTTAATCCATTAACGAATTATTTTTAGCTATAGTTATTTTTAACACTTTGGTCTTTTACCTTTTATACTAGAGTTAAGAATGATTTATGCATGCCCATTACAGTATTATTCAGAATTTGACTATGTATTTACCTTAACAGTGAGTTTTATACTTTCATGTTTTCACATTAATAATTAGTGTCCTTTCAACTTGAAAAAAACCCCTTTAGCATTTCTTGTAAGTCAGTTCTGGTGGTGATGAGCTCCCTCTGCTTGTATTTGTTGTCTGGGAAAGTCTTTATCTCTTTCATTTTTGAAGGGCAGATTTTTCAGGTACAGTTTTCTTTGTTGGCAGTTTTTTTTTCCTTTCAGCACTTTGAATATGTCATTCCACTCTCTCTAGGCCTGCAAAGTTTCTACTGAGAAATCCTAATCGTCTTATGGGAGTTCCCTTGTACGTGACAAACACTTTTCTCTTACAGCAGCTTTCATTTTATCATGAAGCCTTTGGCAAAGAATGAATTTCTCCTTTTCCTTTCTAATTAATTTGTTCCTTAATCTTCAAAAGGAGAATCCTCCTTTGGTTTCAGTGGGTGTTTGTACATCTGCCCTCTCCTTCCCCCCCACAAAAAAATACTATCCATTTCCATTGCTGTAGGATTCTGATGAGATCAACAGTGTTCTGTGAATGTCTTCCAGGAATGTCAGGACTTTCTCTGTTTCCCAGCACATTCTGTTTATGGCTCAGAACATTCTGAAGTCACATTCCATTAGTTGCATGCTAAACTCAGTGTCATATTCCTCCACCAACAATGTTTGTACACTGATTATCTGGGCTTTTCAAGATCAGACACGGTGGCTATATTATTCACTAGTGACACACATAGTACCATACCTGGCACACAAAACTAGTCCTCTGCTAAAAAAAAAAAAAAAGTTAAGCATGATATTTAATGATCTATGTCAGTTCTGCTCTGAATGTGGCCCTCAGACCAACAGCACTGGCATTACTGGGATTTGTTTTAAAACTTATATACTTGGGTTCTATACAGACACATAAAATCAGAATACATCAGGGTTGGGACCAGCCATCTGTGTTTTAATAAGATCTCCACGTAATTTGCATACTGACTAAAGTTTGAGAAGTCCTGGTTCAGATAAAGTCTTATTTATTTAGAAATTTTATTTTCAAACACTAAACGTATAATGCCGTTTAAAGGGAACATTATTATAATTAAATACATGAAAAGATACAAGTGGATAGCCAGCACGTGTCGCATAAGCTCCTCTGTATCCATAGTCTATATCTATTATTTTCATTTTTCACAAAAATTAATGACCACTTATGTATGTTAATATTAATAATGAGTTTCAACTGAGTATATAACAATGAATTAGAAACTTAGCATATATCTGAAAGAGATAGAATGCTTGCCTTATAATATGTTAGTCATGACAAATGAGGAGTATACCATAAAAATGAAATTAAAATTACTATCCTGACAGGAACAAAACTGAGTACACAGGGAATATGATGACAGTTTAGGATTATTGCTAATACTGAGAAAACCTTTCAGAAGATAGCATACCCTGCATTGTTCTTCGTTAGGATAATAGTGCTTTATTACGAAGAAAAAAAAAAGCACTCGCTGAATATAACCAACAACTTAGTAAAAGTTTTTTTAAAAAAATGCATTTGGGAAGCCGTAAGGCAGAAACATTGACCAGAAGGGAAAGTGTAGATTGAAACATGGCAAGAAGTTAGAACAGAAAAAATAAAATAAAATAAAATAAGCTAGAGATAGGGAGTGGATGGAGGCAAACTCAGAGACAGAAAAAAAGAGTAAAAGGATCATTAATAAAGCTGTGAGGCTGTTAGCTGAGGACATGTGAACTCATAAATATGAAGACCCCCCCCCCATGAGGGTCTCAGAATTGTGTGGTTAAACACGCAAATGAGCTGTATGTGAACACATTCACATGTCCCAACACCCGCCGCCCCCCCCACCCCCACCCCTGCTTTGTAGCTAAAGACAAAACTAGAAGGTTGAAGATTGAGTCTGGAACTCTCTTCTAATGGCATTTTCATCCTGGTGTTTAGGAAGTGCTGGAAACAATAAGGTTATTCTTAAGACATCATTCCTTGCTTTCTACGGAAAGAGTATCATATCCAGTGTAAGAAAACAATCTCTACTCAGGAGAATTCAAAATCCTACCCAGAAGGAATACAATATTGGAATCATCATATTATTATAAGAATTATTTTTCAAAATTCAGAAAGAGTAGCACATTTTGAAATTTTTATTATTTAACAAGCATCACTAAAAAAGCAGGTTGTTGTTTTGTTTTGTTAATTAAAAAAAAATTGTTGTTGTTGTTTTAGAACAATATCAAGCCAAGCTAAAGTTAATAAGGCGAGAGAAAACCAGTCAGTTTTCATCTGCTGCAACTACACTCTGTTGACATCTTTACATGGTCACGTTCATGTGCGTGTGAATTTTAGAAAAAAGCTCACAGGCTGCACCGATTTTTAGTGCCAATTAACCAAGTAGCTACAATCATTGTTATTTTAATAACTGTATTCATTTCAAAGAAACCCAAGTAATACAGCTTCCTGCAAAAGACTTGAAACTGACTAAGCTCTCGGGACATCAGCATTTTTAAGGAAAGAGGTTCACAGTTTACCATGTTATTTATAAGCATATTGAAAGAGAGAGATTAAAAACAGCATTGTAAGTGTCTCCCTAAATTTTATGCCTGCCAACTCTTTACTCATATTGCAAAAAAAGAAAAGAGTATAAACTAAGAGGATATAGTCTACTCATACCTTGATTAAACCAAGGCAGAAAACTCCCCAAAGTTTCTGTGTCGTTCTGGAGAAATGCCTGTGTAAGCTATCTGATGAAGCCAGTCATTCTGTAAAAGCTCTCACATTTGTGGAGGCTCCGTCATGTACCCTTTTAGCTGACCACCTCCAGGAAGCCTCCAGATATCAGTCCAATTCTATACTTCCCTGCTCCTAGCACCAGATTATATTCTCAAGTAGCATGTATAAACCTTGGTGTAGGTTGATACTCCCAAACTAGATCATACTGTCTTGAAGAAGCTTCCTTTACAGCCCACCTAGGACAGAATGTACTATTTTTGCACATTTAGAAGATGCTAAATATTTCAGTTCAAGCCTGAGTCATCATGCTTAATGTATTTACCAGGGATTCCATATTTGTCACACAAGGATATTTGAGTCAGCCAGTATTGTTACCACATATAATTTGTTTAGGAGCTGAGTGTTTTTATAATGGTTGTTGAGTATGATAAATCTAAGAAGAATTCAAAACCCATATTTTGTATTTATTACAAATTTTTCTAAAGTGAGAAAAAGTTATACTCAACATTACCAAAGAAGATCTTTGAGGAAAAATTCTTTTAGGTTTGGGGAGAAATAAGAAAAAGAATACCACATTTGTGAAATAAACTTCCCTTATTTGATCCTTCAACTCTAGTGGATTTAATTCTGGATTAAATGGGTCATGGGTGCATTGATTATGATTGCCAAATCCAAAAATCCCGAAGTGGTCTGTTGAGACAATATTTGTAAATAAGAGAATCAACATTTGTTGGAGAATCTGGAATAGTGGTCTAAGACAGACTTTTTATGTCTCACTCATCTGGGCTTAGGAAAGGTTCCTGGATAGGTTCCAAGATTTCAACCTGGCTAAAGAGAGTTTAAGGGAAAAACTCGTTTTCACTCTTCTGAAAAGGAACTCGACCTCCACCTTCAAGTTCTTATCCAACAGCATAATTACTGGGAACATACTTAACCAGTTGTGGAGAAGATTTCAATGTCTATATTTATCCAGTTTTTCTTGGAAAATTTTAGAACTCCAATTTCTAGTTGTTAGCTTGTAGCAGTCTGAGAGTGACTCTTAAAGGGTATGAAGCAGCCCTTGTTGTGGTCATTTCTGAAAATAATGCCTCATCCTGCATCCGGGTACCACATGCAATTTCCTTCAGTGTGCACTATCTTGAACACACTGCTTCTGAAACGTCTGAAATGTTTCTCAAAAGGATGAGTTTATCTCTCCAACATTCCCAAGTTAATGCCTTAGCATAAATCCAAGACAATCACAAAGTTTAACTTTGCAGGCTGTGGAAAGATGATACAGTGATTGGAAAAAGACTAAGACTGGGTACCAATCACCTTGGTTTCTAATCTCACCTATGAAACAGGTTTAGCGATAAGTCTCTTTACCTCTCTGGGACTGAACAGAATAATTTATACAGTCTTGCCAGCTTTATCAATTCTAATATTATGTAATATGAGGAGTCTGGAAATATCTCTACTCTTTCTCAACAATTACCATGACAATAATATATTGTCAATAAATGTATGTAACATTCTCCTTTCTCTTTCTCTACATAAAGTGTTATCTGTTCATTCAGCCAGTTATATAACCTAGGCATTGACAGACCCTGTATCAATTAGGGTTCTTCTGGTTGGAGTAATAAAACATGATTTAAATTCATGCAAGAACAAGGCAGAATTTTTTATAATTATGACCTGAATAAAATCTGGAATATCCTGTAGACCCATCCTGTCACAGTCAAAGAAATGTGGTCTCACAATCTAATTTAATTATTGATTAAAAAAATAACTCCTGTCTTGACTGAAGTCTCTCAAATGAATTCAAAGAGATACGATTTATAATTCAAAGAAGTATTTCACGAAATCTTCCACTGTCAATCCTCTCTCGACAGCTCTGTCATACTGAGGCCAGCTTACAGTCCCTCTTTCAACTCCTTCAGCATTCACTCCTAATCAGAGCTTCCCCATTTCTTCCCTCCTCCATTTCTCCAAATTCTCATAATCCTGTCTGTTTTTAATCCCCCTTCCAATGTAAAGTAAAAGTCTCTTTTTTTCTAATGTTTCAGGTCTATCTACCAATCACTCAGAATCAATTCTACAAAGCCAAGGAACTTTGCTGAAAAACTTGGAACCAACTTTAGAAAGCAAAGAAAAAGAGCAAAAAGAAGGAAGATTATCTCAATGGGTATATTAAAAAGGGAAAAATCAAACTTTTATAACTTTACATATTTTCTTTTCTTTTCTACATTTTAACATACAGGAGGAAGGGGTCTCTTGACACTCCATGTGAGGGATGTAGCTGGGCCCTGGAATAAACTAGAAGTAGTAGTATGAATATTTTCAAGGGTATCTTTTATTTTTCAATCTCTGCTTTTTCTCTCTGGGCCTGTTTGGGTTTTTGTCTTCTTTCCAACTCTAGAAACTGTTCTCCACTACTTTTTTGTCTCTCTATAGTAGAAAGCACGTCCTCTGTGAGCTTTCCTTTTAATTTGATATATATTCAGCTACCAATAGAGTAAATCATCTTTTTGTAATAGGAAGGGAATCTGATTAAGTTTATATCTCATGTCCATTCAACATCTAATTAAAAATAACCAAGTTGACAAGTTTGTATTTTACCAAATACATATTGATGTGGGTGCAAGATGGATTTCTTAAAACACAGTGGGGTTATGGTCTGAGAAGACAACTATAGGGCCAGTCATAAATTCTAATTCTGACTGCAAGAGTATAATTCCTGCTGATTTAGATAGGCCTAGAGTATCCTCTGGCTCCTCATTGTTGTTATTTCAGTTGTATTTCACACCATGGTTTCAATGATATATTCCTTACTGTTGGGTGAGACACTTTAAAAATATATTTCTAGAGATAAAACGTTTTGCTCATTATTCATTGTATATCTTTTCACAATATTGTCACATGATTTAGTTTTCCTAAAGAAACCTATCAGATGTTTGTTTATTTTTACCTAAAATCTTGCTTTCAGACTAGTAAGGTATTAAACTTTTTCAATATTCTCATTGTGTAGATGATGAGACTGAGAGACTTACCCAAGACCACATAGCTGGTGAGAGAAAAACACAGCAATTTATCTCCTCTTTACTGCTCATTTAGTTTCACACTTGGGTCAATTCATTGTCAGTAAACCTGTTCTATACTTTGGAGGAAGATTAAACTTAGGGTTCTTGCTAGGTTAGCATATATAATTTTCAAAAGAAAACTAAAGATGGAACCAGTAGCTTTGCAATTTTATACAACTTAATGTACTAGTTAAACTCATTGTTAAGCTAGGTCCAAAGTCATATAACCCAGGAAATTCATAAAATTATGGATTTTCTTTGTGTCTTAGTATCTAGAGTAATAGTGAATTCTTCCATGGTTTTAAATGTACGTAAGTGGTTTTAAAATGACCTTCAATCAAATACCTGCATTCCAGGTGTTCAGGAAGAATTCATTTAGAGTGTAAAAACTGGATTTGAAGTTTCTTTAGTCAAACATATTCACCTAGATTTTGCATTTCTACATTTTGCATTCTTACATCAAAACAAGAAGGGAGCAAAAAGGAAGAGAAAAGATCATGCTACTTAATTTGATCAAGATAAAGGGAAAATAGGGAAGGAAGAATGAGCAAAGATGGGGCCTAATGAGTTAACTACACTGACTATAGAGACCAGCAAAATCATGGGGCAGAGCAAGGAAGCTGAAAAAGTTTTCTCGGTGATCAAGCTATATAAGCAGCAACAAGACAGTAGGTATACAGAAAGATCCAGACTGAGCAAGTCTCCATTCAAGGCCAAATTCACACGGATAACATGTACATTAGAAGATGGGGTAGGTAGGATGGGGGTTGCCTCTCAGTTCCTCCTGAGAGGCAAGTCAGAAGCTTCTATAGATTAGTTGGGGAACCAAACTTAGGGAATTTTGTCTTTGTGATGGTTAATTTTATGTGTCAACTTGACTGGGCTAAGTGATGCTCAGATAGCTGGTAAACTTTATTTCTGGGTATGTCAGTGAGGGTACTTTAAGAAGACATTAGCATCTGAATCAGTAAGTGACTGAGCAAAGAAGATTTGCCCTCATCAATGTGGGTGGACACCATCACCACAACTATGGGGGGCCCAAATAGAGCAAAAAGGTGGAGGAAGGATAAATTCTTTTCCGCTCTTCTTAAGCTGGGCTATCCAACGTTATCCTGCCCTCAAACATTAGAGTTCCTGGTTCTCCTGGTTTGACTTCAGACTGAATTATGCCACCAATTTTCTTAGCTCTCCAACATGTAGATGTCATATTGTAGCATATCTGAGCCTGCATAATTGGATGAGCCAATTTTCATAATAAATATTCTTTTATCTATTTATCTAACTATCTATCTATCTATCCATCTATCTATATCTTATTGGTTCTGTTTCCTTGGAGACTCTAACTAATATAGTCCTAGGGTGAAGAAGTTCTGAAGGTATTTTGGCTGGCCAAGGACATTTTGAAATAGTAGAATAACCTCTTGGTCTCAGTCGTTTAAATTACTAGATCCCCCAGGCTGCTGCTGACAGTAGTGATTAAAAAAATTATAGATTGACCCCTGGAGATCTGAGTCTAGGCATATTGAGAGCTGTGATTAGTTTTGAGTAGGTTTGATATATAACACCACGGTGATTATGGTGCAGCATTCAGAATAACTACAGTTTTCACTTGTTGATTAAGGAAGGTAGGGTTGTTATAAATATATATGTTAAAATTTATGACAATTTTTAAAGAGATGTTTTCCATTTGGGGTATACATTCTTTGGTCCTGAAAACTTAAGAACAAAATGCTGCTCTTTTACTCAACCTATCAAGTTTCAAATTAGTCTGAAAAGGCTCTCTCTCATTCTGTTTCTTCTAAATGCCTCTTTAGAATTTGACTTTCTCATTAAAATAGAAATGGTAAGAATACACTAAAACAGACTTGCTGTGGCACAGCCAACACACACACCCTCTGTGATTCTCCCTATCTAAGTTCAGAAATATCTCTGGTTCCCTCCACATTGCCAACTCACACTGAATATTCACGTTCATCCTCATTTATTTATGTTCAGCCTGGATAATAGAAAGAAATTCACACTGAGGGTTCAAGACAGCAGAGCAGAAAGACGTGAACTCACTCCCTCTTGCGAGAGCACCGGAGTCACAACTAACTACTGAACAATCATCAACAGGAAGACACTGGAACTCACCAAAAAAGATACCCCACATCCAAAGACAAAGGAGAAGCCACAATGAGGTGGTAGGAGGGGTGCAATCACAATAAAATCAAAACCCATAACCACTGGGTGGGTGACTCACAAACTGGAGAAAAATTATACCACAGAAATCCACCCACTGGAGCAAAGCTTCTGAGCCCCATGTCAGGCTTTCCAACCTGGGGGTCCCACAATGGGAGGGGGAATTCCCAGAGAATCAGACTCTGAAGGCTAGTGGGATTTGATTGCAGGACTTCAACAGGACTGGGGGAAACAGAGACTCCACTCTGGAGGGCACACACAAAGTAGTGTGCGCATCAGGACACAGGGGAAGGAGCAGTGACCCCATAGGAGACTGACCCAGACCTACCTGCTAGTGTTGGAGGGTCTCCTGCAGAGGCAGGGGGTGGCTATGGCTCACCGTAGGGACAAGAACACTGGCAGCAGAAGTTCTGGGACTTACTTCTTGGCATAAGCCCTTCCGGAGTCTGCCATTAGCCCCACCAAAGAACCTGTAGTATCCAGTGCTGGGTCATCTCAGGCCAAAAAACCAACAGGGAGAGAACTCAGGCCCACTCATCAGCAGACAAGTAGATTAAAGTCTTACTGAGCTCTGCCCAAAAGAGCAACTCCCAGCTCTACCCACCACCAGTCCCTCCGATCAGGAATCTTGCACAAGCCTCTTAGATAGCCTCATCCACCAGAGGGCAGAGAGCAGAAGCAAGAAGAACTACAATCCTGCAGCCTGTGGAACGAAAACCACATTCACAGAAAGATAGACAAAATGAAAAGGCAGAGGACTATGTACCATATGAAGGAACAACATAAAACCCCAGAAAAACAATTAAATGAAGTGGAGATAGGCAACCTTCCAGTAAAAGAATTCAGAATAATGGTAATGAAGATGATCCATGACCTTGGAAGAGGAATGGAGGCAAAGACAGAGAAGATGCAAGAATAAAGAACAAACACCTAGAAGTATTAAAGAACAAACAAACAGAGATGAACAATATAATAACTGAAATGAAAAATACACTAGAAGGAATCAATAGCAGAATAAGTGAGGCAGAAGAACAGATAAGTCCCTGAAAGAGAGAATGATGGAATTCACTGCTGTGTAAAAAATAAAGAAAAAAGAATGAACAGAAAAAAAGACAGCCTCTGTCTCATAAGAGACCTCTGGGACAACATTAAACACAATAACATTCGCATTACAGGGGTCCCAGAAGGAAAAGAGAGAGAGAAAGAACCCAAGAAAATATTTGAAGAGATTATAGTCAAAAGCTTCCCTAACACGGGAAAGGAAATAGCCACTTAAGTCCATGAAGCGCAGAGAGTCCCAGGCAGGACAAACCCAAGGAGAAACATGCCGAGACACATAGTAATCAAACTGACAAAAATTAAAGACAAAGAAAAATTATTGAAAGCAGCAAGGGAAAAACGACAAATAATATACAAGGGAACTCCCATAAGGTTAACATCTGATTTCTCAGCAGAAACTCTACAAGCCAGAAAAGAGAGCAAGATATATTTAAAGTGATGAAAGGGAAGAAATCACAACCAAGATTACTCTACCCAGCAAGGATCTCATTCAGGTTCAATGGAGAAATCAGAAGCTTTACAGACAAGCAAAACTAAGAGAATTCAGCACCACCAAACCAGCTCTACAACAAATGCTAAAGGAACTTCTCTAAGTAGGAAACACAAGAGAAAAAATGGACCTACAAAAACAAACCCAAAACAATTAAGACAATGGTCATAGGAACATACATATTGATAATTACCTTAAACGTGAATGGATTAAATGCTCCAACCAAAAGACACAGGCTCCCTGAATGGACACAAAAACAAGACCCATATATATGCTGTCTACAAGAGACCCACTTCAGACTTAGGGACATGTACAGACTGAAAGTGAGGGGATTGAAAAAGATATTGCATGCAAATGGAAATCAAAAGAAAGCTGGGGTAGCAATACTCACATCAGACAAAATAGACTTTACAATAAGAATGTTACAAGAGACAAGGAAGGACACTACATAGTGATCAAAGGATCAATCCAAGAAGAAGATACAACAATTATAAACATATATGCAACCAACATAGAAGCACCTCAATACATAGGGCAAATGCTAAAAGCTATAAAAGAGGACGTCGACAGTAACACAAAAGTAGTGGGGGACTTTCACACCTCACTTACACCATTAGACAGATCATCCTTAACACCTCGCTTACACCATTGGACAGATCATCCAGACAGAAAATTAATAAGGAAACACAAGCTTTAAATGACACAATAGACCAGATAGATTTAATTGATATTTTTAGGACATTCCATCCAAAACCAGCAGATTACACTTTCTTCTCAAGTACACAAGGAACATTCTCCAGGATAGATCACATCTTGGGTCACAAATCAAGCCTTGGTAAACTTAAGAAAATTGAAATGATATCAAGCATCTTTTCCAACCACAATGCTATGAGATTAGAAGTAACTTACAGGGGAAAAAAACGTAAAAAAAAAAAAACCACATGGAGGCTAAACAATACATTACTAAATAACCGAGAAATCACTGAAGAAATCAAAAAATACTTAGAAACAAATGACAATGAAAACACGATGATCCAAAAGCTATGGGATGCAGCAAAAGCAGTTCTAAGAGGGAAGTTTATAGTTATACAAGCCTACCTCAAGAAACAAGAAAAATTTCTAGTAAACAATCTAAACTTACACCTAAATGAACTAGAGAAAAAAGGACAAACAAAACCCAAAGTTGGTAGAAGGAAAGAAATCATAAAGATCAGAACAGAAATAAATGCAATAGAAACAAAGAAAACAATAGCAAAGATCAATAAAACTAAAATCTGGTTCTTTGAGAAGATAAACAAAATTGATAAACCTTTAGCCAGACTCATCAAGAAAAAGAGGGAGAGGACTCAAATCAATAAAATTAGAAACTAAAAAGGAGAAGCTTCAACAGACAATGCAGAAATACACAACATCATAAGAGACTACTACAAGCAACTCTATGCCAATAAGATGGACAACCTAGAAGAAATGGACAAATTCTTAAAAAGGTATAACCTTCCTATGCTGAACCATAAAGAAATAGAAAATATGAACAGACAAATCACAAGTAATGAAATTGAAAGTGTGTTTAAAAACCTTCCAACAAACAAGGTCCAGGACCAGATGACTTCAGAGGTGAATTCTATCAAACATTTAGAGAAGAGCTAACACCCTTCCTTCTCAAACTCTTCCCAAAAATTGCAGAGGAAAGAACATTCCCAAACTCATTCTACTAGGCCACCATCACCCTGATACCAGAACCAGACAAAGATATCACAAAAAAAGAAAATTACAGACCAATATCACTGATGAAAATTCAGTGATGAATATTTCACTGAAATGCTCAACAAAATACTAGCAAACAGAATCCAACAACACATTTAAAGGGTCATGCACCATGATCAAGTGGGATTTATCCCAGGGACGCAAGCATTCTTCAGTATATGCAAATCAATCAATGTGATACAACATATTAACAAATTGAAGAATAAAAACCATATGATCATCTCAAGAGATGCAGAAACATCTTTTGACAAAATTCAACACCCATTTATGATAAAAACTCCAGAAAGTGGGCATAGAGGGAACGTACCTCAACATAATAAAGGCCATATAGGACAAACCCACAGCAAACATCATTCTCAATGGTGAAAAACTGAAAGCATTTCCTCTAAGATCAGGAACAAGACAAGGATGTCCACTCTCATCACTATTATTCAACATAGGTTTGGAAATCCTTGCCACAGCAGTCAGAGAAGAAAAAGAAATAAAAGGAATACAAATTGGAAAAGAAGAAGTAAAACTGTCCCTGTTTGCAGATGACATGATACTATACATAGAGAATCCAAAATATATAAACATCTCATGCTGCTCAATATTAAAAAAACAAACAACCCAATCAAAAAGTGGGCAGAAGACCTAAATAGACATTTCTCCAAAGAAGACATACAGATGGCCAACAGACACATGAAAAGCTGCTCAACATCACTAATTATTAGAGAAATGCAAATCAAAACTACAATGAGGTATCACCTCACACTGGTTAGAATGGGCATCATCAGAAAATCTACAGACAATGAATGCTGGAGAGGGTGTGGAGAAAAATGAACCCAGTTGCACTGTTGGTGGGAATGTAAACTGATACAGCCAATATGGAGAACAGTATGGAGGTTCCTTAAAAAACTAAAATAGAGGGGCTTCCCTAGTGGCGCAGTGGTTGAGAATCTGCCTGCCAATGCAGGGGACGCGGGTTTGAGCCCTGGTCTGGGAGGATCGCACATGCTGCAGAGCAACTAGGCCCATGAGCCGCAACTACTGAGCCTGCACGTCTGGAGCCTGTGCTCCTCAACCAGAGAGGCCGCGATAGTGAGAGGCCTGCGCACCGCGATGAAGAGTAACCCCCACTTGCCACAACTAGAGAAAGCCCTCATACAGAAACGAAGACCCAACACAGCCAAAAATAAATAAATAAATAAATAAAAAACTAAAATAGAATTATCATATGACCCAACAATCCCACTACTGGGCATATACCCAGAGAAAACCATAATTCAAAAAAGACACATGGACCCCAATGTTCATTGCTGCACTATTTACAATAGCCAGGTCATGGAAGCAACCTAAATGCTCATCGACAGACGAATGGATAAAGAAGATGTTCTGCATATATACAATGGAATATTACTCAGCCATAAAAAGGAACTAAATTGGTTCATTTGTAGAGACGTGGATGGACCTAGAGACTGTCATACAGAGTGAAGTAAGAGTGAAGAGAAAAATATCGTATATTAACGCATATATGTGGAATCTAGAAATATGGTACAGATGAACTGGTTTGCAAGGCAGAAATAGAGACACAGATGTAGAGAACTAACGTATGGACACCAAGGGGGGAAAGTGGGGGGTGGTGGGGTGGTGGTGGTGGCATGAATTGGGAGATTGGGATTGGGATTGCCATATATATTCTATTATGTATAAAATAGATAACTAATAAGAACCTGCTGTATAAAAAATCCAATGAAATAAAATACAAAAAAATTAAAAATGTAGAGGGAATTCCTTCTCATTCCTTCTCAAGAAAGTGCCTCTCAAAGATGGAATGCTTATATGTATATTCTTTACAGATGAAACTTTAAAGAAAAACCCATTGATAGAATCCTGTAAATGTACGTGTACAGAAACATATGTGAGCACAAATGGCAATATTTAAAATGATCTGGGCTTCCCTGGTGGCGCAGTGGTTGAGAATCTGCCTGCCAATGCAGGGCACACGGGTTCGAGCCCTGGTCTGGGAAGATCCCACATGCCGCGGAGCAACTGGGCCTGTGAGCCACGATTACTGAGCCTGCGCGTCTGGAGCCTGTGCTCCGCAACAAGAGAGGCGCGATAGTGAGGGGCCCGCGCACCACGATGAAGAGTGGCCCCCGCTTGCCACAACTAGAGAAAGCCCTCACACAGAAACGAAGACCCAACACAGCCAAAAATAAATAAATAAATAAATTTTAAAATGATCTGAAGTCAGAAAACTGCAATAAAAGCTGTATTCTTCCATTTTCCTTTAAGAAAAAAGAGAAATTCACATTGACTTAAAGGATTCCTGATGAGCAGTAAACACAAAATTAAGTTTCTTAAAACTTCAAGATTTATGTCAATGAAAAGAAGAGTTAAAAAAGAAAAAAATTAAAAGTACTTAAGTGGGTTCTTCCTTTAGGTCTATTTAAATGTTATATATATCTTCAAAAACACCATAGATATAAAAAAGTGTATAGCTTATAAGCTGTATGAATAAGCAAGCAACATTTCTAATTCTCTTATCTGTAAAATGGGGATGATATTAATTCACTTCAAGGGTGATTGTGAACCAAAAAATTTTGTTAAGTGTTGTCCAAAATGCAATGCGTGCCATTATTATAATCACTGATGTAAAGCTCTATCTGGATTGGGAGTCAAACAAGAGGTCACCAAATGCCAGATGCATGGCATAAAGATGATCACAGTAACTACTCAAATTTTGAAGTTGGAAAAATATAATTCAGAGGGTCTAACCCAGACCTACTAAATTAAAACTTCTGCAGATGAATCTGAATTTATTTTAAAGTTCCCGTGGTAATTCTGATAGCTGACCAAATTTGGATTTTAGTGAATAAACACACGTTAAAACTGCTATGAATACCAGTTTTAACAGCTAACTTTTACTGTGTGTTTATGGTTTGCCTTGCATTTTGCTATGTGTGATATATGACACATTCTTGTAACCACCATAGAAAGGAAGAGCTGTAGGTTAATCTCATTTGACAAATTAGGAAACAGGAACAGAGGTGAAGTAACTCCCTGAAGTTGATAGAGTGGGATGATGGCAAAGCTGGGACCCAAACCTAGGTCTTCCTGGAAAGTTAGGTCTTCCTGACTCCAGAACTAGCCCAGTAATCTCCAACAGTATACTATACCATCCATTCTAAAACACTGTACAGACACTCTTCTAATTTTTTTCCTGTGGAGTTCAGTAGCTCCATAACAACTAAAACCATTTGAACACATTCTTCTTTTCTGATTGTGTTTTGAGCAACGGGTAAGGAATGTGTTTCCAATTACAAATCCGTATGAAATTATGAATAGATTCCCCTCAGTTCCTCCTCTGCTCCTTTTATAGTGTCAACACATTTGTAGCTTTTAGAATTGCCTACACATTTTAGAACTAATTAGAAAACTTTAAAAATTATGAAATATTCACAAAGCCTTTCTATCTTTTTTTTTTTCCTTTCTAAACAAGAACAACAGCAAATGCCCCTTTCCTTTTAGAAAGCTACTTATCACCAAAAGAATCTAATGCATCCAAGCACCATTTTTTTTTTTTTTTTTTTTTTGGTCTTTATTTGCTGACTTCCATTTTAACTTACTTGCTAGTTTCCAGACATGAACATGGATCTATTGATGATATGGACTTAGAATTATATGTGAAGGGTCAGTTATAGTTACCAAGGGGAATTTTTAGCTTTGCATTAGTAAGGATGCTGACGACACCTCTGCAGCAAGAGACCCAAAAACAGAGTGGTTGATGCAATACACATTTTTTAAAATTTTACATAGTCGTTCAGGGCTGTTACAGAGGGTAAAAGAGATCAAACATCCAGAATTCTTCTATCTTTTGGTCTTTGCCTTCCTCCACGTGTGGTGCACAGATCACGGTTTAAGGGTACCACTTACCCAGACTTGCAGTAAAGCCAATGTGAAAAGAAAAAGGGAGGGAGAAGTGCACCTCTTTCTTTTAATGCCGTGACCCCAAAGTTGCTCACATCTCTTTTGCTCCTATGGCATTGGAAAGAACCTAGTCACATGGCTACACCTAGGTGCATGGGAGACCGTACAGTACGGCTAGATGTGCAGCCATGCGCTTAGGTAGGACTTATATTACTATATACGAAGAAAATGGAGGAGAAGGCAACTGGCAGCCTCTGCCACCATCTTGAAGATCCTCATTGTTTCGTAGGTAAACATTTATGAGTGTTTAGAAGAGGTACAGTTCTATTTTTTCTACCTTGATGCTGTTTCTTGACCTAGTTCACCTAACCTGTGGTTAGAATTTAATAAGGAAAGCTATTTATGTCAAAGGTTAGAACAGATGCCTACAGCATCAGTAAACATTTCTTCTTTTTTGACTGTGCCATCTCTCCAGCTGCTAATGAGGTCCCGATGGATGAGATCTTTACAATAAATGCTCAGATATTTTAAAGAAAATATTTTCTATTAATGTAGTGCAGCTTCAGTGCCTTCTGTCAAATTAGGCAAATGTCCTCTACTATTGAAAGCAGCATAAAAAAATAGAAAGGACATTTAACATTCAACAAATGTCAGGAAACATTCATCCTATTCTTGACTCTACAGGTGGCTAGCTGAATGGGCTTGGACAAGATATACTGTGATCTTTAAAGGGTTGTGGGCAAAATAATCGTCCTCCAAATACCTCCAGATCCTAATCCCCAGAACCTGTAAATACGGCAAAGGGGAATTAAGTCTGCAGATGGAATAAAGGTTGCTAATCAGCTGACCTTGAGATGGTGAGTTATACTGTATAATCCTTGTGGGCCCAATATGATCACAAAGGTATTGTTTTAAATCATTATATTTGTGGTAATTTGTTATAGCAGTAATAGAAAATGAATACCCTTGGTTATACTATATTTAGATTCAAGAGTTTTACTGCATTATTCAACTAATCTCTGGGCTGGCACACTAAATATACCATCTCAGTTAATGCCTTTGACTCTATGAAGTAGTATTAAAGGAAACCCACTATTAAGGAAGTTAAGTAACTTGCTCAAAATCACATAGAAATTGCTCAAAAGTTTATGATCTCCTATTTAAGACACTGGAGTCAAGGATCATAGAGGGCTTCTGATCCATTAATTTTATATTGAATACCAGAGAATAGGAGTTGACAAACTTTTCTATAAATAGCCACCCAGTAAATGTTTTAGGCTTTGCACACCAAATGTTCTCTGTTCATCCTCCATTCTTCCGTTGTAGCGTGAAAGCAGCCCAATAAAACTTATAAAAATTTACAAAAATAAGCAGTGGGCCAAAATTAGCCCATACATATTGTTTGCCAACTACTGCTCTAGAATAAAAGAGCTTAAATATAGGGAAATCTATGAAACTGTTTAGCTGAATGGAGATTATTCTCTATGTGTAGGTAAAGACTTAATGGAAGGTGTAATTCATAATGAACTGGACTTTATACTAGTACTTCCCATTGGTCATTCCCTTCCTGATATGCAGCCCTTGCTGCCCTCCAACTCCCATATCTACACTACTAACTCCTTCTCTCCTTTCACTTTATCATTAAATCTCATCTTCTCTGTGACGCCTACCTGGATCAAACCATTTAAAATGACAACTTTTCTGCCATTATCTCATGATAGATCCTGTTTTCCCTGTTCTATATTTTTTTCTTCTAAGGTATTTCTTAGATTTTAATATATAAAATATTTATTCATTTTATCTATAGTTTAGCTCCTGTTTTCCCCTAATAAAACTAATCGTTGCCTGGTTTGTTTGCTGATCTATCTCACACGCCTAATATAGTACCTAGTATATAGCACACTCTCAATAAGTATTTGTTTACTAAATATTGTCCGTGGCATCTTGTTTGTAATTTTTTTTTTTTTTTGGTCAGGTCAGATTTGTAAAGTATTAATTTTCTTACACTTGAAGTGCATAAGTGACCAGAAGACTTCATTTAATAATAAATTTTATTTTCCATTGGGATATCGCTCTTTTCGCTGCTTTGTTAAACACAAACCTGATTTCATTTAACCTACTGAATCTTCCCCCATTCAAACGGATATGAAGTTTTCTATTCCTAACTGGAAACTCACCTTCCAATGCAATTCCAAATATTTGTTGCTTTTCTTCCCAGAGAGTCTCACATCAGTGATCATAAAGCACTTTAAAATTTTTTCAGAAACAATTGGCTGTTTAAATGCAATCTCCAATATGATAATGAAGGAAAGGAGAGGCATTGCAAGACACAAGTGAAAGATAGAGCATGCTTGTGTTTATCCTAGAGCTATATTGGGATTCCTATAATGATTAATGGTGCAATAATATAGTAAGAACTCAGTGGCCATGAGGCAGTGGCATTTGCAAATAAAGAATGAGATAGGAAAGTAATCAGGAGCAACTCTGAACTTAGTTAAGGTTCCAAGTTATGCACCATTTTTTATATCATGTTAGTTCATTTCCTTTCATATTACTACCCTAAATCATTTTGCTCTAAAGAAGAAAGAACAGCTGAGTGGAGTATGAAGATTAACAGGCAGTATATCTATTTCTGTTTGCTACGATGAACACCTAAAGTTCAGAAAGGAAATAGGAACTTCTTGATTCGCAAATTGGATGGGAAAATTGCCCAAGAACAGACTTCCTACTGAACGTACTTTCTAACCCTGGTCATACTAGAATAATGCAATGTTGGTCCTTATTAAACCACATCCAAGCTGTGAAGAGACCACAAATATACATGACCAGCAATCACAGCAAATCGAAAGAAACCAAGTCTTCACAACATTTTAATCAAGTTGAAAGCCTGATGATTTGAATGGGGGCTGTTTATTAATTCAAAGTCTACACCTCTGGACTTTTGCATCTCTCTTTCTTGATATCAGCCCCTCTTTGGAAACTCAGACCTCGTTTCTAATTGACAGCTTGATATCTCCATTTGGAAATCTTGTCCAAAGGCCACTGACACCATAAACCCATCACGTCCAAAATAGAATTTGACACCTTCACTTAAAATGCCTGTTAATAGCACCAGCCACACAGATTTGATCCCACCTGCATTTCCACTATCTAATCACTTACCAAAATCACAAAATTGTACAGCGGTCCCCCCTTTTCTGCACTTTTGCTTCTGCACTTTCAGTTACCCATGGTCAACCACGGTCTGAAAATATTAAATGGGGATTTCCATAAATAAGCAATTCATACGTTTTAAATTGGGTGCCGTTCTGAGTAACATGATGAAATCTGGCACTGTCTTAATCCAACCTGCTCAGGACGGGAATCATCCCTTTGTCCAGCATATCCTGACCATTAGTCACTTAGTAGCTGGCTTGGTTTTCAGATTAACTATTGTAGTATTGTGGTGCTTATATTCAAGTAATCCTTATTTTACTTAGTAATGTCCCCAAAGCACAATGGCAGTGATGTTGGCAACTCAGATACTCCAAAGAGAAGCTGTAAAGTGCTTCCTTTAAATGAAAAGGTAAAAGTTCTCAACTTAATAAAGAAGAAAAAATTGTATGCTGAGGTTGCTAAGATCTATGGTAAGAATGAATCTTCTATTCATGAAATTGTGAAGCAAAATCATTCATTCTAGTTTTGCTGTTGCACTTCAAACTGTACATGTTATGGCCACCATCTGTGATAAGTGCTTAGTTAGATGGAAAAGGCATTACATTTGTAGAATATTTAGAGAGAGAGAGACACACACACTCACATAACTTTTATTACAGTGAATTGCTATAATTGTTCTATTTTATTATTATTGTCATTTATCTCTTATTGTGCCTAACTTATAAATTAAATTTTATCATAGGTAAGTATGTATAGGAAAAAAAATAGTATATCTAGGGTTTGGGACTATCCACAGTTTCAGGCATCCACTGGGGGTCATGGAACATATCCCTTTTGAATAAGGAGGGACTACTGTATATTCTCAGAGTCCTTCACATTGTGTTCATTTTCACCTACATTACCCATTCAGGACTTTATAACATCTCTACTTTGTCATTATAATAGCCTTCTCACTGGTCTACTGCCTTCTCTCTCTCCAAGGCAACATCCTGCAACCAGATTAATCTTCCTAAATTATAGCTCTGATGATAATCTGCTCACATACTTAACAAATCTTCAATACCTACCAAATTAAGGATGCATTTCTTCTCTTTGCATTCAGTTCCTCTGAGATATTGTTGAACTACCTTTCCAGCAGCATCTCCAAAATGCCAAACACAGAGACCAAACTGTGGCAAAACCCCCTTAACATTCCAACATTAGTGTTTTTGTTCACAATACATTCTCTATCTAGAAAGTCCTCCCTTAGCTCTTTTGCCCGTGAAAATTCTACCTGTGAATCTCACACGTGAATCTCTTTGTTAACATATTACTATTTTTCTTAAAATGTTGTATCCCACCTTTGTTGAATATGTGTGATTCTTTGTTAGTATTTTTTATATCCTCATGCCACTCCAATTAAGGCAGGAAAGACTGCTTCATCCATATTTGTATCCTCCTTGGCGTCTTGCATAGGGTACCATAATGAATAAGCACTCATTACATGTATATGGAAAAAAGTACACTGAAACCAGGAATATGAACAAGAATATGCCTAAAGATTTCTAAAAGTTAGAGGTTTCCAATCTTTTTAAAATTTCAGTTTCTATGTTTTTTACCCTATCCTGAAAATTCTGAATGATGTCATTTTTTTCACAAGGAGACCAAATGTATTGAAATTCAGTTAATCAAATATCAGGAACAACCTAAGTTTCTTAGGGTCTAGAAAAATCTAAGTTTCTTCATGAGCACCTTAAACAACAAGATCTAGACCTAGATCTCAAAACAACTGTTAAGTTTGAAGTGGTGATGAGTATAAATGTTTTGGAGAGATATCTACAACTACTGTAATGGTATATGAATATATCTGTTAGTTACTTAGTTTACAAATGACCTGTGTCACTAATACTTCTGTGATTTATCACCTAAGTTACAGATAATAAATAATAGGTTTGTTGCCTATATTGATAACAAAAAAGTATTAAAGAAATAATGTTTCAGTTAAAAGTTAACGAAAACAATCACCGACTTCTCATCTTTCAACGTTGCCATTGCATCTCCATTATAGCATTTATATATTATAAAGTCATCCCAAAGCAAATTTACATAATTTACAGAATCTTAGCATTTTTTTTGCAATGCCCTCTGAGACAGCCCGAGTCATGCTAAAATGTCTCAAAGTAATAGATTTGCCTCAACATCCAAAATCTACAAATAATGACTCCTAAGAGAATTCCACAATAACTTTTTAAAAATAAATTTATTTTATTTATTTATTTTTGGGTGTGTTATGTCTTTGTTGCTGTGCGTGGGCTTTCTCTAATTGCAGCGAGCAGGGGCTACTCTTTGTTGAGGTGCGTGGGTTTCTTACTGCAGTGGCTTCTCTTGTTGCAGAACACAGGATCTAGGCCCGTGGGCTTCAGCAGTTGCAGCACGAGGGCTCAGGAGTTGTGGCTTGCGGGCTCTAGAGCACAGGCTCAGTAGTTGTAGCGCACGGGGCTTAGTTGCTCTGCAGCATGTGGGATCTTCCCAGATCAGGGATTGAACCCATGTCCCCTGCATTGGCAGGCGGATTTTCAACCACTGTGCCACCAGGGAAGCCCCACAATAATTGTTTTACGACTGCAAAGACCATATTCCAAGTAAGGTCGCATTCTGAGGTTCTGGGTGAGCCTAAGTTTTATTTAGAGTACACTATTCAGCCCACCACAATTAATAAAACAAAAGTTTTTCCCATGGTCTACTTTGTCCTAAAGTAGCCACCAATAGAAGCTTGGGAAGTCAGACTCTAGTGTAAAAATAAGAATAATGATAGCTGGTATTATTTTAGGTGAGCCCTAAATCTGGTCACTGGTGTCCTTATAAAAAGAGGAAAAGACATACAAAGACACACAGAGAGAAGAACGTCATATGAAGACAGAGGCAGAAATTGAAGCGAGGCAGCTACAGGCAAGGAACACCAAAGATTGTTGGAAACAACCAGAAGCTAGAAAGAATCAAGGAAGGATTTTTCCATGCTCCTCAAAGGGAGTGTGGCATTGGAGATACTTTGACTTTGAACCTCTAGCTTCCAGAAATGTGAAAGAATAAATTTCTCTTGTTTTAGGCCACTCACTTTGTGGTAATTTGTTACAGTAGCCCTAGGAAATAAATACATTACCTAATGTTTCACAGAAATTCTATTTTCAAGTGTCATGGACAATCATATAATTCTTCTATGACATTTTTAAAGAAAAGCTTAAAAGAAAACATCCCAGGTGTTAATAATGCAAATGTTTCACACCACCTGACTGCTCCATACACACACACACACACACACACACACACACACACATATACATTTTTTTAATGTACAGAACAGTGGATAAAAGCTTAGGCTGTGCAGTCAAATAGAGCTGGATTTGAATTCCAGTTTCACCCCTTATTATCTGAGTCTTTGAGTAAGAGAGTTAACATCTTTAAACCTCAGCTCTTTATTAACAAAATCAAGAGATAACAAGAGCTATCTCATAAGGTTCTTGGGAGAATTGAAAGAGATAATGCATGTAAAATTCCTCAGTTAATGGTACATAATAGGCACACTACAACGCTCGCTGCATTGATGATATTTTTTATACTATAATTATTATTATGTATCATTATTGTCTCCTGGAGAAAGGATTAACACCTCTCTTTCAAAGTTCCTTCTGTCCCATAGAATTAGAACTTCCATCAATGCTTTTCTTCCTTTAGTTGGGGAGAAAGCTACTTCCTATAGGCTGGAAATTGGTTTATCTTGTTGATAAGATGGGGAAGATTTCTGTTATTTATCAGAGTCTAGCCCACGTTACACTAGCAATCCACATCCTTACCCTGAACCTCAGAGGTTTAAGCCATCAAAGGTTTCTGTTTCACTCATCCTACATAACTGTTTCAGATCAGATGGCATCTCTCTCCCATACCCCCTCCATTCAGGGACCCAGGCTGACCCAGTAGTTACTATCTCTGTGTCAGATGATAAGGAATTTTCCTTTAAGAAATGGCACTTTCTCTCACATGCCGTTGGCTAAAGCTATATCTAACTCTATGGGGGCAGAAAAGTGCAATTTTACCATGTGCCTAAAAGCAAAAAAAAAAGAAAAAATTGTACTTGGTGAACATTCCTGCTGACTACCATGGTGTAACTTGTATTGACCCATGGGTTTAACTGAGCAAGTATAATGTGAGTTTTCTCTCCTCCATAGAATAAGGATGCCTAAATAGTCCCCACCTCTGCAAGGGGAATCCTGTAGTTTTGTCTACTGGCTCTGCCTTTGCCTGAGTAGCTCAATTTAGGAGACAGAGGACTCAAGTTTAAGGTCTATTACCTAATCCAGCTTTATAAATAATAAAGCATATATTTTAATCCCTATGTAACTCCAGATTCTATTTCTCCACTTAAAAAAAATCTTACAGTAAAGAGAATAATTAATCATTATTAATAAATGGGATCCATCAGAAGCCCCAACATTTAAGGGCACACATCATTCTGTGGTATATTTTTGCCAAAAATTCATAACTTGAATTTACTCATGAAAAAACATCAGACTCAAACTGAAACATTTTACAAAATTTCTGGCCAATTAAAAATATACAGGTTATGGAAGACAAAGAGAGACTGAGGAACTCTCCTAGATTAAAAGAGATACTAAGGAGACGTGAAAACTAAATGGAATGTGGGGTCCTGAATTGGATCCACTTTAAAAAGGAAAAAAAAAAAAAGAAATTACTGAGATATTTGACAAAATTTGAAATAGTATTGCAGAAATGTTAATTTCATAAGTTTCTGACCATTGTGTTTACATAAAATACTATCATTTGGGAAAACTGGGTAAAGGGTGGATGAGAATCCCTTGTTCTATTTTTTATGATATTTTATATGAAATTATTTCAAAATCAAAAGTTTAAAATGAAAGAATAAAGTTTTAAAAAAGAGCACAATAATTTTGAGAAGCAAAAACCTGGGGCAGAAGGTTTTTTCCAATTTTTTCAATTTTCTTGCCCAAATCAGTGTCTTCCTGGAATCACTGTTTTCACTTATTCAAAATAGTAACCAGGGGAGGAGAGAAGATGGCGGAAGAGTAAGATGCGGAGATCACCTTCCTTCCCACAGATACAGTAGAAATACATCTACACGTGGAACTGCTCCTACAGAACACCCGCTGAATGCTGTCAGAAAACGTCAGACCTCCCAAAAGGCAAGAAACTCCCCACGTACTTGGGTAGGGCAAAAGAAAAAAGAAATAACAGAGACAAAAGAATAGGGACGGGACCTGCACCAGTAGGAGGGAGCCGTGAAGGAGGAAAGATTTCCACGCACTAGGAAGCCCCTTCGCGGGCGGAGACTGCGGGTGCCGGAGGGGGAAAGCTTCGAAGCCACGGAAGAGAGTGCAGCCACAGGGGTGCGGAGGGCAAAGCGGAGAGACTCCCGCACAGAGGCTCGGCGCCGAGCAGCACTCACCAGCCCGAGAAGCTTGTCTGCTCACCTGCTGGGGCGGGCGGGGCTGGGAGCTGAGGCTCCGGCTTTGGTGGGATCGCAGGGAGAGGACTGGGGTTGGCGGCGTGAACACAGCCTGAAGGGGTTAGTGCACCACAGCTAGCCGGGAGGAAGTCCGGGAAAAAGTCTGCAGCTGCCGAAGAGGCAAGAGACTTTTTCTTCCCTCTTTGTTTCCTGGTGCACGAGGAGAGGGGATTCAGAGCGCCGCCTAAACGAGCTCCAGAGATGGGCCTGAGCCGCGGCCATCAGCGCGGATCCCACAGCAACAGGGGCGCAGAGGAAAAAAGGAGAGATTCCCGCACAGAGGCTCGGCGCCGAGCAGCACTCAGCAGCCCGAGAGGCTTGTCTGCTCACCCGCCGGGGTGGGCGGGGCTGGGAGCTGAGGCTTGGGCTTCGATCGGATCCCAGGGAGAGGACTGGGATGGCGGCGTGAACAGAGCCTGAAGGGGTTAGCGCACGACAGCTGGCTGGGAGGGAGACCGGGAAAAAGTCTGCAGCTGCCGAAGAGGCAAGAGACTTTTTCTTACCTCTTTGTTTCCTGGTGCGCGAGGAGAGGGGATTCAGAGCGCCGCCTAAAAGAACTCCAGAAACGGACGCGAGCCGCAGCGATCAGCGCGGGCCCCAGAGACGGGCGTGAGACGCTAAGGCTGCTGCTGCCGCCACCAAAAAGCCTGTGTGCGAGCACAGGTCACTCTCCACACCACCCCTCCGGGGAGCTGGTGCAGCCCGCCACTGCCAGGGTCCCGTGATCCGGGGACAACTTCCCCAGGAGAAGGCAAGGCGCGCCTTGGGCTGGTGCAACGTCACGCCGGCCTCTGACGCCGCAGGCTCGCCCCGCCTCCTCCGTACCGCTCCCTCCCCCCAGCCTGAGTGAGTCAGAGCCCCCGAAGCAGCTGCTCCTTTAACCCCGTCCTGTCTGGGCGGGGAACAGACACCCTCAGGCGACCTACACGCAGAGGTGGGTCCAAATCCAAAGCTGAACCCCGGGAGCTGTGCGAACAAAGAAGAGAAAGGGAAATCTCTCCCAGCAGCCTCAGGAGCAGCGGATTAAAACTCCACAAACAACTTGATGTGCCTGCATCTGTTGAATACCTGAATAGACAACGAATCATCCCAAATTCAGGAGGTGGACTTTGGGAGCAGGATATACTAATTTTTCCCCTTTTCCTTGTTTTGTGAGTGTATATGTATATGCTTCTGGGTGAGATATTGTCTGTATAGCTTTGCTTTATAATAGCTTTATTTTACTTCACTATATTATAGCCTCTTTCTTTCTTTCTTTCTATTTTTTCTCCCTTTTACTCTGAACCGTGTGGATGAAAGGCTCTTGGTGCTCCAGCCAGGCATCAGGGCCGTGCCTCTGAGGTGGGAGAGCCAACTTCAGGACATTGGTCCACAAGAGACCTCCCAGCTCCACGTAATACCAAACGGCAAAAATCTCTCAGAGATCTCCATCTCAACATCAAGACCCAGCTTCACTCAACGACCAGCAAGCTACAGTGAGGGACACCCTATGCCAAACAAATAGCAAGACAGGAACACAGCCCCATCTATTAGCAGAGAGGCTGCCTAAAATCATAATAAGGCCACAGACACCCCAAAATACACCACCAGACGTGGACGTGCCCACCAGAAAGACAAGATCCAGCCTCATCCACCAGAACTCAGGCACTATTTCCCTCCACCAGGAAGCCTACACAACCCACTGAACCAACCTTAGCCACTGGGGACAGATACCAAAAACAACGGGAACTACGAACCTGTAGCCTGTGAAAAGGAGACCCCAAACACAGAAAGATAAGCAAAATGAGATGACAGAAAAACACACAGCAGATGAAGGAGCAGGGTCAAAACACACCAGACCTAACAAATGAAGAGGAAATAGGTAGCCTACCTGAAAAAGAATTCAGAATAATGATAGTAAGGATGATCCAAAATCTTGGAAATAGAATAGACAAAATGCAAGAAACATTTAACAAGGACGTAGAAGAACTAAAGAGGAACCAAGCAACGATGAAAAACACAATAAATGAAATTAAAAATACTCTAGATGGGATCAATAGGAGAAAAACTGTGGCAGAAGAATGGATAAGTGACCTGGAAGATAAAATGGTGGAAATAACTACTGCAGAGCAGGATAAAGAAAAAAGAATGAAAAGAACGGAGGACAGTCTCAGAGACCTCTGGGACAACATTAAATGCACCAACATTCGAATTATAGGGGTCCCAGAAGAAGAAGAGAAAAAGAAAGGGACTGAGAAAATATTTGAAGAGATTACAGTTGAAAACTTCCCTAATATGGTAAAGGAAATAGTTAATCAAGTCCTGGAAGCACAGAGAGTCCCATACAGGATAAACCCAAGGAGAAACACGCCAAGACACATATTAATCAAACTGTCAAAAATTAAATATAAAGAAAACATATTAAAAGCAGCAAGGGAAAAACAACAAATTACACACAAGGGAATCCCCATAAGGTTAACAGCTGATCTTTCAGCAGAAACTCTGCAAGCCAGAAGGGAGTGGCAGGATATACTTAAAGTGATGAAGGAGAAAAACCTACAACCAAGATTTCTCTACCCTGCAAGGATCTCATTCAGATTTGATGGAGAAATTAAAACCTTTACAGACAAGCAAAAGCTGAGAGAGTTCAGCACCACCAAACCAGCTTTACAACAAATGCTAAAGGAATTTCTCTAGGCAAGAAACACAAGAGAAGGAAAACACCTACAATAACAAACCCAAAACATTTAAGAAAATGGGAATAGGAACATACATATTGATAATTACCTTGAATGTAAATGGATTAAATGCTCCCACCAAAAGACACAGGCTGGCTGAATGGATACAAAAACAAGATCCATATATATGCTGTCTACAAGAGACCCACTTCAGACCTAGAGACACATACACACTGAAAGTGAGGGGATAGAAAAAGATATTCCATGCAAATGGAAATCAAAAGAAAGCTGAAGTAGCAATTCTCATATCAGACAAAATAGACTTTAAAATAAAGACTATTACAAGAGACAAAGAAGGACACAATATAATGATCAAGGGATCGATCCAAGAGGAAGGTATAACAATTGTAAATATTTATGCACCCAACATAGGAGCACCTCAATACATAAGGCAAATACTAACAGCCATAAAAGGGGAAATCAACAGCAACACAATCATAGTAGGGGACTTTAACACCCCACTTTCACCAATGGACAGATCATCCAAAAGGAAAATAAATAAGGAAACACAAGCTTTAAATGATACATTAAACAAGATGGACTTCATTGATATTTATAGGACATTCTACCCAAAAACAACAGAATACACATTTTTCTCAAGTGCTCATGGAACATTCTACAGGATAGATCATATCTTGGGTCACAAATCAAGCCTTGGTAAATTTAAGAAAATTGAAATTGTATCAAGTATCTTTTCCGACCACAATGCTATGAGACTAGATATCAATTACAGGAAAAGATCTGTAAAAAATACAAACACATGGAGGCTACACAATACACTACTTAACAATGAAGTGATCACTGAAGAAATCAAAGGGGAAATCAAAAAATACCTAGAAACAAATGACAATGGAGATACGACGACCCAAAACCTATGGGACGCAGCAAAAGCAGTGCTAAGAGGGAAGTTTATAGCAATACAAGCCTACCTCAAGAAACAGGAAACATCTCAAATAAACAATCTAACCTTGCACCTAAAGCAATTAGAGAAAGAAGAACAAAAAAACCCCAAAGCTAGCAGAAGGAAAGAAATCATACAGATCAGGTCAGAAATAAATGAAAAAGAAATGAAGGAAACAATAGCAAAAATCAATGAAATTAAAAGCTGATTCTTTGAGAAGATAAACAAAATTGATAAACCATTAGCCAGACTCATCAAGAGAAAAAGGGAGAAGACTCAAACCAATAGAATTAGAAATGAAAAAGGAGAAGTAACCACTGACACTCTAGAAATACAAAAGATCATGAGAGACTACTACAAGCAACTCTATGCCAATAAAATGGACAACCTGGAAGAAATGGACAGATTCTTAGAAATGCACAAACTGCCGAGACTGAACCAGGAAGAAATAGAAAATGTGAACAGACCAATCACAAGCACTGAAATTGAAACTGTGATTAAAAACCTTCCAACAAACAAAAGCCCAGGACCAGATGGCTTCACAGGTGAATTCTATCAAACATTTAGAGAAGAGCTAACACCTATCCTTCTCAAACTCTTCCAAAATATTGCAGAGGGATGAACACTCCCAAACTCATTCTACGAGGCCACCATCACCCTGATACCAAAACCAGACAAAGATGTCACAAAGAAAGAAAACTACAGGCCAATATCACTGATGAACATAGATGCAAAAATCCTCAACAAAATACTAGCAAACAGAATCCAACAGCACATTAAAAGGATCATACACCATGATCAAGTGGGGTTTATCCCAGGAATGCAAGGATTCTTCAATATACGCAAATCAATCAATGTGATACACCATATTAACAAATTGAAGGAGAAAAACCATATGATCATCTCAATAGATGCAGAGAAAGCTTTCGACAAAATTCAACACCCGTTTATGATAAAAGCCCTGCAGAAAGTAGGCATACAGGGAACTTTCCTCAACATAATAAAGGCCATATATGACAAACTCACAGCCAACATTGTCCTCAATGGTGAAAAACTGAAACCATTTCCACTAAGATCAGGAACAAGACAAGGTTGCCCACTCTCACCACTATTATTCAACATAGTTTTGGAAGTGTTAGCCACAGCAATCAGAGAAGACAAAGAAATAAAAGGAATCCAAATCGGAAAAGAAGAAGTAAAGCTGTCACTGTTTGCAGATGACTTGATACTTTACATAGAGAATCCTAAAGATGCTACCAGAAAACTACTAGAGCTAATCAATGAATTTGGTAAAGTAGCAGGATACAAAATTAATGCACAGAAATCTCTTGCATTTCTATACACTAATGACGAAAAATCTGAAAGTGAAATTAAGAAAACACTCCCGTTTACCATTGCAACAAAAAGAATAAAATATCTAGGAATAAACCTACCTAAGGAGACAAAAGACCTGTATGCAGAAAATTATAAGACACTGATGAAAGAAATTAAAGATGATACAAATAGATGGAGAGATATACCATGTTCTTGGATTAGAAGAATCAACATTGTGAAAATGACTCTACTACCCAAAGCAATCTACAGATTCAATGCAATCCCTATCAAACTACCACTGGCATTTTTCACAGAACTAGACCAAAAAATTTCACAATTTGTGTGGAAACACAAAAGATCCCGAATAGCCAAAGCAATCTTGAGAACGAAAAATGGAGCTGGGGGAATCAGGCTCCCTGACTTCAGACTATATTACAAAGCTACAGTAATCAAGACAGTTTGGTACTGGCACAAAAACAGAAATATAGATCAATGGAACAGGATAGAAAGCCCAGAGATAAACCCACGCACATAGGGTCACCTTATCTTTGATAAAGGAGGCAAGCATATACAGTGGAGAAAAAACAGCCTCTTCAATAAGTGGTGCTGGGAAAATTGGACAGATACATGTAAAAGTATGAAATTAGAACACTCCCTGACACCATGCACAAAAATAAACTCAAAATGGATTAAAGACCTAAGTGTAAGGGCAGACACTATCAAACTCTTAGAGGAAAACATAGGCAGAACACCCTATGACATACATCACAGCAAGATTCTTTTTGACCCAGCTCCTAGAGAAATGGAAATAAGAACACAAATAAACAAATGGGACCTAATGAAACTTAAAAGCTTTTGCACAGCAAAGGAAACCATAAACAAGACCGAAAGACAACCATCAGAATGGGAGACAATATTTGCAAATGAAGCAACTGACAAAGGATTAATCTCCAAGATTTACAAGCAGCTCATGCAGCTCAATATCAAAAAAACAAAAAACCCAATCCAAAAATGGGCAGAAGACCTAAATAGACATTTCTCCAAAGAAGATATACAGATTGCCAACAGACACATGAAAGAATGCTCAACATAATTAATCATTAGAGAAATGCAAATCAAAACTACAATGAGATATCATCTCACACCGGTCAGAATGGCCATCATCAAAAAATCTAGAAACAATAAATGCTGGAGAGGGTGTGGAGGAAAGGGAACACTCTTCCACTGTTGGTGGGAATGTAAATTGATACAGCCACTATGGAGAACAGTATGGAGGTTCCTTAAAAAACTACAAATAGAACTACCATACGACCCAGCAATCCCACTACTGGGCATATACCCTGAGAAAACCATAGTTCAAAAAGAGTCATGTACCAAAATGTTCATTGCAGCTCTATTTACAGTAGCCAGGACATGGAAGCAACCTAAATGTCCATCGACAGATGAATGGATAAAGAAGATGTGGCACATATATACAATGGAATATTACTCAGCCATAAAAAGAAATGAAATGGAGGTATTTGTAATGGGGTGGATGGAGTTAGAGTCTGTCATCCAGAGTGAAGTAAGTCAGAAAGAGAAAAACAAATACAGTATGCTAACACATATATACGGAATCTAAGGAAAAAAAAAAAAAAAAAGGCCATGAAGAACCTAGTGGCAAGACGGGAATAAAGACACAGACCTACTAGAGAATGGACTTGAGGATATGGGGAGGGGGTAGGGTGAGATGTGACAGGGTGAGAGAGTGTCATGGACATATATACACTACCAAATATAAAATAGATAGCTAGTGGGAAGCAGCTGCATAGCACAGGGAGATCAGCTCGGTGCTTTGTGACCACCTAGAAGGGTGGGATGGGGAGGGTGGGAGGGAGGGAGATGCAAGAGGGAAGAGATATGGGAACATATTGTATATGTATAACTGATTCACTTTGTTATAAACAGAAGCTAACACACCATTGTAAGGCAATTATACTTCAATAAAGATGTTTAAAAAAAAAAAAAAAAGTAGTAACCATTCCCGTATTACCAAATCTAAAGACCCTAAGCATATTTTGTGGTTGGCTCTGTTGGATTATCCCTAGTCCTTTGTTTTCTTAGCAATTGCCCTGGTAATTGACCCCTATTTCTGAGACTTCTATTTAGAACAAGTCACTTGTATACTACTGGAATTTAGTTGCTTAAAGGAAAAAAAAAGAAGATTGTATCTAAAGAAAAAATGTATCTTGTACATTACAACATAATTTAAAATGCAATTTTGTCTTCGTGAGCTCAAGGAAAATGTAATTATTCATTATTATGTTGCCATTTAATCACTATATTTGCAAATGTTTGCTTCAAACCTAGTGACAGGTTTTGTTTTGAAAATGACCACTTTCAATGAAACAGTCAATAATTAGAAAACCAATGTTCAGTGAGCTTATTCAGACATTTGAACCATCAAAAGAGAACACAAATTTGATCCAGTCTTTCTAAGGGAAGGAATGCCTCACTGCAACTGTTTTGTTCCACCTACATAACTTAGTTGCTAAGTAGGATTCTTCCTTCCCTCTTACTTATTACTATCCAAAATAAACATAGGCGTTTAGTCACATGCAGGAGATTGCAGTACTAGTGTTTCCTCACCACGTCCCATAACCACTAAATTTAGAGTCTTTTATAGCTCTTGCCTAAAATTTTGCCATTATCTGCCTCTTTGCCTCATAAGCAAGAGCAGAAATCCACAGTACCACACAATAACACACACACCACATACTCACAAACCACAGATCTACAATATATGTGTAATTAAAAACAAACAATAAGTAGATGCTTCCAATTCATAAAGGAAAATGGTTCAAACCTCTTAATGCTGATTTCAAAGCTCTGCATAACCTGGTCCCTCTCCAGTCTCCTCCCTGGTTACCTACCACATTGTAAAAATACTCTACACCGGCATGCTTCTGCCTGGGGCAGATCCTGCTACCTGAAATCTCATGCAATCCGATGCCATCAATTAGTAACACTATGCTGGAGACTTTCACAACCCTATTGTTAGCCCAGTTTTCCCAACTGAGCTCCAGACCATGTTTTCAAATGTTTACTGGTCTTCTTCAGTTTAATGTCTCACCGTTTTTCAAATTCAAAGAGACCCCAAAGAATTTCCACCTTCTCTACCACCCAAACCTATTTCTTCTTTTTGTTCTCTAAATCAGGGAATGGAACCACATCGCAGTAATATCCCCAAGTTAGAGGTTAAGTTTAACCATTTTTTTCTTTCTCTTGTATACCTAAAATATATCCAACACTATATCTTGTTGAAAACCTAACAATCTCTTGAATCCATCCACTTCTTTCCATTCCCACTCCAGTGCTCTAAATGGCCACCATCTTATCTCAACCTATTATTCTTGAAGTATTTTCTCCAGTCTCTTCTGTCCCCCTAAGTATGAGAAGCCTTTCCTGTATATTTTTCCTAATATGGACATCAGCAACATCCCCCACTAGACCACATCTCTATGTTTTTTTACAACTGTATCTGCATACCTTGTATACCCTAGTCTATAGTGTATATTCGTTGTTTTTGTAATTATTGTTAAAAATGTATAAAGGACTGCTGAAAATTAAAAGTGATTATTTTGTTAGCCATGACAAAATGTATAAAAGAGAGTTGTATGATACAGAAAAAAAAAGACTACTTTACAAGGAACAGCTCTAGAACCAAGGTCGTATGAGCTGATTTGTGCTGACAGCGATATGAGAACATAATGGAAGGAACTGGAGTCTTGATTTGTTTGTGTATGTAGTTCCCAGCTGCCTAAAAGTCATTGAGGCAACAGGGAACTACATACACATACAAAGCCAAAACTGGACTTGCAGATTGTTAAGACAATCTACCACTCTGAGCACTTGGCACGTTAAAAGACCAGAGGGTCAATTACATCAAAGAATCCTTGATGATAAAAGAGATTTTTTTCACCTAGATAAAACCTAAAAGGCTTCGTGGGATATTTATTTATTATTGGACCCTGGTTCTAAAATCAAACATGTCCCAACTCAGCCAGATACCAATCTAAACTAGGTATCGATTGATTAAAAAGTGAGAAGCAAGAAGATGAAACCAGTCAAATGCAGGGCTTATATACTTTCAGCCTTGAACGCTAAGGTTCTTGAAGAACTTTCTGTTCATATCATCATAAAAATGGAAGAAGCCTCCTAATTTAAGCTGCCCACAGGGAATCATGCAGGGGAGTGTGAGTAAAGTTTTCTAGTCAATAAAATAAAATCAACAAAAAATTAAAGTCATTAATGTCAAGAATTAATAAATCCATTGACAAATCTATTGAAGATCAGAGTACCATTACTGTTTCTCTGTCCTAAACTTTTATCCCTAGGGCTTTGGATTTGTAATGGCATAACTAACTTGCCCTCACCCTTTTTAAAAATAAGGACTTCCCTCTATGAACACAGGTAGCTAATTCAATTTTGTATCATTTTGTTACTTGTTAGTTATTCACAAGCCTCTTCTATCACCTTCACAGTATGTGAAAGCAGATGCACTGCTTCTTTTTCGTGATGCCCAATTTCATGCACAGGGCCTGGCGCTTAGTAAACATCTAAGCTTTAATGAATAGACTCGGTGATTATATCCAGGCAACCTTTTACTTTAACTTCGTTCTACCTGAGATCTTCCCATTCTAAAGAGAAACATTTCTCCGGCCAGGAATTCTCAACCATGGCTGCAAAATTAAAATCACCTAGGAAACAATATAAAAAAACAAATTGGCTCGTCCCCTACACCAATTAAATCAGAGAAAGACTAAAGGGTCAAAGACAAGCAAGTCTAAGAACTATCGTGGACTGCTTGTTAAAATTCAGATTCCTGGGCCGTACAGCCAGAGAACCTGATTCATTATACTTAGGTGGGGCTTTGGGATCTTCATTTAAAGAAGTACCCTCTAGGTTGTGATCGTTAGCGTTCATGTTGACAAGGCAGTGCTGGGTTTAGTCTCCTGCATAATGTGTCTGTGTACAGCTAAGCCCAGATTCAACACGTAAAAGGTTAATAGAGTTTGGCAATGCCTTCACAATAGCCATGAGCTAATTATATTGGGGATGGAATCCATTCCAGAAAACCTATATTTAAAATGGAAAATAATGCCTCTAGTAAGCCTCTATTGTCATCACATGCTAATAATTGATAGCTGGGTTTTGCTATACGAAATTTCATAATTGTTGAATGCTCTCTTGGTGATTTGCTTTATGTTAGTCCTGCTATGCCAAACTCCTTGAGGTTATGAATGGGTAGAAGCATAGAATATGGAATCAGACCTGGATTTTGGTCCCAGCTCTATTACTTTCTAACTCAACCATATGTCCACACAGTCTGCTCCTCTGTAAAATGAAAACAAATGCACTTAACTCATAGGGTTGATTGGACATCATTTAGGTGAAATGCTTAGCACAGCACACGTCAAGCACTCTCTCTCTATTTTTTTAAAGCTACCAACTACTTCTTTATAATACTTTGTATACTATCTTGCACCTGGCACAAGCCTGGGCATTTTATAGGTATTTACTAAATATTTATAATTGCACAATAGTAAAAGGAACTCACGTTTTAAAAATGTTTACTGGACATACAGTACTGTGCTAGTGCTTTGCATTCATTATCACATTACAACTCACAACAAACTCATAGGAAAGTTGGCAGATAGCAAACTACATTCAGAGAGTTTGGGTAACTTGACTAGAGTCAGAATGTTAATGAGAGGCAGCATTGAGATTGGAACCTACCGCTGACTTCAATGCCAATGTTCTTTCCATTGCACTACACAGTACCAACCTCGAGAGGAGCACATGCCAGGGTTCCGTGCATTTAGGGGGCTCACTCTGGCTGTCTGACTCTGCTTTCCCGTGGAGTAAGGAAGTCACAGAGAACACGTTCAAGAGAGCATGACCATTAACGTCTGCACCCACATTCTAATCCATACCAGAACCCCAGATTTCCCTACCCAAACATCCCTGGGCCAACTTAAGGCAGAATATGGCATGCCTCAAGGCCTGAGGGAGGGCCAAGGGGCAGCGTGGTGGAGTTAGGAGGTTTACTGTCTTCGTGGTCCCTGGAAGAGCTGGATGGAACAGGGAAGAGAGAAGAGAAGGGGATGAACCTTCAGCATGACTCTCCCTAAGCCATCACATTCTGGGAGTCCGAGAAAGTCAAATTCATACCTGCCTTCATGCTGGAATAAAGGCAGATCTGCCTATGTATTTTATTTGCCAAATTATTAGCTTAATTTATAACTTTTAACAATCTAGATATATGGTATGTGGCCTTCCTTTCATAGTTGTAGCCAGAACCCCATGAATGCTGTAGTGTGAGCACCTGTAAATAAATATATATTGCTTGTTTGTTTTAGGGGAGAAAAATCATTATTTAACTCTGATATGTCTCAGAAGCAAGATTATAAGCATAGTTTGTACATATTTAGCAATTACAATTAGCTTACCTACTTCAAAAACCAATTTGAAGTGATTTATATTAAAAGACCAGAGGAAATCAAATAATCAAAGTAGAAAAATTTCAACCACATAATCAAAGGGGGAAAGAAATATGAAAATGGAGGCTGATAGATTTTATAAATAGCAATAAAGGGCACATCAAATTAAATGGACTCTCATATTTATACTGAGGGCCTGGAAAGTGCTAGCTTCAAGTCCCACAGCTCTTGTGTCCAGAGAACTGTACTAAGAGGAAATCTTTCCACGCTGTGAACACTACACGGAGTGAAACCTGGGAGCTCCCTCTGTGGTTTCATTAGCACAGCTGGATATGCGACTCTCCCCACCCGAAATTTTCCAACAGCAAAAGGAAAAGCCGGCAAAAGACAAAGGCTCCCAGGTAAACTCCACGCTTAAGAAGCTTTTCTGGTCTTTAAAACCATCTTTCACGCAGCATCCGCATGAGGACGTACACACTGGTGGAATCTCAACCCCAAAATGGAGAAGGACAGTCTACCCCTAGAGGCAGCTAAAAAAATAATATCCCATCATTACCTGTACTATGATTCTGAAATGTTTTTGAACAATTTGCATTTTCAAAAGTTGGCCACTTTTTAAGATTATTTTTCCTATACAGTAAGTCCCCTACACATGAACGAGTTCCGTTCCAAGAGCTCATTTGTAAGTCCAATTTTTTCGGAAGTCCAACAAAGTTAGCCTAGGTGCCCAACAAACACAATCGGCTACATGTGCTGTACTGTAATAGGTTTATAATACTTTTCACACAAATAATATGCACATAAAAAACAAACACAAACAATAAAGAAAACACTTTTAATCTTGCAGTACAATACCTTGAAAAGTACAGTAGTCCAATACAACAGCTGGCATACTGGGGCTGGCATCGAGTGAACAGGCAAGAAGAGTTACTGGCTGGAGGAGGGAGAGGAGGTGGGAGATGGTAGAGCTGAAGGATCGTCAGTAATAGGAGATGGAGAGCAAGCTGCACAACCACTTGTAGAGGATGCATGCACATGACAATGCACGCCAGACACGTGAATTAACACGTGATTGGACATGTGAATGCATGTTTGTCTCTTTGAAAGTTCGCAATTTGAAGGTTCGTGTGTAGGGGAATGACTGTATTGGTAAAATTTAAAATATCTGTTTTTGATGTTTTCTCTATTGGAAATTGGTGCAGGTGGGATTGTGGTGTAAAGTGAAGAATATGTTCACACAATTATTTATTTATTCATCCATCAAATAGTCATTGAGTGAGTGTCTATCATGTACCAGGCAGAGAGCAAGGTGCTGAGTAGGTAATAGTATATATGCCACATTTGGCCCACCATTCTTGGAGCTTCTAGTACTGCACAGGATCAGCAAATTTTTCTGTACACACTAAATAGCAAATATTTTAGGCTTTGTGAGTCAAGAGGCAAAATAGAGGCTACTATGAAGGCACTCAGACATTCAGCAAGAAAACAAACTTCCTTAAATTTGGTATTGACATGAGCCATCCATAAAACAGGGTGGTGGGGATGGATTTGACCCACAGCTGTAGTTTGATGACTCCTTGTATAGTGTATAAATAATCATCCTTCACCAGCAATTCAAGGCATGGTGTAAATTAGCAGCTCAGCCTTGATTTAATTGTATCTGGATGTTTTCAACCAATCATTGATTCATTCACTCACTCATCAAATATCTCATTTCCTTCATGGTGCCAGCCCAGAGTAAAGATCAATCTTAGTGCATTATACCTGTCCATTTCTTTTTAACAAAACTACCAAGTTAATAATAATTATTATATGGGAAAATATTTTTTCACACACACATTTCCTCAAGTAATCCATGCATCACATCATTGAGGGAATATAAGCCCCAATTAGGAGATGCAAAAACTTAGAGTCAATACAAGAATGAGAATTTTGTAGAGACATTCTGGCTGACCCCAAAGACATGCTTTTTTAAGCACAACCTTCTGTGGGCTTTCTTGAATTTTTGTTTGTTTGTTTCCAGTAGAAAGCAGAAGTGGAGTGGGCGGACTATGCCTTTTCTTCATCCATCTATTCATTCTACTGTCCATCTACCCATTCCTCCATGTTTGTTAAGAACCTATTCTATATTTAGCATTGAGGATAAGATACACACCTAGCCACATGAAACAGACTAACTAGTGCTTTAACAACGGGTGCCTCTCTCTCCTAAAGGGTAAAGTATAAGCTTTTCTCAGGAAAGGGCTTGAGAAAATGAAAAATTATTGCTTTTCAGGGGATCTGCTTATTTACTCAGGTAAGCTACAAGCCTGACCTCACCTACCCACACACAACCTCTCCCCTGTAAACAAAACATCCAAAAAATAATCACTGAGTAATTCCATGGGCACCAATACCTATCTTTGGTTTGAATATTCTTTTCAAAGAAATGATTTTAAAATATCCAATCACACCCAACTTAGGCGAAGCAATTCCCTAAAATAAATCTGTGACAGCTCTGGTCTCACTTGGCTTCTGTGAGGTCTTGCTGTAGGCTGTCCTATCTTAGGACACTGGAAAATATCTCTTGCACAGATTGGAGACAAACAACTTACGGATTTTCTCTTTTCTAAAATGTATAAGTTGATCAGTGTAATAGTTGACCACTAATAGATAATAATTACCATACTTTATTGGTAATTGTCTAGCTGTCAGGCCCCATCCTAATACTTTACATACATATATTACCTCACATAAAGCCTCACAACTACTTTATGGTGTAGTTAGCCTATTATTCTCATTTTACAGATGAATAAACTGAGGCTTCAGAGCTTAAATTGTTTCCTTTCTAGTGATTGGTGGAGGCAAGATTCAAACAGGTATTTTAAATCTAGGGGCTTAAACGTATAAGGACTTCACTATAAAGCTACTTACTTAGTTGCAGCTATAAGAAATATTCTTTCTCCTAAAGAAAACACATATATAATATATAATATTATATAGTAAAATAGTTTATTATATAGGTATATATTTCATAGCAGTAGCTTAAGCAGACTAACCATGGGAAAAATAAATATCAGACTTTTATGTTGGTTACCTGGGACACATGAGTAGTGTCATCTTCACATATTTTTGTACTGTACTGGTTTTCCTATTAAAAGGGTATATGTTGATTTTGTAGTTTAAAAAATAAAACAAAGAAGAAAGAAAAAAAGGAGATGAAAAAGAAAACAAAGAAGCAAAAGAAGAAAGGAAGAAGGAAGGAAGAAGAGAAGAATACTAACAGAATTAAGCATGTAAGAAATGTCAACACTGATAGTGAAATAAATATGTGACATAAAATATAATATTTTGAAAAGAGATATAGATCGGATGATTTTCTAATAAAAACGGACAATAAAAATATTGAGGTGTTAGAACACATTTAATCACATTTGAAAAAGAATAAAGCTATTTTGAGGTGTTCCTATTCTCATCCTCTAGCCTGTGATCACCTTAAGACGTTATTTTCACCATAGGTTTCAATAGAAGCGTTCAGGAGCAGAATCACAAACTTACACCATCTTGCTAAAGCTGGAGGTGAAGCTCTTCATTCTGCCCCCCTCCACTTATCTTCCTCTGTCCAAGGAGAGATATATGATAGGAGGAACCCTTGACTGGTTATCCATGAAATTCAACTTCCTGTCTTCTGTGAAGCTTCTATCTTTCTTATCCCAGAAAAGGCATGTGACTGCCACATCCTTAAAAATGTCCACTGATGGGAAATCACAACTTTCTTTATTCCTACATCCCAGGTCCCATCTATACTCACAATTTGAAATGTATTAACAACTTTGAGCCTCAGGGATTATGTTGGCCATTTAAACTCATTCTTATGATAAAAGTACGTAGTTGACAACTAATACTATGCCTTGCACAAGTAGTCAGTTTATATGGATACACATTTATATCCATTCAGCCATCAGCAAGTATTGTTCGAAAATGAAGTCACATGGCAAATGGTGTACCATATATATGTATGGTATTATTATTAATCCGGGAAGTAAGTTCTAGTCATCTGCTTCCATGCAGTGTTAAAAACAAAGTTTCCATGCAGTTTTGCCATTTCAAGTCCATTTTAACCTCCATCAGAAACTTTATTCTTTGCTTCTACTGACAGTCTGTAGGGTTTGCCATTACATAGGATCAATCTGCCTGTGGTTACTAAAGCATTTAGATTGGCAGTTTCCAACTCTAGTGTATATCAGAACTATAAGGGGATCTTTAAAAAAAAATGCCGCTTTGGCTCCACCCTAAATCAGTTCAATTAGAATCTCTGAAATACACATGGAGCTTGAATATCACTATTTTAAAATTTTTTCCAAGGTGCTTCTAATGTAGTCAGAATTGAGAAAGGCTGAGTTAGACAGTTAAGTGGGAAGCAGAGGCTATGGATAGAATCTTTATGGGAAAATGATCTGGATAGGAGCTTTTCTTATCTTGGATTACTAGGCAAAGAAAAATTTCCTTATTGCTCATTATTCCACAAGGAGATTTGGAACTTGCTCCAAAGCACTTGGAAGATAGATTGAAAGTTGAAATATATGTCAAGTCAGAATCCTCAAAATGTTAGATATTAGATTTAGTGAATTTTGGGCACATTTCAACTGGCCTGCCAACTTTCAATTGCTCTGCAATTATTATCCAAAATGTACTTGAAACCAGCTTAATTTATTCTTTTATCGTCTCTTTGATGTAACTATAGATGGAAGTAGAATGCAATGTAATTGTGTTATTTCAGACAATAAAACAAATCATCTACCACAGGGAAGTAATCAAGCCATTTAAATTTGTCATGGTTGCCTGAACACCTGTCTTTTTTTATTTTTAGGCCTAACTATATTCCCCTAATAATTCTAGTTGAAAAGGAATCATCAACACAGCAAAGTAAATATTTCTTCAAGAAAATAGCATTTAACTGAAGCATCTAATCAACACATAAGCTCAGCATAGAATAGTATGAAAGTTTCTAGGGAACAACTCAAATTTAAGAGGCATTGGCTTTATTCCTTTCTTTAGAAAAAGAAAGCCTTCTTGATCAAAACCTATTTGCTTGTTTTCTTTTGATAATGAGATTCTTCTTAATTCTCTTTGATGCAGTGAAAAACATTGAAGGTGGTAATAAATTCTGCAACCAATGAAGCACTAAAGGCATCTCAAAGACATTATTTTCAGTCATGGGCAAGTGTCCAATGCAAAATTTTACTTATGCATAAATAGCATGCTGTTTCAACCTGTAATATACTAATGGGCAGTGTAGAAATTGGATAGTGAAAGAAAGATAGTTCTAAAGAATGCAGATATGGGACTTCAGAGTCAAACTATTACAATTTATTTAATACCACATAAGTGATTGCTTATGATTGCAGAGACTAGTTTCTATGTCCTACACCAGGGGTTGGCAAACTATCTGTGAAGGGTCAAATGGTAACTATTTTAGACTTTTTGTTCCATATGGTCCCATCTGCAATTAAACTCTATCATTGTAGTGTGAGAGCAATCATAGATAATAAATACATAAATTGATGGGCTTCTCTGTGTTCCATTAAATTTTATTTGCCAGCAGTGCTCATTGACAGGTGGGTAGTAGTTTACTGACCCTGATTCAAATAAACTTTTTTGAAAGTGAAATTCTGCCTCTTGGACCCACATCACTGATCTGGAGATTGATTCTACACAGTTGTCAAGATTTCTGATGTACCTGTTGCTTTCTGGTCAGTTGATTTGAGATTTCCAAAACTTTCTGCTAGCATATTTTAGAAAAATCAAGGGATGGGATAATGCCAAAAGGAAATTTGGCAGAAAAGAGACCACATTTAAAATAAGTGTGGGGCTTTTAAGGTCGCTTCTAACCCCTTAAAAATGGAGTAAAGAGTAGGGATACTACTTGGGCAACACTAACCACAAATTATATATAAGAGTTTGAAGCCACGAAACAAAAATAGCTAAGTTTTGCAAAAGTTTCCTTTAAAATTAACTGACACATTTCTATGGTGTTTGGTAACTGGCACACTCACTGTACTTCAAAATGCTTTGCATTTTCATTTGTGACAACTTTGTGTTTTAGTATAATGTAATCAAATTTTCCATTTCTCAAGGACCACGCCCCCCAGAATTTAGAGAAAAACAAAGTGAACTCAAAATTCTAAAACTGCATCATGTTAGACATTTTCTAAATGTCTTCAGACTGAAAACACACTGCTTGACAGAAATATGATTGAGGCCAGGAGGTGAGATCCCAAGAGCCCAGATTAACTCAGCTCTGTAGAGTAAGCTAGTCCTTAGAAGTATCAAGAAGAGAGAAGGACTTGGCATAGACTTTGCAAAATCATAAACTCTGCTTTTTACAATTATGCCTTTTACACCCCTAATGGATTTCTTCAGGGCCACATTTTCAAAGTCTCAGTTTCAGGTCACTGAAAGGGTTCTGTAACGCTGAAACGCATTTCCAAGACACAGAAATGGTTTAGGACCAGAGTTTTTGTGTGTGAGTAACTTTTGTGGGGCATATTCCCTTTTATGGACCTGTAAAAGAGAGGCTGAGTGAAATTAAATTATATTATTAACTGCTTTCTTCAGTTCTTTCTTTGAGGAACTTATTTATCAAACAGGATTTAATAAAGCAGTCTTTTTTATGTAAGCAACCAATATAGTAGTAGAGTTCCTATTCCCCAAGAATAGGAATTGAGACAAGAGGAATAAAAAGGGTACACAATTCTGGTTCTAGTTTTCCCTTTCTGGGGTGGAATCTTCAAACTCATCCCTTATTTTTCTCAAAACAAACAATAAAACATATCACTTAGTCTTAATAATGAGGGCAATTGGGAAAGTTGAGGAATACAAGATCAAATGTGTGAACCTGAGTGGTCTGAACTGAGAATTCAATAAACGTTAGCTATGAAAATTTTTATTAAAAGCATAATAATATTAATTATTATCAATAATGTAGATACACAAATGACATATTGGGAAAGAACTGTTTTTCTCAGAAGGAAAAGAAAAATCAAAGAAAATATATGTAAAATAATGTGGCTTTAAAGTCAAAACCATTGTATCTTCACTATTTTGAATTTGTCTGAAACCAGTACACTAATTGATAAAGAAGTAAAAACACACTATGCAGCTTTCTCCTCTGAGGAGTTTAAGCTATGAAACTGCTAGAAGAGGAAAACAACTCTTCTACCCATTCACTAAAAATTTGTGTTCCTTAGCAAAAAAAGAAAGAAGAATATGAGCATGGGAAAGAGGCACATGGATTTACACTCACACATACACACGCACACAAATATTAGAGTCTTGCAATTGAAAAGAAGTAAAAAATGTATGAAAATTTGGAACCCCAAAATAAAAGCTAAAATATTATAACCAGTGATTGGGTGGCTACTAAGAAAATAAAAATATTTGAAATTGAAGACCTGTATAGTTGGAATTAGAACAGATGCAATGGTTTGATGATATTCTGTCCTTTTCCTTTAGGCTGATATTTCTATTCCAAAAATTTCTTGACTGGAACTCAAGGACAAATGGGTAAATCTAATACAAGGTGACTTGATCCAAGGAAAGTATGGCTAAATAATAATGCTTGTGCCAAATGCTTAAAGGACGCTTATAAAACAAATATTTTAAAATGTAGGACATTTTCCATAGCCATGGAATAGCTGGACAATTTCCAGGTATCAAATAAGATAAAGAACAATAAAAAGCATTTGTTTTGCAAACATGTTTGTGGTCATGATTTTAGGATCAATGAATAAAAAGATAAAGAGTAAAAAGAAAAACTTAATACATATATTTGTTTCATTGGATACAGAGTTTAAATGCTTAATGAACTTTAATTAATCAATTAAAATATGGAAAGTAAAGATCATCAACTCCAGGCAGGGAATCCCTCTAAATTCTACACTAAATTTTCCATTTTGTGACACACTAAAAAGGCATTAAATGAAATGATGATGGACTTCCATGCATGCATGCTGGTAAACATCCAAAGAACCATAAAGAAGCTAATGGAGAGTTCAAACCATTAGTATTAGATTTATATACTGAGACTGCAATTTTTCTAAAGACCCTATGTCTAATTAAAAACTCCTTTTTCCTTTTTGCCTGTACTGTGTCCCCAATTCTAACAATTATCATCTTGATCCAGGTGATGTTACCTGCTCATGATTCTTGATTTTTTTATTGTTTAATGGTTAGCACAGAAATATTTCACTCTGATCTGCACCCCAAGCATGGCAAATCCAGGCATCATGACTCAGCAAAAAGGATCCGAGTCTCCTTTTCTAAATGTTACTTATTAACGCAAAAGTCAATTATTATTGTGTGATAAATACATCTTGCAGTATATTGCTAAGCCAGCATGAACAGATAGCTTGTAGATAATGTTTTATTGGAAAATAAATTAGAAATCATTGTCATTTACTTACCAATTTAATATCATTTCTCTTGGAACAAGTACCCCAAATTTTGAAAAGCTTTCAGATCCTTAGATTAATAATACATGTGATGAAAATAAACATTAAATGAGAGGCCCTTTAGGTGGAAGAGGTGTATTATAGTACTTCTTGTCTATGTCTTGGTGTTCACAGCAAGATGGTTACCTGCAATCTGGTCCCTAGAGGTTTCATTCATTTCATATTGGAACTTCCACTTCCTTTTTTTGAAATTATCTTCTATATTCTACTCACAACTATAAAAGCCTGCATCCCTCCTATTCACCACAGTTCGTATCTTACTACATTGGAAAACGACAACTGTGCTCTTGTGCTCTGAGCTACTATGACATCAATTAATAAGTTATTTGTTAGATGATAACCTAATTTCATTCCCATAATGGACTCCGTAGTATTTTGAATTTCATGTTCCATTGTTCTTTCATTAAATGCAAATTTTATTACTTCATTGTATATCAAGAGATGAAAGAACCTCCTAAAATGGATTAATTAGTTATTCAGGAAACTTATCAAAAGTATCTGTTTCTTGTTCTCTCAAAATGTTGTGAATTATAAATAAGTCTGGATATAGAAATCATGAGTCCATGATTCCTCAGGAAATTTTCTTTATCTCCCACTAATAGTGGTCCCCTCATGTGATATAGATCAGAAAGTACAGTTAATTTTTAAAAATCTAAGGCATTTTCCTGTCATTTCTTCAAGCCTAGCTAGATTGGGATTGATAACTTCACTGATTTACCATTTCATTCTCATAAATTAATCATTCTGATATAAATGTCTGTCCATATGCATTTTTCTTTTCCATGGGTACCTTATTGCCTATGAAATAAAGTCTAAATTCTTTAGACTAGCAGCTTGCCTTGTCCTCTGCCTTCTCTTTCTTGTTAATATCAATCACCACGAATCTCTCTACTACCACTTTTCATTTCAAATTCCCTCAAAATAATCTATGTCATTGCTTCCTGCCCTGCTGATTAATTTTCTCCCTCCATGGTAATACAGCCTCCTCTTCCCTTTTCACTGCACTCACACCAACATATACAATCATTCACTAAAACTGTTTTTGCTAGGGCGATCACTAACTTCCCAATTCCTGAATTCAGTGACTATTTTTAAATTTCTTAGATGGTTATATTTGTATTTATGCCCTTTGTAAAACTCTATTTGTCTGACTCTTGTAAATCTTCTCTTGGTTCTCCTTTCATTTTTTTCTTCTTTATCTTCTTGTTCATCTGCTTCTTTAAACCTCAGGAACTTAACCCATGCCAGTTTCTATTTCAAAGGCTCTGCCTTCACCCCTCCTTGCCTGGTAGCAATTCATTCTTCTCTTCTCCCTTTAAAAGCCACTACTATAAAGAAGCCTCCCAGGCTAGAAAAAAGTCCCTCAATTATCTGATCCTGAAATTTTACTTGATAGCACTTATCACAACTGCAATTAAACAATTATTTGTCCTTTGTCTTCCCTTTTTAGCCTGAGACTTATCTTCAAAGTGATAGCACCGGGGTCTAGCATAGAGCCTGGCACATAGTAAAGACTCTAGGTATATTTCTTTAATGGATTTTTGAATAAATAATTTTCTCTTCCTTGCCACACCTATCAAATGTTGTTATTTCTCACAGTCCTATCCTTTACCCCCTGAGTACTGGGTGGTCCCACTCTCTCACTGTTCACTCTAAATTTTATATTGATTACAGAAAGATAAACATTGCTACTCCAGAAATCCTTCCTGCTGGAGAACTCTACTTGGATTTCCCATCGGTATTGTAGAACCAAACTAAAAGGGAGTCACTTATGTCAAGGACAAAATGGAGACAGCCAACACAAGGCACATGAAGAAAACTTAACCTAACCTTACAGAAATTTATAGGTCTATTCTAAGAAGTCAGCAGAGATTACCAGCCAATCTCCAAACACTAAGTCTGTTCACACCATCTCTGAACTTGTTCACGTGACTCAGTTACTCTAATCCCAAAAGATAAAAAGAACAGTAGGCAACCAATCAGCTAAAAAAGCCAGATAAGTTTTGCATTTACCCCATAAAAATCCCTGAGTCTGTGAGCAACTCAGAACTTGAGTTTCCCAGCTTGCAATTTGAAAGACTTGCAATAAACTCATCTTTCTCCTTTGCATTATTCAGTGTGCAGATTTTGGTTTTTGACAGTATTCAAACTTCATATATCTAACACTTAGTGAAGATATAACCTTCCTCCCCTAGCCGCCCCCCACCCTCAGAACAGCATGTTCTACCTCAGCTACTAACTATAAACATTATTTTCTAACCCTCACCCACCTCCATATTTCTACTAGTTAACAAATCTAAGAAATCTTGACTCCCTCTCCTCTCCCACCATCCAGTGAGAAAACAAGTCCAGATAACTCAGCTTGATTTTTTTTGTTTTTTTAATTGGACCCTTCAACACATCCCACCTATAATTTCCATTAATCCTCTCTTCACTGCAGTAATGAAGCACCCTCTTTAAAGTTTTCTTCTTCTGGCATGCAAGCAACCTATCCAAAGCTCAAATCTGAGTCCACTCAATTACTTAGACAATGTTAATACTTCATCATCATCTATAAGCTAAATTCAAGAGGTCAACAAGCTCTACAAGGTCTTTAATCATTGTCTTAGTTTGTCTTTAGCCATCTCCAAATTCCCTGTTTTGCTCCAGCACCATCAAACCACTTGCATTTCCATCATATGTGATTTTGCTTGTTCCTTGACCTTGCTGTACATTGTGATGGAAAAGCTGATGAATCCCCTCCTTCTACCCGGCTAACTCCTGTTCATCTATTAGGGCTCAACCCAGGCTTCACTTCATAAAAGAAGCAAACCTGATTTCCCCTCCCTCAACCACACAGCCCAGGTCTATTGCCTTTCTCTCTGCTTATATTGTATGCACTGTCTCTTCCATTAAATACATCATATTACATCTGCAATACTGTAATACAGTACTCCTTGAAGGCAAAGACTGTTCTTATTCTTCATATTTCTGACAACTTTACTCATTGTCGGCAGATAGCAAGCACTCAATGAATGTTTCACGAATAAACAAATAAATGTATTTAGGAATGAAAAGATACTGAAAAGGGTCAAAGATTTAAAACTAACCACTCATGCCATGTTAAAAAGTCTACAACTAGGGCCCTATTCTCAAGTCTATCACTCATGCCTTTATGTGGCGAGACAACTCTCCCACTGTATTTCAGTGCTGGTCCATATTAACCATTAATTCTCTCATGTACCCATCTATTTTCTTCTGATATCTTCACTTTGGTTGCATTCGTTGTATATTAATGGTAATGCTTTTACTAAGTATGAAAAATAACTAATGAAAATTGAAGGATGGATGCTTAAATTTGTCAGGAGTACTTGGTTGGTTAATTAATTTTTTTTAAATTCAGGATTGTTCACTTGAGTCTCCAATTTTCAAAAGTTAAGCCTCTAGGTTTTGGGGGTATGCCTTATGATTTTTTCTCTCTTTTTTCTACTTCACAAGCAAAAAATTATTGCCTAGTGTTTACCTCTTAAGTAGTTTAGACAGCTTTAGTGTGTTGTATTCTAAGAAAGATAAATATTGACTTCATGAAAACAGTCTATATGTTTTCATGTAAACAGTTTAGTGTGTGTATTCTAAGAAAGATAAAAGTGACTTCATGAAAGCAGTTTATATCTTTTCATGTAAGTACAACAACTGAGATTGTTAAACGGGATTTTTTTTAGTGGAAAGGGATTGGAACATGATTTTTTAGGTAATGTGTTTTTCATAAGTATATCCATCAATGACATTTGATTAGAATATAAAAGTAAATCATAATGCAACCTTAAAAATATAATACCTAAACCTGATTGATTATGATAAAACTAGTTTGATTGATTCATTTTCATCTTTGAATGCCAGCTGATCTATAATGCTTTCCACTTGAAGTGCCTCTGTGAAATTCAATATAAGTCAATATTCAAACATTAACATATTAACCAATCTAGTGCTTCAAAGGCATTGGCCTACCCATTTCATTAGTCCACTCGAAGGGACAAATAAGACTAACACCCAATTACCCAACTGTATCCCCAAAGAGAAGCCTGTTTTCCAGACCATGACCTACTAGAACATAAGAGGTGAAATATTCTGAGGAGATTGTTAACAATTTTTTATGCTGAATAATACATGTCATTGCTAAATCACCTGTAAACTACAATTCTCTTCTTTCACTCTTAGTTTTCTAATTTTTGTGCATTGGAAAGAGTTTACTCTAATTTCTTCATCTCTAAAGTGGAGATAATATTTACTTTATAGGGCTTTGTAAGGACTGGAGATGATGAGTGTAGATAAGGTAACTATAGTAACATGATAATTGCCATCCCCTGACAATAATTCCTCCTGGAGGGCAAGTTGTGCTTTCTGTACTTCTGTTGCACTCTACAGAGTGCTATCTGGAAACTTTTGTAGGGAATTTGACATTACAAGCATTTGTTCTTGTTATGACCTTGCCCAACTTAGAAGCAAATGTTCTGGCCACTGCTTATTAATGGCCAATGTTATCTGGCATTGCCATTAACAATGAGCTAAGAACATTAATATGAATCATGGAATCAAGGTGACATTACCAGATGATAAGTTTTGTAGGAGGGTGACCAACCATTCTGGTTTGCCTTGAATTAAATGGTTTCTGGGATACAGGATGTCCAGTGCTAAAACCAGAAAAGTCTGGGCAAACCAAAGTGAATTGGTCATCGAATTACATAGGGCTTAACTTTGTTTTGTTCACTGTTGTATAACCAGAGTCTTGAATACGGCCTGGAATTAAGTAGGTTTCTCAAATGATATTCACTATGTGCATGAATCCATTCCAACATAAAAATAATCTATGTTTTACACTTTTGCAATTTACTTTTTTTTCCCAGTGATTAGTTTTCTTTCTTTCTATTTTATGTTTATGGCTTCAAAATATTAATAGTTCTACATACAGATAAGTGAACTATTCAGGGAATATTTAATTCATTAATTAAAATACAGTCACATACAATTCTTTCTAGGCTCAACACACAAGAAAACAGGTGAAAGAACTTTCTGAGCTATAAAGCACAGAGTTTTTATTTTCGAATTAACCTATGAATACCTAATGGTATCCCACTAATTTCCACAAGCCCAGTTTATTTCTGACATTAATCTAATTGTAGATTTTTACACCTTAACATCAGTGCTTCCTCTGATTACTAATATGGCTTTTAAATAACTATCAGAAGTCACTTTCAGTATTTATTACAAATTGAATTTTATAAGAGTTTAATGATAATGTCAATAAATTGAAACGATGTTGGCCAATAAATGAGATTTTTATCTCTTTAGCATATACTGTCTGATGAATAATCTATATATATATTGGCATCTGTCGTTCATAGGAAGTTGGGTAACAAGTTTATGTTCATAAAATTATATAGATATAAATATATATTCTATCTTTTTAAGCATTTTTCAATATTGTGAATTTCCTGCTTTCTTCCTTTTTCTTCAAGGTAGAAGTTATATTAATCATAATAAAATATCAGATCTCTTAAGTGGAGTTCAAGAATAGAAATAAAAAGAGGCACCACTCCTATAATGCCTAGGAAATAATTTATTCACCTATATGAGTTGCTCCCAATACTGATAGGGTTGACCTTCAGATTGCATAACTAAATGTTGTGTAGAAGTGATAGATTCTTACTTTATAGTACTTCTAGAAAACTTGAAAACATGCTGAGGAAAGAAAGCCAGGGAAAAAATATACTTCCACATAGAATAAAGATATTCTATTCTATTAGAATATCTATATTCTAATAGAGTATTCTATTTTCTATTCTAAAAAACCAACGTGCAATTGAGCTCATAAAGGCTAGCATTAACTTTTTAAGAGTGACTTATTTGCAAGACTCTTGAAAAACTTTTAGGTGAGAATACATAGCTGCATGACATTTTTATGGTCAGAATTAACAGAAATTCATTTTTTTAAAAAGTTCACTTATGTTAAGAAATATCTTTACAAGCATGAGTTAGTCTGCTTGAGACCTGCTGGAAAGAGAAACTTTATTACTTCTCTCTTTCATTTTGTAAAGCTTTATTTTTTAAAAAGTAGAACTAGCCATAGGACCAGGAAGTCCAATTCAACATTTGACTTTTGAGGCGTTTTACAAATTCTGTTAAAGTTAATTATTTTCATAACGATTCCATTAGTAAAGAAACCCTTGATTTCCATAGTATTACAAATTATTTGATTTAAAATTTTATAGTAGCTACCATAAAAAAGTATATACCAGAAAATACACCATAATTACTCTTGTGTACGGTTTAATATATTTACTTCAATTGAGGCTTCATTTATTTTTCTCAGAGAATTATACACTGTACAAAACTAGCAACTGTGTTTAAACAGAAATTAAGATCCACTTGGGGGACTTCCCTGATGGTCCAGTGGTTAAGACTTTATGCTTCCACTGCAGGGGACGCGGGTTCCATACCTAGTAGGGAAACTAAGATCCCACTTACTGTGCAGTGTGGCCAGAAAAAAAATAAAGAAGAGAGAGAAATTAAGTTCCAGTTTATTTTTACCACTTTTAACGTGGAACTAAGGGCTGCAAAGTAAGGAGATTTACTATTTGTCATTCAGAAGGCTTACTGATATAATAGATGGTAGGGATTCCCATAATGGATGGGCTTTGGTCATGATCTCCTAGGGCTGAGCTGGGTGGATATACTGCTAAGTTCCCAGGGTTGCAGAAAATAAATCAGAATGGGTTTTGTTGCCACCACAGAGACCAGCCCCTCACCTTCAAACAGCATTGAATCTTCTCTTTGATCCGAGTAAAAAGCCATATATTAACTACTTCTGCCAACCAGATAAAGATGGGATTGATGCCATTTGGACAAATTCAAATTCAGCAATTCAGCATCAAATATCTAATAAAAGGTAGCATTAATAACCTGAAAAATGAAATGAAATTACTGGACCAAATAATGAAAGATAAGTCTTCATGGTCTGGAGTTTTGTGAAGGTTTGTTTTCTGTATTTTGCTCAGGACATATATGAGTATCCTCATTTAGTGTGCATTAACAAAATTTATGAAATGGAAAGATTTTCCAATATCATGTGCTTCCATTTAAATAGATTAATGCATTGTCTGTCCTGTAGCAACCCCCTCCCCTTCTTTTTTTCTTTTTATTTATTCTGGGCAGAAGCAAAAAAGAACAGTAGTTTTCTCACTGCCATTAAACACTTATTATACAATTTAATTATATAATTTTATATGTAATTTGTATATTTTCTCAATGTTAAGAAAGGTTGAAATTTCAAAAGTTTTTTTTAAAAATAAATTTATTTATTTATTGGTTTTTGGCTATGTTGGGTCTTTGTAACTGCGCGCGGGCTTTCTCTAGTTGTGGCGAGCAGGGACTACTCTTCGTTGCGGTGCGCAGGCTTCTCATTGTGGTGGCTTCTCTTGTTGCGGAGCACGGGCTCTAGGCGCGCCGGCTTCAGTGGTTGTGGCACGTGAGCTCAGTAGTTGTGGCTCATGGGCTCTAGAGCGCAGGTTCAGTAGTTGTGGCACACGGGCTTAGTTGCTCTGGGGCATGTGGGATCGACCTGGACCAGGGCTCGAACCTGTGTCCCCTGCATTGGCAGGCAGATTCTTAACCAATGCACCACCAGGGAAGCCCAGAAATTTCAGAAGTTTTGTTGGCAGCACTTAAAAAAACCAAAATGACAAGAACTGGTATGTGTTTTAAGAATGTTTCATTCAGTACCTAAATTTGGATCTTAATTGACAGTGCACTATCAGTAAGTCTAGGAAGTTTCTTTTTTCTCTCCTAGAGCCAGATGTATCTTATTTTATATCCTGGAAAGACAACAGAATCACAGCTGATTTCTATCTAAAACAGAGTTTGTAGGAATTCATATTTCTTCTCATGGCAGAGGAGAAAAAATACAAGGTAACTTGATATTTTAAGGCAACTGCTTAGACTCATTTTTTTTTTTTTTTTAGCTATTTTAATTATTTATTTATTTATTTATGGCTGTGTTGGGTCTTCGTTTCTGTGCGAGGGCTTTCTCTAGTTGTGGCAAGCGGGGGCCACTCTTCATCGCGGTGCATGGGCCTCTCACTATCGTGGCCTCTCTTGTTGCGGAGCACAGGCTCCAGACGCGCAGGCTCAGTAATTGTGGCTCACGGGCCTAGTTGCTCCGTGGCATGTGGGATCTTCCCAGACCAGGGCTCGAACCCGTGTCCCCTGCATTGGCAGGCAGATTCTCAACCACTGCACCACCAGGGAAGCCCCTAGACTCATTTTTATCTGAAGTAGCTTTTGTACAGAAATCACTTCCTAATCAAATATAAGAATGTGTATATTTTTGGGGGGGGAGATATTTTTATAAGAGATTTGACTCTGTGAAAATCCATTTTATGAGAAATGGACAAGTGGCTTCCTAAAAGACTATGACTCCTCACTCAGGCATTCACGTTACAGCTGTGATATTTAATGATATAATTATCTTCAATATTCTTATTAAAACCAGTAAGCCAAAGCACCAAATAAACAATTTAACACATTATTGAAAACTTATATTGCAGAGGACAGACAGCAGAAGCAAGAAGAACTACAATCCTGCAGCCTGTGGAACAAAAACCACATTCACAGAAAGAGAGACAAGATGAAAAGGCAGAGGGCTATGTACCAGATGAAGGAACAAGATAAAAACCCAGAAAAACAACTAAACGAAGTGGGGATAGGCAACCTTCCAGAAAAAGAATTCAGAATAATGACAGCGAAGTTGATCCAGGACCTTGGAAAAAAAATGGAGGCAAAGATCGAGAAGATGCAAGAAATGTTTCACAAAGACCTAAGAGATTTAAAGAATAAACAAACAGAGATGAACAATACAGTAACTGAAATGAAAACTACACTAGAAAGAATCAATAGCAGAATAACTGAGGCAGAAGAACGGATATGTGACCTGGAAGACAGAATGGTGGAATTCACTGATGTGGAACAGAATAAAGAAAAAAGAATGAAAAGAAATGAAGACAGCCTAAGAGACCTCTGGGAAAACAAACGCAACAACATTCGCATTATAGGGGTCCCAGAGGAGAAGAGAGAGAAAGGACCCAAGAAAATATTTGAAGAGATTATAGTTGAAAACTTCCCTAACATGGGAAAGGAAAGAGCCACCCAAATCCAGGAAGTGCAGAGAGTCCCATACAGGATAAACCCAGGGAGAAACATGCCGAGACACATAGTAATCAAACTGGCAAAAATCAAAGACAAAGAAAAATTATTAAAAGCAGCAAGGGAAAAACGACAAATAACATACAAGGGAACTCCCATAAGGTTAACAGCTGATTTCTCAGCAGAAACTCTACAAGCCAGAAGGGAGTGGCATGATATACTTAAAGTGATGAAAGGGAAGAACCTACAACCAAGATCACTCTACCCAGCAAGGATCTCATTCAGATTCGATGGAGAAATCAAAAGCTTTACAGACAAGCAAAAGCTAAGAGAATTCAGCACCACCAAACCAGCTCTACAACAAATGCTAAAGGAACTTCTCTAACTGGGAAACACAAGAGAAAAAAGGAGCTACAAAAAAAACCCAAAAAAATTAAGAAAATGGTAATAGGAACATACATATCGATAATTACCTTAAACGTGAATGGATTAAATGCTCCAACCAAAAGACAGAGGCTCACTGAATGGATACAAAAACAAGACTCATATATATGCTGTCTAAAAGAGACCCACTTCAGACCTAGGGATGCATACATACTGAAAGTGAGGGGATGGAAAAAGATATTCCGTGCAAATGGAAATCAAAAGAAACCTGGAGTAGCAATACTCATATCAGATAAAATAGACTTTAAAATAAAGAATGTTACAAGAGACAAGGAAGGACACTACATAATGATCAGGGGATAAAGCCAAGAAGAAGATAGAACAATTATAAATATATATGGCACCCAGCATAGGAGCACCTCAATACATAAGGCAACTGCTAACAGCTATAAAAGAGGAAATCGACAGTAACACAATAATAGTGGGGGACTTTAACACCTCACTTACACCAATGGGCAGATCATCCAAAATGAAAATAAATAAGGAAACAGAAGCTTTAAATGACACAATAGACCAGATAGATTTAATTGATATTTATAGGACATTCAAACCAAAAACAGCAGATTACACTTTCTTCTCAAGCGCACATGGAACATTTTCCTGGATAAATCACATCTTGGGTCACAAATCAAGCCTCAGTAAATTTAGAGAAAATTGAAATCGTATCAAGCATCTTTTCTGACCACAACGCTATGAGATTAGAAATCAATTACAGGGAAAAAAACGTAAAAAACACAAACACATGGAGGCTAAACAATACGTTACTAAATAACCAAGAGATCACTGAAGAAATCAAAGAGGAAATCAAAAAATACCTAGAGACAAATGTCAATGAAAACACAATGCTCCAAAACCTATGGGATGCAGCAAAAGCAGTTCTAAGAGGGAAATTTATAGCTATACAAGCCTACCTCAAGAAACAAGAAAAATCTCAAATACACAATCTAACCTTACATCTAAAGGAACTAGAGAAAGAAGAAAAACAAAATCCAAAGTTAACAGAAGGAAAGAAATCATAACGATTAGAGCAGAAATAAATGAAATAGAAACAAAAAAAACAATAGCAAAGAGCAATAAAAGTAAAAGCTGGTTCTTTGAGAAGATAAACAAAATTGATAAACCTTTAGCCACACTCATCAAGCAAAAGAGGGAGAGGACTCAAATCAATAAAATTAGAAATGAAAAAGGAGAAATTACAACAAACACTGCAGAAATACAAAGCATCCTAAGAGACTACTACAAGCAACTCTATACCAATAAAATGGACAACCTGGAAGAAATGGACAAATTCTTAGAAAGGTATAACTTTCTAAGACTGAACCAGGAAGAAATAGAAAATATGAACAGACCAATCACAAGTAATGAAATTGAAACTGTGATTAAAAATCTTCCAACAAACATAAGTCCAGGACCAGATGGCCTCACAGGTGAATTCTATCAAACATTTAGAAAAGAGCTAACACCCATTCTTCTCAAAATCTTCCAAAACATTGCAGAGGAAGGAACACTCCCAAACTCATTCTATGAAGCCACCATCACCCTGATACCAAAACCAGACAAAGATACTACAAAAAGAGAAAATTACAGACGAATATCACTGATGAATATAGATGCAAAAATCCTCAAGAAAATACTAGCAAACAGAATCTAACAACACATTTAAAGGATCATACACCATGATCAAGTGGGATTTATCCCAGGGATGCAAGGATTCTTCAATATAGGCAAATCAATCAATGTGATACACCATATTAACAAATTGAAGAATAAAAACCATATGATCATCTCAATAGATGCAGAAAAAGCTTTTGACAAAATTCAACACCCATTTATGATAAAAACTCTCCAGAAGGTGGACATAGTGGGAACTTACCTCAACATAATAAAGGCCATATATGACAATCCTACATCAAACATCATTCTCAATGGTGAAAAACTGAAAGCATTTCCTCTAAGATCAGGAACAAGACAAGGATGTACACTCTCACCACTATTATTCCACAGAGTTTTGGAAGTCCTAACCATGGCAATCAGAGAAGAAAAAGAAATAAGAAGAATACAAATTGGAAAAGAAGTAAAACTGTCATTGTTGGCAGATGACATGATAGTATACATAGAGACTCCTAAAGATGCCACCAGAAAACTACTAGAGCTAATCAACGAATTTGGTAAAGTTGCAGGATACAAAATTAATGCACAGAAATCTCTTGCAATCCTATACACTAACGATGAAAAATCTGAAAGAGAAATTAAGGAAACACTCCCATTTACCATTGCAACAAAAAGAATAAAACACCTAGGAATAAACTTACCTAGGGAGACAAAAGACCTGTAGGCAGAAAACTATAAGACACTGATGAAAGAAATTAAAGATGATACCAACAGATGGAGAGATATACCATGTTCTTGGATTGAAAGAATCAATATTGTGAAAATGACTATACTACCCAAAGCAATCTACAGATTCAATGCAATCCCTATCAAATTACCAATGGCATTTGTTACAGAACTAGAATAAAAAATCTTAACATTTGTATGGAGACATAAAAGACCCCGAATAGCCAAAGCAGTCTTTGGCTATTAGGGAAAAAACGGTCTTTAGGGAAAAAAACGGAGCTGGAGGAATCAGACTCCCTGACTTCAGACTATACTACAAAGCTACAGTAATCAAGACAATATGGTACTGGCACAACAGAAACATAGATCAATGGAACAAAATAGAAAGCCCAGAGATAAACCTATGCACCTATGGTCAACTAATCTATGACAAGGAGGCAAGGATATACAATGGAGAAAAGACACCCTCTTCAATAAGTGGTGCTGGGAAAACTGGACAGCTACATGTAAAAGAAAGAAATTAAAACACTCCCTAACACCATACACAAAAGTAAACTCAAAATGATTAAAGACCTAAATGTAAGGCCAGAAACTATCAAACTCTTGGAGGAAAACATAGGAAGAGCACTCTTTGACATAAATCACAGCAAGATCTTTTTTGATCCACCTCCTAGAGTAATGGAAATAAAAACAAAAATAAACAAATGGAACCTAATGAAACTTCAAAGCTTTTGCACAGTGAAGGAAACCATAAACAAGAAGAATAGACAACCCTCAGAATGGGAGAAAATATTTGCAAACGAATCAACGGACAAAGGATTGATCTCCAAAATATATAAACAGCTCATGCAGCTCAGTATTAAAAAAACAAACAACCCAATACAAAAATGGGTAGAAAACCTAAATACACATTTCTCCAAAGAAGACATACAGATGACCAAGAAGCACATGAAAAGCTGCTCAACATCACTAATTATTAGAGAAATGCAAATCAGAACTACAATGAGGTATCACCTCACACCAGTTAGAATGGGCATCATCAGAAAATGTACAAACAACAAACGCTGGAGAGGGTGTGGAGAAAAGGGAACCCTCTTGCACTGTTGGTGGGAATGTAAATTGATGCAGCCACTATGGAGAACAGTATGGCAGTCCCTTAAAAAATTAAAAATAGAATTACCATATGATCCAGTAATCCCACTCCTGGGCATATACCCAGAGAAAACCATAATTCAAAAAGACACATGCACCCCAATGTTCCTTGCAGCACTATTTACAATAGCCAGGTCATGGAAGCAACCTAAATGCCCACTGACAGATGAATGGCTAAAGAAGATGTGGTACATATATACAATGGAATATTACCCAGCCATAAAAAGGAACTAAATTGGGTCATTTGTTGAGACGTGGATGGATCTAGAGACTGTCATACAGAGTGAAGTAAGTCAGAAAGAGAAAAACAAATATCGTATATTAATGCATATATGTGGAACCTAGAAAAATGGTACAGATGAACCAGTTTGCAGGGCAGAAATTGAGACACAGATGTAGAGAACAAACGTATGGACACCAAGGGAGGAAAGCAGCGGGGGGTGGGGGTGGGGGGTGGGATGAACTGGGCGATTAGGATTGACATGTATCCACTGATGTGTATAAAACTGATGAATAATAAGAACCTGCTGTATAAAAAGATAAATAAAAAAATAAAAATAAACAAAAACAATAAAAAAATAAAAATTACATTGCTTCAAAGCACCACACTGCTCATAAGCACTCATCTGACTCTTTTATTTATATAAGTATGTTGAAGATTATCTCAAGAGGATAAAGTATTCAGGGTTTTTTTTTTTTTTTTCACCTTGATCAATATTTACCTTGGAAATGTTGGATAACTTGGGGCCATCCACTTAATATTTTTTTTTCATGTTTCAGTAAATCCTGTTCTATAAATGTCTCTTTCCTTTCCTTTCTCCTATGTAAATAACCCTTCCATTGTCAAGTTATTTCCCAACAGATCTATATTCAGAATTTCATAGTCTGTAGGTTTAAATAATAGCCTGATTTTTAACTCTTTGATTATAAGGCCTAAAACCAATTATGGACTAGCAACATTTTCTTCCTCAAAAAAAGTATTGATCAATGTTTCAATCTAAAGTTCTAATTACCTATTTCAATCTTTGGAAAAGATGATATTTGATTCCGGAATATTCAGAATATGAGAGAAAACGATTAAAGCTATATCAGAGCCTATGTGTGTGAATTATACCAAATTCTTCTAATATTTTGTCACCACAAATGTGTTTGGACACATTCAAAAGAATTTAGGAGATTGAGGTGATAGCCAGGTATAAAAGAGTAAGATTCCGGAATAGAAAAAACTGTTGGAGAAGCTTCTTTCTAAAGCATTCTTTGATGTTTTCCCAAAGTAAACTGCATAACTTTAGTAGGATATATATATATATATATATATATATATATATATATATATATATATACATACTAAAATTGTCACTAGGTTATTTTAACTTGGTTAATTGTCAATGGCATATTTTTGATGCACATGAGTATTTAAGAATACTGCCACTTGGTTGACTTTGTTTAGAATAAAAAGAGCGACAGAAATAGAAGTGTGTTTTGCTACAAGGATAGACCAGATATTTAAACAGTCACATGGGCTTTCTGCTGTACCGAGGAAGTCCACTTTGTGTGATGGACTCTAATTAGTGCAGCTACCTTATTGAGGCACCCAAAGCCAAGTACATGATTTAGAGCAAATACAGACACTGCTAATCATACACATTTAGAATTCATTTTAGTGTCTTTTAAATAATACAATTATAACACTATACCTGTCATCCCCAAAACCTGCAGTGAGGAACTTTTGTCAAAAGGATTTCTAAATTGACTGTAAAAGTCAAGTTTGGCTTAACCAATCTTTCATCAATATATGTATAGTTTTAAAAATATTTTCTAATATGTATTCATTAGGGCAACTATAATCTCTTACGGGACTGAATTGTATGCTTGACTTTCTTACCTAAATTTTTAGTTCAAGTTCACCTTTCATTCTGGTAGAATTTATCTAACTGCTCAGCCACCCCTCACAGTTGAAAGGAATTGTGTGCTGGAGCTAACTCCTTAAGAATTATAAGCTCAAATGAAAGAAGGCTTACAATCAGCAAAGACAGAGCTTAGAGAGCACAAACCAAGTAGAGAAGGCAGGATTCTTTCCCTTATGGATTTATACCAGTCTTCTTTGCATTAGCACTAGATATTCCTTGGTGAGTTGTTTGGTTGGTTGGTTTCTAAGCTGATCTACAGCTTAGAAATATATTAAGTACATTCAATACTGAATAGCTTGACAAATGACAGCCAGCATGGGTTTTCCCTTTTCTTGAGTCTTCTCCACAGTAAAAGCAAATGTGAACTGTGTTCCTAACAAAGGGAGGTAGGAAATGAGGGAGAAAAAAACCCTAAAGAATGGTGATCAAAAAATAGAGGCAAGATCCTTGTGTGGTCTCATTCATTTGCTATCACTTCCTCCCAGTTCTCTGACCTATTTTGCTAGTAATGATTGGTTTTTCTCACCTAGAGATCACAAAACCCTGGTGTGAGGTCCAGCCTGCGGAGTTATGTGTGAGTATGCAAGCTGCTCATTCATCAGGAGCTGAAGTTTTCCCTAGCTTAGTCAACTCTTGTCTCACCAATGAGGTGGCAGTTTTCAAGGGCCAGTAATAAGAGATGTATATTTTCACTATGCTTCACATAGATAAAGACAGAAGTCAGACACATACTATATTAAAATATCAGAAGAGTGCTGAGGTGCCAGTAACCAGAAAGTTCCTTTTTAACTTGGAAGCTAGTGTATGTTTCATACCAAAAAATTCCTCCAGTTCCTTGAAGTACCTTTAGTGAATTACCAGTGTATTAGCATTACTACCTCTTGGTAAGCATCCATCTGTCACAACAAATCCATACACTTCTTTACAGCCCTACAGCCCTGCATTTGGAAGAAGAGAGTCAGCTCTTCCAGAAGGATGGAAGAAACCATGAGGAGGTTTTGGTAATAACAGTAACCTGATATTTTGAAACTCTAGGGTCCTGATTTTCAGCCTTCCACCTAACCGTAAAATTAAAGCTAGCCCCCAGTAATAAACTGATATTTCTTTAATCATATTATATAGATTGTGAGTGATTCAAAATCAGAAACCAGGTCTTGTTAATAGTGTGTCCACATACTAACATCACTGTTTAACACACAGTAGGTCTTTAATAATTATTGTTGAATTGAACTGAGTTTGCTGACACTCAGCACCAAAAATGATTTTTCAACTTGGATAATTTAGTGTACCTTTGCATTCTGTGGTTGCACTTCATTTAGCCAGCAGAATTTTATTTAGGAGACAGAGAATAAATTATACTGAAACTTTCTTTCAAGTGGAATTGAATTTACTTCACAAAATCATCATTTTTTAATCTGAGCATTCTACAAAGGGTGACCCTAATGAGAAGGAAAAAACACCACAGCATCCTTGAATATAGATCAGAAACGCAAGTCATCCAATGAAACAGGACCCTGTAGAGATTGGTGCTGTGATTGGAGATTACTATAATATTATCTTTCTTAGAAAGTAGGAAATCTAATTACCTTCAAGTTTCTCACATTTGAGCCATACTACAAATGAGTTGTGTCCAGGTACAGAAAAACCAACAATATTTTATTTATAATCTTATTTTTAGCTTTTGAACTACAAATTCAGGTTCTAGATTTGTTTAAAAGATCATGGGTTTTATAGATGCTCATATGTAAATTAATTTGTTGTTTGCTTACTTTTTGTTTTCCATTGAATGGTTCTCCTCATAAATACAGAACAGGTCATTACATGAAAAATATAAGATCTTGCATTTTTTCCTTGTTCTCTCTTAAAAATCTATTTCTAATATTGCATTCCCCATTGGACTACTTCATAAGGGCATGAGAGGGGGAAAAGAAAAGACAGAGGAAAAAAAAGAAAGACAAAATAGACTGGCTCTCACCACTAGAATTCACCATAAAAATCTCAAAGTGTAACAGAATTCTTACAAAATTTCCTAGACCAGTTCTTTAGGGAATTGAGATCTCCTATGAAAAATATGGCAATTGGGAAAGGCAGGGACAAGATGTGGGAAAATAGTAAATAAGTGCAGCAAAAACAGGTTCTGAGGAATACACATAATTTTGTCTGCTTTAGATCACAATAGAATTTTTAATAAATAAATTTCTTTTCTTTTTTGTTTTTGTTTTTTGTAAAGACACTTTTTTGAAACAGTAGATTTAGCCCAGTCATTTGTGTCATTTTTAATAAACTGTCTTTTTTTTTTTGATTGTTTGTTTTTCATAACTGTAAATGTTTTAGATTTGAGTCTCTTGGACATTGTCTTTAGAGTTCATTCGGATCAATAACGGTTCATGCACTGAACTGTGTATTGAATTTATTGTGTTAACTGTTGTTGTGTGGTTGAAGGGAGATTTGTAGGAGTTGTAGTGGTTTAGGTGCTCATGCTCAATAGCAGGCATGGGCAGGTGGCTTTCCATGGGTGTGTCTCCTGTAATCTCATCATCCACATTAATGATTTCAACAGTCCTCGTTGGGGCATGATGGTTTTGCCGATGGTGCTGCTTCCTCATCTTGTAGAAAATGACCAGCATCACTGCAGCCATGAGCGTGATGGCCACAAAACAGCCAATGATGATTTTGGTAGTCTTCATGACTTCGTCGATTCCTGGGATCCCACTGTTTATATCAGTCACGGGGATGGTGAATGTTTTTTCTGTTGACCTTGTGCTCTGTGGCGTGAGAGAGGTGGTCACGTTGGTGGTCTCCCAGTCGATCACCGGAGTGGGACCCACATTGTTATCTGTGGTCCTTGCCTCATCCTGAGAAGGTTCCATAGTCTCTACTGTGACGGTTGAAAAGTACGAGAAGGGAGTAGTGTTTGCTGCAGTAACATTCAGGGTGGCCGAAGCAGTGGTATTTCCAACAGAATTACTCACCATACACGTGTACATGCCTGTATCTTGCACGGTTACATTCGTGAAGTTTAACGTGCCATCGCTGAGCACGGCTATCCGCACTTTGTACGCCCCATGTGTCATGACTGTTCCGTTTGGAGTAATCCAAGATACAGAAGTCAGGGACGTGGAGGCCCGACATTTCAGCTCAGCTGCCATGCCTTCAGTGACATTGAGGTCTGCTGGGGGCTCCACAATGACAGGAGCATAGCATGTGAAATAATTCTGGTCAAGCTCCCCAATGTACCTCCCTTTCAGATTGGGAGGGGTGTTACACCGGGCACAGCAAGCTGTGTTGGAGGGGGCCATGTCTTTTATCCACCAGCTGAGCCACAGTATGTCACAGTTACAGTTCCAGGGGTTGTGATGTAAGTGTATCCGTTCTAGATGATGCAAGGGTGTGAAGAGGTCATGAGGCAGTAATGTTAGATTGTTGTGTGCCAGGTTGATCTCCACCAGTGACTGAAGGTTATCAAAGGCATTCCGTTCAATCACTTGAATCTGGGACTGTATCATCCACAGTTTTTGAAGGTGCATCAACCCCTGGAAAGAGCCAGGCCTGATGGCAGACAGATGATTCCCAGAAAGATCCAGCTCATCTAGTTTTATGAGCGGCGTGAGGTTAGGGATTTCTCGGAGGTTGCACATGGCAAGGTTCAAATACCTCAAGTTGGACAGACCTTCAAAGGCACCTTCTGAGATATACGAAAGCCTTTTTAATTCCCCTAAGTCTAGCCGGCGCAAAGAAGGGATTCTGTTAAAAGCATAAGAAGGGATGCTTTCGATGGGGTTGTTTCGCAACCAGAGCTCCTTCAGTTTAGACAAATATACAAAAGCTCCATTTGGGATGGTTGTAAGACGATTGTCAAAGAGTTCCAGGGTGTTGAGGTTTGCCAGACCATTGAAGGCCCCAATTTCAATTGTTCTGATATGATTCCTACTCAACTGTAGGATTTCCAGGTGCCTCAAGTGCTTGAAGCTGTTCACTTTGATGATCTGGATTTGGTTCTCATGGAGGTTCAGCAGCCGGGTGTTGGTGGAGATGCCATCTGGAACCTCACGTAGGTTTTTCCGCACGCAAATCACCTTGCTGAACTGGTTGCTGCAGGAGCAGACGGAAGGGCAGGTTTGAGCCCGCACCAGACCAGCCACCACAAGAAGCTGAAGAGCCAGCAGCACCACAAGCAGGGGGTCAAATAAGGCCCTGTTCAACCTAGGACCTATCATTATCTGCTGTGGATGTAAGGTCATCTTGTTCAACATTCATAATTTATCTGGTGTTGGTCCTTCTGGAGTTCAAATAATCTGTAATACAATGAGAGCAAAAAAGAGTATTAGATCTCCTCCAGATGTCTTTCTGGAGTCACTGTATGTAGTGTCATTTATTAAGCGATGTGGCTCATGTTTATAGAGAAGTGTCTCTGTACTTTGAGTTAGCAGCCATCCACAGCCAATATTCCATCAGATGTGCAATCACAGAGAAATGGAAGAATGAGGTAGAGGGCCTTACTGTAGTGTTTATCAACCAAGTCTGACCTGAATGCAGGAGCACCTAGGAAATGTACCCCACAATTAGGCTCAATGTCCAGACCAGATTGGAAAAGTTCAGAAAATAAAATTGGGGTGGGGGCTATACCAATAAACTAAAAATTCCCTTGCAAAACTATTAATAGCTGGCATTTTATTGAGGATTAGTCTATGTGCCAGGCACCACAGGCTATGGACTTCACAAACAATCCTATCCAAGAATGGCTACATAACTTGCAGGGCTCAAGGCAAAATGAAAACGTGGGATGTCTTGTTAAAAACTATTAAGAATTTCAAATCAGTTACAGTAGAGCATGAAGCCAAGCATGGGCCCCTCTGAGTATGGGGCCCTTTGAAATTGCACAGACTGCATGCCCTGATCCTTTCTTATCCTTACAGCACTCCTCTGAGGAAGGAACTGTTATAGACTCCATTTTCAAGATGAAGAAATTTAATAGTAGGGGAAGTAACATGCATGCAGTCACATGGTTAGTAAGTACAGAACCAGGGCTTAGACCGTCAGCTCATCGGTCCAGGAGAATATGATCTCAAAAGCTCCATGAAAAAGTTTCTGCAAGAATGATGGCAAAAGCAAAATATTTTTCACAATTAATTTTGTTAAAATACCTTTCCTTTGGGGGTGACCTGAGCTGTAAACACTGGCAACTTATCATATGATACCTGTGAAAATACACTGAAATAATGACATGCACAAATATACATAAATTTCTAGAGACGTTCATATACAAAATCTCATGACAACAGACCCAACTGCTACCTATAGGTAGATATACCACAAATCAAATCACACCCCATGAAACATAATGTTTATGCACAGAAAAAAATCTTAGTATAACTGTATTATATATGTATTATGTCCCTACTCTTACTGATTTTAAGTAGATTTCTGGGAAGGAAATAAAACAACTCACTTTCCGCAACTCTTCTGGCACAAAGAGGAATTCCAAAGCTTGTGTTACCCAGTATAAACCCCACTCAACAGGCTTATCATGGATTGGGCACCTGTGTAATGACTTCTCCCAAATTTCTCATCTCAATAAATAGTGCCTCTTCTGTGAATCTCCTGGGAAGAAAACAAAGTGTGGAGGCTCACCATATCCAATTCAAAAAGGCACTAAGACAATAATTTAGTATTTATTATGTGTCACCTTGGGCAGGTTACTTACCCTCTCTATGGCTCAATCTTACTTGCAAAATGGGAATGACATAATTACATAACCCTTAGTGTTATTGTCAGAGTAAAATTAGTTAATGTTCATAAGGGCTTAGAATAATGCCTTCCATGTGGAAAGAACTCAATAATATTAGATATTATTATTATTACTACTACTGTTTTGTTGTTTCCCTTAGCCAGATATTTTGCTAAGTACTGAGCATACAAGGGTGAAGAATATAATCCTCATCCTTGAGGGAATTATAATTCAGAAGGTAAGACAGATAGGCAAACAGATGAAACAAAATAATGTATGTTCATTGCTCTGAGACCAAGCCACATTGGTAGGAGGGCGCTGAAGTCAGAGTAACTCAATCTGTGCTGGTAAATCAGGGGATTTTCAAAGAGGAGGGTCATCTGATCTAGATTTTGTAAAAGAAATTGATAAAGAAAAGAAAGAAGAGCAGAGGGGCCAGACTGAGCTAAGACAAGGAAACATGAAGGATGCTAGTACAACCAAGGAACCATAAAAATTCCTCTGCGGTGGGAGAATGGAAAGCCTGGGGAAGAGAATGGGAAAGACGCTGGGATGAGATCGGATCCAGACTGAAGAGTTGGTTATGCCAAACTTAAGAGTCCCCGTTTTATCCTACAGGCGACATATTCTGTTTATACGAAGAAATGCTATCATCAGCTTTGTTTTTAAGAATGATAATGTTAGATGAACAGGGAGACAGAAAAGTTTTGGAAGAAACCAGCAGCAGGAGAAAAATTAGGAAGATCCTCCAACTGCTCCAAGTGAGCCTTAGAGAAAAGTCAATGCCAGAGACAAGTGGAGGTTTTTGGTCATCTCTTCCATGCCTACCATCCAAGGTCTTGAGGAGAGAAGGGCTGTCTGTCTCCTCTTTAGGAGTATAACCCTTCTACCAGTGGTGAGCTTCTCAATGTTAATTAGCATTTGTAAATAACTACATCTTCATAGAGTACACAAGACAGAGAAGAGGCTCTTTTCCTATAAAAAGAGATTCTTCACTCAGTAAAGGTATCTGCCATTAGCAGCCCTTAAATATACACCCACATTCACAGAACTGCAGAAAAGGACCTGAATCTCAAAAAGGTGAGGTTTAAAGTCATCGATGCTTTCTGGCTTCAGAGGCTTGTTTTGGTCTCCTTCCCTATGGCAGCAAAGAAATTTGACCACTAGGTGCTGAGTTGTTACTCTTTCTTCCAGCCTTCTGTGGCAAACTGACTTGCTGCCTTTCTCCGGGCTCTTCCAGCTCTAGGTTGACTTTTCACACCATTCAGTACTATGATCATTTGTCCCTGGGTCTGTTTCCTGCACTAGCTTGTGAGCTCCCTGAGGACAGAGGCCATGTCTCATGGTCTCTTCTTAGCCTCCTGACAACACAGTACCTGGCATAGTGATGTGTACCAATGTATTAATCACGCCTTTTATTTTCTGTATTTTCTGATGTTTTGATATGGGACTTTGCTTATCCTGGAGAGACTACCGCTCCAAGGGCTAGCTAATTCCTAGAGATAGTAAAGGACGGGCCCACAGGCATGCCTTTCATATTCAAATCAACCATGAAGTCAGTACCCCAACAATTTCCTTTATCAGTTTTTACAGGGCTCTTTACACTTGAGCCACTACCCCTCTGCCCTCTTCATCCCAGGGCTAGATACCAGGCAACTGGGATAGCTCCTGTGTTCCAGAACCCACTGAAATTATTCACACCACAACAATGTGGCTGGCAGGCTTCTCACCCTGAGTTAGATTAGGAGTTACCTTTCATTGTAAATTTAAACACAACCTTAAAAACCCTTGAAGATTTCCATTTTAAGTAGAATGTTATTTAAATTGCCAGTGATCATGACCACTGAAAATTTTTCATTCATGTGATTCAGTATTTTCATTGCATATGTTCCCCTTTCCCCAAAACACACTTCTGAAGGTAAGTGGGAATTTTTTTAAAAAAAGAAAGAAAGAAAAAAGAACAGCACATAAAATCTCTAATATATTAATTGATAGACGCTTTTAGGATTGGGGTCATAGGGCCCTACTCCTCCATCCCTCCTCCCACCTCCCACCCCATGACTCTCTCTAGAATCCTAGGGTCTCTGGCAACAGAGGTGAAAATAACTGGTTGACTGGAAATAGCACAAAAGTGAAAAAGATAAGTCCTTATTCTGCCATTTGCTACCTTTATCCCTTTAAAATATGAAATAACAAAGGCAGCCATGTCCGGTGGTCAGAGAAAAGGCTCATGAAGACTCTGAATTTATATGCCTGCTTGAACCCCCATGACCCTACAACTGGGAGAGTTACTTCACCTGTCTATAGCTTACTTTCCACATCTGTAAAAGGGAAACAAGAGTTACTTACTCAAAAGGCTTTTGTTAGCACTGTCACATAATACAGATAAAATTACTGGCTCATAATAAGTAATAAATATTTATTACATTTTAAAATAAAAAGTGATGGGAGCTTCTTCCTCTTATATAAGATAGGAATAACACTAATATTTATTATTCAAAGCTGTGGTAAGGATGAACTGGAATGACCAGAAACGTACTATCAGTAAATTATCAGAAACATACTATCAGTAAAACATACCGAAATATGATACATTGCTCTTAATTGTAGAGTATATGCGTCTCCCAGTTTTCAATCCCCGGGTTGTTTTATTTTCTATTTCTTGCTTACTTCAAGATCTTTTTGCTATTGCAATTAATGAGATTGCCTGTAAATCAGTCATAAGTAACAATTTATGAATTATAGTTGGTTCAAAGCTAATTTATAACCTGCAGCAAATAAAGCTTCGTACATGCGCTGAATCGAGTAAACTACTATCAACAAAAGGTTTTCTATTTTAAAATCTAAATTATGTTACTTTCCATCAAAAGCCAGGTTTCAACATCTCTTTCAGAAGATGTTTTTATCACATCAAAAGGAAATCAATTTAAAGGTACACACTTCCATTACGATGTCATCTCATAGCATTTATTTACAAATGGATCTGTGTGGGTTTTGAATTAAACTATAATACTTTTAGCCTTGTCCCAGAGGATATCCTGACTTTTGGTCAACAGACCTTTCTTCTTTCTTTACCCATGCTTCAGTGCACTGAAAGACACAGGAGGAACTGCAGGAGGGAGAATAGCTAATGGGGATGCTTTGTTTAGCACAGTATCATTGCTAAGTCAGCATAGACTGTTGTCTAGACAATGGAACTAGTTTGCAAGCGAGGTGGGAGAAAGATACATTTAGTTAACCACAATCAGCCCTTCCATCTCAACAGACCACATACTCACAATCATATGTATCTGCAACAAACCTCCCTAAACATTGAGAAGCAAAACCCCACATTTAGATAGGAGACTGAGACCTCCACACCATACCTCACTATCAACATCAACTTGACTTAGCTCTGCCATGGTCTCTATCAGCATCTCTATCCTCTTCTGAAATTCTCCTGCCAAAGCAGTTTCATTGTCCTTAGATAAACTTGCCCAAAGATCGATCAACTCTTTCATGGAAAGCATTAACAGAAGTCTGTGCTCTAGGATTTCTTGAATCTTTTGCTTCACCTCGGTGTTTTCTCCACTCCTGGATTGTTGTATCATAATTCTTACCTGATCCTCATCAAGTTCCCACATTGAACAATTCTCCTAAAAATCAAACTTCCAGTTCTCAATAAATTCTGGCTTAATCTTCACCATTCCATCCATAGACTCTTCTGGACCTCTGTGGGGTGGTGCTTCCCCTTAGTAAGCCAAAAACTCAGCTCTGTCTTACTAACAGTTTGTGTTGGTGACATTTTCAGAATCAACTTTTTCAACAGAACTAAAGATGAGTTATACACTTAAAATATGCTTGAACTCCAATCTTTCTGTCTGTCTGTCTCTCTCTCTCTGAATTTGTTGCCAACCCAACATCCTACTCCCATACTCGTTCCCTAGAAAATTTTGCTTAGGAAGATTCACTTTCATCCTAAAAAAAAAAAAAAAAAAAAAATCACAAAACTATATTATCTGCTTTGGGAGAGGCTGGCCCAACCTTGATGAGTTAATAGAATTTGGTTTAAGCTAGGACTAGGCAAACTTTTTCTGTAAAGGGCCAGATAGTAAATAGTTTAGGCTTTATAGGCCATATGGTCTCCAGTAGCAACTACTCTACTCTGCCATTGTAGCTTGAAAGTAGTTCTAGACAAAGGTAAATGAATGTGCATGGCTATGTTCCAGTTAAACTATTTATGGGCACTGAAATTTGAATTGTATATAATTTTCATATGTCTCAAAATTATCTTAAAATTTTTTTTCAACTATTTAAAAATTCCGAAACACTCTCAGCTCACAAGGCATTCAAAAACAGATGGTGGACTAACCTTTGGACTATAGTTTGCTGAATTCTTGTCTAAATAAACATTGGTTGTACCATTCCTATTGCCAGAGACTGATCAGGTCTGGACATGTGACACAATTCGGCCAATGAGATGTGAGGAGAGGTCAGCTGAGGGGGTTCTGGGATTTTTTTTTTTCTCCCACTAATATGAAGAAAGATAAGGGGAAGGAGTAGTTCTTTGTTCTGTTTCTGGGTATTGTTGTGGGTATAAGATACGGAGAGTTGCTGCAGCCATCTTGTGGCCAAGAGAGGAGGCAGCCTGAGGACAAAGCTGATGTACTAAGGAAGGAAAACATGGAGAGAGGGGAAGAATTTGCGTTTCTGATATTGTGACAAGCAGCTAAATAAATGAATCCTGTAACAGTTTTTCCTCTGTGTTTTATTATTATGTGCAATAATCAATTCCTTACAGTATAAACAGTTCATTATTTTCCTGGTTACTTACAGCCAGACCTACCTGATGCTTTCATAGTCATTCTCCTCTCTCTCTCTATTTCTCGCTATCTCCCGCTTCCCCAAACCAAGAGCAAAGAAAAGGCAAATAAGACAGAAAAATTCTGATTTCTTATACCATTATATACCTGAGACCTACCAAAGAGAACAAAGTAAGATGAGGCAAAATGATTTGCTTATAAGAAAGGGGGCGAGGCTCATCCCCACCTTGCTAAGAAGGCTTTCTATTGTAATCATGTCTCTGGATAGCTCTTTAAATTTTAAAGAGTGCTAGAATACACAGGAAAAGGAAAAGCAACAAATTAAATAACATCATTATCAAAGATAGCTCACCTCCCAAATCAAATTTATTTTACAACTATTTCCTAATATAGTTCATTATTTTTTCCCATTCGAAAACCAGTTTTGCAAATCTGTTGAGCTTTCCTCCCCTCATGCAGGAATATATGGTTCCACACATTTACAGAGAAAGAAAATTTTTGTAAATACGCCCAGGGCTGACCCTCAAGGCAAATGTAATGGAAGTGATACAAGGTTTAAATGGCTGTAACCTGGGTACTGAACCTGTCAAGTCAACAGGAGGCTCTTTGGCTATATACACTGACCTTGCAATGTTTCTAGAAAAAGTTGGGATTTTTAAAAATTGATTTTTAAGGAAAGAAAAACCACCTGGATCTGCATTTTCACTTTTCTAGAAGACTTACCTAACTTATAGTAAAGGAATACATGTGTTTAGTGTTTAGAAGTTGATAAGATTACAATATCATTAGATAAGAAAAAGCAGTGAGTGGAGAGAACTATGTATTAATGTAAGAAAAAACCATAACAACCCATGTGACTAACATGTTGCTACATTCTGGAGAGTATAAGAAGGGATAGAAAAGAGCTAAGGTGACCATGCCTTCTAGAACTTTACAAACTTAATGGAGCTGTAATACAAATGCATAGATACCTATCAAGAATAGAAAGTGTACATATGTGTATCTAGGTACTAATGTAAATCAGTGTATTTGATATTTAAATGTCATAAAACATTTAAATGTCATAGATAATCAGAAAAAGTTTTAAGAAGAGGGTTTGGGATTTTATGTAGGTCCTTAAAGGGATATAACCTTGCATTGAGGCAGGTGGTAGAGGAAGGCATAGATGACTTGTAAAAGAAGAGGAGTAGGAGAATGAAATAAAAGAAAAATGACTTAATGGAAGCAGAAGACTTATACAGCAGAATTTAAATAGTTAAGTTGGCCCAACTGAGGGGCACTGAATGCCTGGTAGGAGAGTTTGGATTTGCTTCAATAAAGAAACTTAGGAAGACACTCCAGGCTCTTAAGCAGGAAGGGCATTGGTGAGAGCATTATTTTAGGAAGGCTCCATCCTTGTGCATAAAAGAAATTGGAAAGAGGAGTGGTTGATGGTAAAGTCAGATGACTTCAATAATCGACATCCTTAGCATTACTTTAGAACAGAATGGAACTGATCTTCAATCTGATTATCTGACTACTCAGACATGTATAGCTTCAAATTAATCATCCCTAGTTGAAATCCTGTAGAGCATGAAATGCCAGTGAAGGCAAAATTAGCTTCTGTATGTAGTCTCATTAAAAAATACCGGTTTACACAGAGGGAGCAGGGTATCACTTTTGAAACTCTGACGCACAAGTAAGGAAATATGTATTTTTGATCTCTAATGCTGCTCATGTCCACATTGTAAATTATACAAAAAGGACTATGAAACACACATTCAGTTTTGGTTTCTTGAGGACATACTGTACTTTCCAACTTGAAACAATGTTGAAGCATAGAAAGACACGCAATCTATATCAGCAAAACCTAGTGGAACAAAAATCAGATTTAGAGTAAAATGAGGTGAGTTAGAGGGTTGGCCAAGTATTCTTTGGCATAACCATTCTTTGGTAAATTAGCTTTCTCTGAACTGCACCTTCCTAAGTGGGAGTGATGATAACATTAATAGACATTGAGAGGATTATATGAATTAAATGGTGTACCATATACTGAAAGAAAATTCCCAAACCTGCCCTGCACCTTCGTAAATGCCATTACCACATATCCAATTGCTCAAGGCAAAAATGTAAGGATCTTCCTTGACTTTTCTTTTATTTACATTCAGCACAACCCTATTCATTAAAATACTGACTTTACTATTAAAATATAAGTGTCTATCTACGTTTCCTCATTGTCCCTTTCTAGCCAAATCATCTTCATTTCTAACTGGGACCACTGAAACACCCTCTTACCAGTTTCTTTACTTTTGCAATTGCTTTACCACAATTAATTCTTCATACAGCATGTAGAATGAAGTTTACAAATATAAATATGTTCATGTCATTCTTCAGCTGAAAATGCTCCTATTGACTTCATACCCTTTTAGAGCAAATTGTAAACTGTTTTGGCCTCCAACATATGATTATCTGATAGTTGCCTAATCTCTCTTATCTTTCAGCTTCTCTTCATTTTGCCTTCTGTCTTCAACCATATTGAATTTTCTTTGTTCTTCAAATGCTCCAAGCCTTTTCCTTTCTCATGACCTTTGCACTAAAGTTCCCTCTGCCTGCAACACATGTCCTTTGGTTTTTGCATGGTTGATATTCCTTGTCATTCAAGACTCCCTTTCAATTTTACTTTCTCAGAAAATTCTTTCTTGATCACCCAGCCTAAAGCAGACCCTCCATCACCATCAATCAGATTACCATTTTAACTGTCATCAGAGTACTTCTAATTTAATACTTTCCTCATATATTTCAATGTTTATTTTCTTACTGCCTGTCTCACCTGAGTGGAATGTTAAGTTCCTTGGAGGAGAGTCTTATCTACTCTAGTGATATTCTTCCAGAAAAATACTCATCAAACATTTGTTAAATGCATGAATGAATGCATGAGTGTTCAAGCAGATGGAAGCAGTTTGTAGATAATTAAGGCTATACGCTCACTGAGGATCTAAATAATGTCATATTTACTAATTGATCCTTAGCATCTAGTAGAGTCCAACTCACATAATAGAAATTTCATTAATTTCTGGAATGATCCTTGTCCAGTTTTTAGTTATTTTCATAGAAGTCTTCCTACAGAGAAAAGGTGGAGAGAACAAAGCAATATAAAGTTCATTTCATTGTCTTCTTGCTCTCTTTGTTTATTTTTATTTTTAAAATTTTCTTTATTTTTTTGGAAGGAAAATCCTTCCTTATTTCTTTCTCTTTATCTGTTCTTGTCAATAGCAGCCCTGTTTTAAGTTTGGCCAGACAATGCCCTCTGCTGTATGTGCCTAAAATAACACGATTGCCTTGAAAATTAAAAATAGATGATGCATTAAGTTGTTTCCATGATTTGCTTCACGTGATACCCACATGTAATGCGGAACTAAGGAGGCTTGACTCAGCTTTCGGGTCCCTCCATTAGGTCAGACCACTTAGAGCAGAGAACAAGAATTCTTACAGACAGAAAGTCAAATCATCCTCAAATCTTCTTTAAAATGGAAGAGTCCCTTGATCATCACATTTCTGCTTCTAGAACACATTTGAACCATTAATTAGAAAATCCTTGGGTGAAAAAGGTCTAATTCTTCCGTCACAATCGAAAAGGACAGCATGGATTAGGCAAGGTATTGGGGTAGGCGGTGGCAGCTCCAACTTTGTCTTAGCAACAGAAAGTCAAATCTACTTCATGTTAGGAAAGCAGACCTAGAAATATAGCTAAAGACTTGGCAAGGCTAAAAATAAAGTTAATTTGTTTTTTCCCTGCTTGTTTAGCCTCACATGATGCAGGAGAGATAAGCATACCTAGTACGTAGTTTTGGCTGTTTATGAATCCTTTTGATCATGTTCACTTTCTGAGCTTGATTATTTATAAAGAAATGAAATATAGATGACTACTTGTTTCTGGAATTAAAGGGTGGGATTTGAGGTGTTCAGGGCTATGTTTGCATTTTTATGATAGTTGCTTGCTGTGTTGGTTTAGTGAAATGCATAGCCAAGGAAAAAAGCTTAAAACCTCAAGTGCCATATACTTCTTGATATTTCACTCTTCAGGAAATGAAATCAGACAGTACCAATGATCAGAAACGTGCCTGTTTGTAACAATACCTGCATTCTCTTTTGCACTAATATTTTTAAGGCTGGAGCCCTCCCAATGCATGAAAACTTCACTTCTCTCCCTTTACTTTTTGTTCTTTCTTTTTTCTTGGATTCAAGGTCCACCAAATGATTAATATATGCATTTCCTTATCTCCAAAATTGGTGTTTTCTTTTTATACTATTCCTGAGGGAGATTTGCAAAGTAACACTTTGCACACTTTGTGTAACAACACACAGGGACCTAGACAATAACTGTCTAAGAAAACATAACCCAACAATGGTTTCCCAGTGCTTACAGAATAAAGCCTAAATCTCTTGCATCCTCTACCCACTAGATGCCAGTAACACCCCCAATGGTGACAATCTACAGTGTCTCCAGATATTGCCAATGTCCCCTGGGAGGCAAATTTGCCCTCTTGAAAACTACTGCCTTAGTGCGACATGTAAGACACTCCCCGATGCTGAGCCATACTGCTTTCCCAGTCTTATCTCCCACTGTTCTCCATAGTACAGTCTAGGCTGCAGTCTGTTTCTGATTCTAAAAATATACTCCTTACTTTTCCTCTTCAAAGCCTTACTCCTGTTTTTCCCATGCCCTGGGATGTCCTACCCTGATGTTTCTTTCAAAATTGTACCCAAATTCAAAGACAATTTTACAATGACCATTTCTACTAGATTTTCTTTGGTTTTACTGGCCAGTATTAATTAATCCTTCCCCTAAGGATCTGTAATGTCAAGATTACAGCATTTATCAAATCTGTGTTTGAATGCAAATGTTTGGGAATGCATTCAATCTAGTTAATCATAAGCTTCTTAAAGACAGGAACTGGATGATGTCTAGGTACTCAGTAAATATTTGCTGAGTTGCAGTACTGAAAAGTAGTTCACATTTCAATTCATAGTCAGGAGTCAGGTTGATTAGCTAAGTTTATCAAGGTCTAGTGATAAGACCCATATGTAAACCAAAAAAATAAAAATAGTACACAATTTAGTATATATGGTAAAGAGGGGTCTCAACAATAACTTCTTGCCCTCCCAACCCCCCAAAAAAACTTATAAATAAATTAACATTGAGAAGAAGTAGATTATCAAATATCGGCATGAAAATGGGTGATTGAAAACAATAGATTAGGGTAAAAATCTATCCTTACCAGCAATAAATTGTATCCTAAATATGACATTAGAGTACCTGGCACATGGCATATACTAAATATCTGTGTATTAAATGAGGGAGAGAGAGAGAAAAAGAGAGAAAGAAGGAAGGAGAGAGGAAAGAAGAAGGAAGGAAGGAAGGAAGGAAGAATAAATGGGCTCAAGAAAAGGTTGGTTGGTATAGATTACCAACTACTTACATAACTAAGTGAACTCTAATGGAATATAGAGACTTTTTAAAAATCAAAGATTCAAATGTGTATAGTACTTGTCTGTAAAACTGCCTATAGGTTGGTTAATTTGATTTATATACTCTATTATTGTGAGGATACATGAGTTAATACATAAAGAAGGACTTAGAACAGTGCCTGGTACACAGTCAATACTGTATGAATGCTTGTTGCTGTTTTTCTTGTTATTTGTCAAGTCCTGGTGACAGTTGAAATCCAATTGTGGAGAATGATTGATGCATCAGACTATTATAATCTGATGTTAAAGCAATTTGAATCATACAATCACATTTTCTTAGTTTGATTTCTTACCAGCCACCTTATTTAATTATAATTTGCTTTTCCATGAAAATTCATAGTTCAATCCCTGGGTTCCTAAGACATTCATGAATGGATTTCAAACGATTTGTAAATCTTTTGAAATCATATGCACATTTTCGTATAAATGTGATTGTGTATTTGTATAAGAAGATTATTCACTGGTTTTGTCATCACATATTCAAAGAGATTTATGATACCAAAAAAGTTTAAATTCCACACAAAAAGATTTGACAGACTAAAGTATTTGAAGGATTTGTTATAGTTCTAGCTGTAGTTTAGCAAATTGGCATTCTGTTCTATATTCTATATTTTGTATGTGTTTAGTAAGTGTGACTACACCCTTCTCATGATGAGCTACCAAAATCAAATTTCTGAGATTAAAAGACTAAGGACTAGACCCAGGTCTTGAATAAATTCTTCCAGACAAATGTACATTGGGAAAGGTCTTGGAATGCAGTCTTCTTTTTTGAGGATGAGCCTTGTCACACACCTTAAACTTGGTACTCAGTGAAAATTTGTCCCTCCATGTCATTTCTTTAAGGAATTTGTGTCAGTGTAAGAATCAGAATGCTGCACGATGCAATGGGATCCAGAGCTTCCTCCACAGAAAGGAAACGGGAACTTCTCTGCTCCAGAACTTTCCTTCATTTTGCCATAGTTTATTCCTCAAAGGAAAATACACGGAGATAGTGTAGGTGAATTGCTGTGTTTATCTATCTCTTAGAATATTTTGGGTAATCATGACTGATGCCAAAAGAAAAAATATCATGCTTATTATTATTAGTGAAAGTCAACTGTTTAACAAGAATGAGAAAAAATAATATTCCATTAAAACAAATACAACCAAGTCCCAATAAGAATAGCCCACTGCCAAAAAAAAAAAAAAAAAAATCATGTTGAATGAGGTTGAATTGCAAAAACTAGACACATGTTTTAGCCTCTCAAGATGCACAATACGATGTTTTCCTCTAGACTATCAGTTTGAAAAAGGGAATAAAAGGAAAACAAAAGAGAGTGAACATTTCCAATTATACTCAATCAAAATATGAAAATTTATTTTTCTCCTCATGACATTCTCCTGTTGGTCCACAGAGGCTAATATTTATTCTTTTGTCTTTCTGCATGTGTTTGTACATTAACATTAATATTTATATATATTTTCTGTCCAGGTTAATGAAAGGGCAAGTAACTAAAGAAGCTTTTGAAAATCTAACAGGTCCATCTTAAACATAAGTCCTTGGCAAGGTAGGAAGGGAAGGATTTGATATCCAAAAGTTTTTAATACAATTAATGACCTTGCTTCCCATGCTTCCTTTGGATTGATGACTATCTGGGAAGAGTTGATAGCCATTAACCCGCAACTGCTCATGAATCCTTAGGAAATGCCCTGTGCTAAGGTGATCATTGCCTTTATAGGTTGAAAACAAACAAACCAACAATAGCACCCAAAAGGCATATGGATTTTTGTAATTAATTGTAATGCAATTTAAATTGACATGTAAATTTATTTATTTGTTTATTAATTTATTTATTTATTTATTCTGAAAAGAATAAATATCACATATACAAAGCCATTCAGATTTTTAAATCACCTTCTAATATTTCACCAAGTACTTTCTTCGCTATTATTAAACAGTGCAAAGCCTTAATTTCCTAGACTGTGATCTCACACACACACACATATACACACAAACATATATGTATGTATATATATATGTAAAAATGTCTGGGATTCATTTCATAGTAGGATGCTCAGAAAAAGGATCTCTAATGTCATTTCAGCTCTAGCTCTAATAATATATGATTCTAAGCATGCTCACCAGCGCTGTGTGAACTTTACCGCTGAGGGAACTATTTCCACTCTGTAACTGCCTGTCACTGATCATCTGAAACACTGTGCTAAGACATCCTTAACATAAACAACAGTCAAGAACCAATGCCAGTGTGCATCCTGAGCGTGCATGTGATGGTGTGGATAATTACAAGGAGGCTGGTGTTCAGAGGGAACCAATAAGGTTTAAACAGTCAGTGAAGGCTAAGCGGACATGAGATTTAGTAGGATATGTACATTTGGATAAGCAAAAGGTCTGGCATTCTAAGAGAGAGAAAAACATAGGCATTTATTCCTTCAGTAATATTTGCTGTGTGCTTACTGAGTGTCAAGCAGGGTCCTCAATTCCTGACACTTAGGGCCAAGTTCTCCCATCAAGAATCTTACAGTTTAGTATGATTCTTAAGTGAATAAACAAGGAGCTATAACACAGCAGAAAGTGCTAGGGAAGAATACACAGTGTGGTTTAGGAGCAGGTAATAGGAAACACATACTAGCAGAGAGAGAGAGGGAGAGAGAGGGAGACAGAGAGAGAGGGAGAGAGAAGGAGAGAGGGGGAGTGGGGAGAGAGGGGTGGTGGGGGGGGACAGAGAGAGAGAGGGAGAGAGAGGGAGACAGAGAGAGAGGGAGAGAGAAGGAGAGAGGGGGAGGGGGGAGAGAGGGGTGGGGGGGGACAGAGAGAGAGAGGGAGAGAGAGAGAGAGAGAGAAGGGAGAGGGAGAGAGGGAAGGGAGAGAGAGAGAGAGGGAGAGGGAGAGAGAGAGGGAGAGAGAGAAGGGAGAGGGAGAGAGGGAAGGGAGAGGGAGAGAGACAGAGAGAGAGGGAGAGGGAGAGAGCGAGGGAGAGGGAGAGAGAGAGGGAGAGGGGGAGAGAGGGAGAGACAGAGGGAAGGGAGAGGCGGAGAGAGAAGGAGAGGGAGAGAGAAAGAGAGGGAGAGAGAGGGAGAGAGAGAGAGGGAGAAGGGGAGAGGGAGAGAGAGAGAGAGGGAGAGAGAGAGAGGGAAGGGAGAGGGATAGAGAGGGAGAGGGAGAGAGGGAGAGGGAGAGAGGGAGAGAGAGGGGAGAAAGAGAGGGAGAGAGAGAGAGGGAGAGAGAGGGAGAAGGGGAGAGGGAGAGAGAGAGAGAGGGAGAAAGAGGGAGAGAGGAAGAGAGAGAGGGGGAAGAGAGAGAGGGGGAGAGAGAGGGAGAGAGGGAGAGAGAGGAAAGAGTTTATTGGAAACAGGCATGTGGTAGGTGGGAAATATATGGCAGTGAGTATGAGTATAGGGCAAAGAGATGCACGACCTGATTTCTACTAGGAATATATACTGAAAACCTGTGGGATAAGGTAGGATAAGTAAAACAGCACCACACTATGAAAAATAGACCAAAGAAATGGAAATTCTATATTGATTCCGGGATGGGTTGTAGGGACTTGATTTTTCTGCTTTTGTTGGAAGGGAATAGGACAGTGAGAAGAGTATTTAAGGAAAAGCAAATTTTCAATAATATGGGGTATGGAGAGGAAAGAGGGCACTATGAGACCTGAAGGTCAACTACAAAATTATTTCAATAATTGAGGTTTGAAAAAACGAAGGCCTGGGCTAAGCTCTGCTTTTTACCTAAAATACAGCCTGACATGATGGCATGATTTCCTATCTCTGGTCTGCAACCCTTAACTTGGTGAGACTCCCTTTACACTTCACCAACTCCCCTGATTCCTGACCCCTCATTGGCTGCTTTCTCTTCTGTATATTTTGGACTATCTATAACATCAGAGCAAGTCCTATACATCTGGTCCTGGCTCCTACTGAAGATCTCGGGGCCACCGCCTTCCAGTTTTCAGCATGATTTAAGAGTTTAATAAATTCACCCAAATGACCCAGAAAAACCTGATAAGGAAACTCTTTGAGTCTGTGTTTATGAGTTCTGAGCAAGGGGAGGAAACAGAGTAGACTCTCTGACTTCCAGGCAATGTCATTTAATCGGAATGCAGATAGCAGGGATGGCCTCCTAATTGGACCTGGAACTGGTTTCAAGTAACCTCAACACTGTTAACATTGCATAATGAGGAAACCTTGCTGATGACATGTCAGATAATGGAAATGACTGTACTCAGCGATTTCTTTGTTTCCCCCTAATGACCACAAAAGAGGGAATTATATGGCAAATGCAGACATTTGGAAATGGGATCCTTACTTATTTACTTAAGGAGTCCTCATTTTGCTCTGGGCTTGTTAACCAGAGGTCATGCATACCGAAACCACGTCCTCTTTTTTGCACAGTTCTTTTATAACTGATTTGCTCTCAGTTACCATGGAACCTTGCAAAATGAGGACTTGTTTCCAGCATGCACAAGCTTCCGTTAACACAGTACTGCACAAAGCCAAAACTCCCTGTATTCATTTGCCTACAGTGCGTCATTTCCAAAAATATACCATGGAAAAAACTCAGGAATATACATGAAAAGCAATAAAGAACGGGATCCCCTATGGTGTCTCGATGGGATAAGAAAGTAGGGAAGCCTCCCTGTTTAAGCCATTACTTAACTACTTGTTTTTGGTTTAGATAATGAAAATTGCTTCTCAGTTATTTCTCCCACCATCTTCCTTTGTTCTCTAAAGAATGCATTTTAGAAAGAATAGTCCAACTGAAAAAACACAGGGCTGACTGTCATATTCCAATATAGATATTATAGATGCAGGGTGACACCTGATACAAGCCACTTAAACTTTCTGCGCCCTCTGTAAAGTGAAGACAGAATATGTGCTCTTACTATGCCAAAGGAATACTGGAAAGATAAAGTTGATTCAAAAATAAGTATGACCAAGAGTAAAGTCCACAAATGAGGGCAATTATGATATGGTTGTCACTCTCACACTTCCCAGTCCCATCTTTTAAATGTAGCTGCCACGTGAGCAGAAACAGAATGTGGGTGGAGATGTAGGTCAAACTCTAAGATCAGTAGTTGGCAAACAACTGCTCACAGGCAAAATTTGGCCCAGCGTTTGTTTTTGTCAATAAAGTTTTATCAGAACACTACCACACCCATTTGTGTCTGTATTTCCTATGGCTGCTTTCACGTTAATGTGCCAAATTGTATAGGGGTGCTAAACTATATGGCTTGCAAAGCCAAAATACTTACTCTTTGGCCCCCTATAGAAAAAGTTTGTTGACCCTCTTCCAGAGCACGTGGAGAGATTCTTTTTCTTACCCACTCTCCTCAATCCCAAAGCTACCAGGATGATCTATTAGGACATGAAAGAAAAATATTAAAATTTCTATTTATAATTCACTTTCACCTAAGAAATAAGAGATTAAGTTCCGCCAATTTGGCAACAGTGCCACGTGTCCTGTAACATACATGAGGAATCCTGAGCAGGAGAGGGAGTTCCACAACACAGAGGGGTTTTCTGTGGTGCCATTACTTGTCCTTATGGTTTCAGCACACTGTGATCTACTGCTATTTCTGTGTGTCTAGCTAAGTGACTTCAGGGATTATTTTGTTTAGTTTTAACTAAACTAACACTCACAAAATGGAGAAAGGGACTTAAAGGGATTCTCCCAAAGACAACATAGAACGAATATTCTAGTCATAAAACAAGCATAAGCACACAACAAATAAAAACGGCAGAGCTCCTGGTGTGAGCTCTCTGAAGCCATACAATGATTATATATCAAAGAAATGTTTGTTCTGTTTAGTCTTGAATACATGCGAGTGCATGTGGACATGTGTGTGGGGAAGGGAGAGTAAAGATCACTCTCTCTAGCAATCCTGTCCCATCACACTCTTGTCCCAGCTGTATATGCACTTCTGAACTCACTAGGTACCCACCAACAGCTCTGACTGATACCTGGCTTCTTTTGCATTTTTTTCTACACACGCCCTTTTTTCTAACCAGCAACACTGAAGCACATTGCTGTGCAAAATCAATTCCTTATCTGTGCCTAGGACTGAGGATTGTATTTCTGCATGCCCCTTTGGATCCTGGGAGAATGACCTGAAAACAGTCTGCAGACCTTGCAGTTACCCTCTCCTTATTTTTCTTCCTCTTTCCCTGCTAAAGTGTTCCTCCTCTCACCATTTATTAGATGGTGAGTTAGAATTAGCTGGGTTTAGGCTTTAAAACTCATGAACATGGGACCCAAATTAAGAAGAATAGACTTTGAGAATTTTAATTGTAAAAAGAACCCTAGGGAACTAGGTAAAAACTCCATTTCCTCATTCACTATACGGAGATCTTGTAAATAACAACTCTGAATCTCATTTCTCCCAACCTATAAAATGGATGTGATATTATCTGTCTTTCCTTATTGTTATCAGGATAACTTTTTTTATTTTAATTTTTTAATTTATTTTTTGGTTGCGTTGGGTCTTCATTGCTGCACCCAGGGCTTTCTCTAATTGTGGTGAGCGGGGGCTACTCTTCGTTGTGGTGCGTGGGCTTCTCATTGCGTTGGCTTCTCTTGTTGCGGAACATGGGTTCTAGGTGTGCGGGCTTCAGTAGTTGTGGCACACGGGCTCAGTAGTCGTGGCTCACGGGCTCTGGAGCACAGGCTCCGTGGTTGTGGCTCACGGGCTTAGTTGCTCTGCAGCATGTGGGATCCTCCCGGACCAGGGCTCAAACCCGTGTCTCCTGCATTGGCAGGCGGATTCTTAACCACTGTGCCACCAGGGAAGTCCCTGTTATCAGGATAACTTGAGATACTTTACGAATCGTGAGATAATTTAAAACCAGAAGTATTACACAGACTTAGGAGACAGATCATTTTTTATTTTGAATTCATTCTAAAAACAAAACAAATCAGAAAGTTGTAGGGGAGAGGAAGACAGAGCGAAAAACAGCACACAGCTTTCTATGTGGCAGTTGCTCTAAGTACTTTACATACACAATTTTATTTAATCCTCATAATAAATGCATGAAGTAGATACTCTGTTAGTTTGTCACTTACCCCAAATCGCACAATTAGTAGCTGACCTCAGATCCCTCTAAGTCCACCCGTTTTAATCACTGTACTGTATGAACACACTTTCTACTAGCTGTGTAACTTTTTGGATACCTGACTCACTCTTTTGGCAACTCATTTTCCTCATTTATAAAGGGGTGAAGAAAAGCACCACTACAATGGTGTACTGACTGCATTATCATGTCTAATCCTAATAAAACCCCATTTCTTAGAAGGGGTCATATTCATCTGTCTTTGAGAAACCAAGACAGAGTATCTAAACACTATATCCAAGGTTTACAGCCAGCCTGTGATGGAGCCGGAACTTCAACCACCAGCTCCAGATCCATTTTCCTTCCAGCACATGGCCTGGCAGTAAATTTTGCGGCATTAACTAAGACGACCTAAATGAAAGTACCTAGTAAATTGTCTGACATATAGTAGGTACACAATATATAGTGTGTTTTCTTCTTTCTGAATAAACTCCTCCTTTCTCTTGGAACATGATCAGTGCAATGATTTTTTTTTTAATTTATTTATTTTTATACAGCAGGTTCTTATTAGTTATCTATTTTATACATATTAGTGTATACATGTCAACCCCAATCTCCCAATATTCACCCCACCACCAGCTCCCCCCACCACCCCCGCTTTCCCCCACTTGGTGCAATGATTATATGTTCCATTTAGAAGTCTGAAAATGATGATGGAAGAGAAACATCAGTCCGGGGTAACTAAATCAAGCAAAAGCCATATGATACGTCGACTGCAGACTTTCAACTGGCAGCCAAAGGTTCCTTCTTACAAGCATGTGCCACTTTAGTAAACTTCACTCTCAATTCTTTTGTTTTTGAAGAAAAACATTTCCAGCTAATAACACAATTACACTTAAGTATCAGAGTTCATTTTAGTATTATTGCATTTGTTAAATCTAACTGAGTCCAGATTACTTCCTCATTGCTAATAAGAGAGAGAGAGAGGGAGGAAAAGGAGGAGGGGAGGACCGAGGGGGGAGAGATGGCTGTGAAGGTTAAGGGAAGAGAAAGACATATACACAGAGTGGCAGAGGGAAACAGAGAACTGTCAATGCTACATATAGCCTCAAGTCCAATAAACGTCAAACTCGCTGCCCACGGTTTCTATGGAAACCCCTTAAGTTAAGAGTGGAACTACAGACATGTTTTTGGACTGCAGTTCATAGCTGTTTATTTAATTATGATGAGACATGAAGCTGTAAGGACAATACTATTATCATCCTCACAGCATTTAGAATTCAACGAACAGGTATGGCCAAATAAAAAGTTAATTTTTAAAATAAATCATTAGCTTCACGTGACTTGCAGGCAAATAAAATGCGTCTCATTCTTCCAGGACTTCACACGTTATTTCCCGCTGGCGAACCCCAAATTAGCCAAGTGACATTCGTTAAGAGGGAGTTCTTCGGAGGCCTCGTACCAATTATCCCCTCCCCCATGCCCAGCGAACAAAACCAGGGTCACAGCATATTTTCAATTAAACCCAGGATAGCACCAAAGTGCAGCACAGCTGGAAGAGCAAGCACATTATGACCCCATAGATCATTTGTGAGCAATGAATCGGTCTCTGGTGTTTTTCTGTTTTATAGGCATTTGAATATAAAAATAAAGAAAATAGGTTTCAGATTAGTTTTTGCTTTCCAAAATAAACAACCACTTTGAGGCCATTATTCCTGGTGGTCTGTCAAAGAATGATTGGAAGCCATGACTTTTCTGTCTCTGATGGTTGGAAGAGGTGTGCTGAGACTTAAACTTGGCCTCAGGGAAGCATCGGATTGATGGACTCATTCATATCTTTGTTCCTTCAGTAAACAAGCACATAGTTTCCACCTACTATGTGTCAGGCACTGTGCTAGGGACAGGGGAGGCTAGGAGATTAAACTGTAGCTTAATTATGGACCTTTGAGAAGGGAATACATTAATTTTGTTGATAGATATTTGTAGAGGGGAAACTGTGGCTCACAGGCACTAGACTAAATAGATAAATAAATCCAGGATACTGCCTTCTAGGAGCTTACAATTCAATAGAGACAAAGAGACACATGACCCTAAGTCACAGAGCAAGGAAGCAGTGCTCCTGCCTCCTGCCTCCCAATCTTCTCTCTCTATAGGTAGAACTACCACCCACAGATGCTGTGCTACAGTAGAAGGTAAATGTGTTCACGCGAATGGCATCACTGGCTGGTGGAGGGTGGGCAGCTTCAGGAATGTTTCCACATGAGACACACATTTCCACCTCTGTCTATGGGCCACCATGGCTCGGAGATCATCTTTAGCCCATAAAATATGACTGAAGGGAGAGGCACTCACACGAGAAGGATCCCAAGGAGAGTCATCTCTGGTGTCAAGCTGGGACCATGAAGGCTGTTTCTAAAGTGGCAAAGATAAACCTACAAGAAATTTGTAAATATGACTCAGGGCCTATGAGTATGTCTTTCCTACTCATTTGCAGCCTGTTTTTTGCAATTCAGTAGTGGTTTGCAGTAGCTTGGCTACCCACAAGTTGCTCGTGCTGTAGCAAAGCCAGTCTTTGGCTGTTATTGGATTTGACAGTGTATAATGAGCCACTTCACATTAGCTGCTGCTGTAGTGTTCAGCATATTGTGGCAAAGATTTAGCATGAATCATCACCTCACCTAGCTCTCCGTTGTGGTCTCTATGCTGTAAACAGGCAATGTGTTTGCCAAGCTAAGGGGAAAGAAAGCATCCATTAGAACAATTCAGCACATTTCTCGATCTGCTGCTACCACCATCACCACAGACAACACTGGTGACAATATTTATCAAATTGCCACTGTATTTTAACACTCTCCCGGGCAGAAAGCCAAGGCAGCTATTTTAACCACTGGCCATATTGAACAATGCATTGTTTAATGCCAATTAAAAAAAATGCATTTAGAGTCAGAAGATCTGTGGTCTACACTTGGTTCTGACTTACTAGACGCTTAACCTTAAGCAAGTTACGTTTTCTCTCTGATCCACCGCCCTGTTCAGAACCACCTCTTAAGATCAAATGAGATCATGTATTTTGAAGATGGAGAGGAAATAGTTAAAGAAACACTCTGAATTATTAAAATCAAATGGGATGTTAAGAATCTGACATAGGCATTTGCTACAAACTCTAACTGGGATTTTTTTTCCACATCCCGAAACAGGAGAGATACTAACATTTCTTCCTCCTACCCATCCCTCATCTCCCCAATATTCCCCTCCCAACACCCCTGTGGCAATGGCAGATTAAATATTAGAATCAAAGATTGAGGGTCACACAGTATTTGGAGCAAAGCAATAGAGCTGGCATTTTGCAAAGCATAATGAGTAACCTAAATGATTTTTAATTCCAACAAACTATAGATATTTCCAATCCAAGCTTAGACATACAGTTGGTGCAAACTGTACAAAGAGGAAGCCCCTAGCAAATGCAGATGGGAAAAGCCCATGAAATTAGCAATCAAGATCAAGCAACTGACACAGATATTGAAATCACCAAGAATTATATCAGGAGGAGGTTTGGAGAGAACATCAGGGAGGCAGGTGTTAAACTCTTCAAGGAATAAGGAGGAGGGAAGTGTGGGTCTGTGGTTGACTCCAACAAGGAGGCGTTAGCAGGTGGTATAGTCTGATGGTGTAAGCTTCAAAGCTGGGCATTTTACTGTATTAGATAGTTTTGTTTGGAACAGATAATGTTAAGTAAAAGGGCTTCTCAAACTTCAAAGCAATACATCACTAGTGAATAGTATTATTACTACATAAATAAAACTGAATATGATTAACATTTATTTCAGATCTGATGTGTGGATTTTCCATCATTGGGTTTCAAAAACATGTAACACAAACTTAGATGAAGTTTCCCTAAATCTCATAGTTTCAGGAACCATTAACAACCCATCAGTACGAAATATGAAATCTGAGTTAGAAGTTAACATGCCTGGGATTTATAACAATGTGAGAGGAAGGCAGTGGGTAACCATGAGTGTGTGTAGAGAGGGTAAAGAAGAGGTGGGAGGTGGAAAGTTTATGTTCATTGCTAAATCCAGTAGCTAATTCTCAACCCTCAACTAGGCAAAAATTAGCAACATTTGACATGGTGACTCTTCTGTCCTTCCTGAAACACTCTCTGCACTTGGCTCCTAGGAAACTACCCTCTCTCTTCTTCTTCTACCTCACTGGTCACTCTGCTCAAACTTCATCGCTAGATCTGCGTTATCTCAGGACACTAAACCTTGGAGTGCACCAGGGCTCAGTTAGTGCACCTCTCCTTTGTCTATACCACTCTCTAAGTGAATCCCATAGTGAGTTTAGACACCGTCTACAAACTGAAGACTGCCAAACATTTATCTCCAGCTGGCAATGCAGACTTGCAATATACGTATGTAACAGCTAATGCAAGACTTCCACTTGAAGACATCAAAAACCAACCTGTCCAAAAATAAAACTCTTGATTCCAACTCAACTTCCATCCCTGAAAAAGACTTTTCTAATAGCAGCTCCAGTCACTTATTCATTCAAAAAAATTTTTAACCTCTTACCATGTGCCAAGAAACTGGTTCCAGGAACCATCCTTGTAAGAGCTCAGGACAAAGCCCCCTTGAAACTTTATTTTTTGGTCTCATCTCCAATTTGCATCCTATTACTTCTATACTTTATCACCTTTACATCCTATTGCTTGTACAATGGAAATCCTGTATATCAAGAGTCTCGATACTTCTCACCTCCACTGCTACATCCTAGTCCATTATCTCTCTGAATAATTGGATGATTCCAATAACCTGGTCCAGTATCTGGTGTCTTTGTTTCTATTCTTGCCCCTCTTCAGTCTTTGCTCCACACCGTGGAGGAATCCTCTCAAAATGCAAGTCAGATCACATTCTTTCTTCTGCTCAATGCTCAATGGCTTCTGATGTCACTCAGAGTAATATTACAATGCTTCCAGTGGCCTAGGAGGTCATTTAGAGTTTTCTTCTGCATCTCCCCTTCTCTCATCCTATCCTGCTACCACTATCACTCTTACTCCACTCTGGACACACAGGTTCCTTGCTGTTCCTCAAATATACCAAGCACACTTCTTTCTCAGGAACATTGCACTTGCTCTTCCTTCTGCCTGAAACAGTCTTCACTCAGACAGACCTGTAGCCATGCATGCACATGACAACTGTACCATGTTTCATCCAAATACCTGTATGCTTTGCTTCTTCACTTCGTCCAGGTCACCTGCTCAGAGGGACCTCCCTTCCCTGGAGATGCTGCCTAAAATATAACTGCCCCTTTCCCCACCTATCTTTATCCCTCCCCTTATTCTTCTTTATTTCTCTTTAGCGCTCTTCTCACAACTAGAGAAAATACACATGTATTTATATATGTATCTGTACATATATGTATTTATTTTCTGTCTCCTCCAACGATATGAAGACATGGAGTTTGAATGATTTGTTTATTGATGGAGCCCCATAATAGTCCTATTTGATAGATGAGGAAACTAAAGCCCAGAAAATGTGAATGCCTCTCTGAGTACTTTTCTGGTGAAAATGGGGATTATCAAGCAGAAAGGAGAGTACAAAGACGGAAATGATGATAATTCAATAGATCTGTGCATGTGATAGGCTACAGAAGTTAAGTTGATGAATTCTGTCATTAGATGTAGTTACTTTGTGACTTGGGCAAGTCTCATAGTCTTTTGAGACTCCAATTCCCTCATCTCTAAAGTCAGGGTGATAATACTAGTGATAACCTCAGAAGGTTGTTCTGAACATGAAATGAGGTGTTGCCATAAGCCACTAAGCCTGGCATATCGTAAGCTCTCAGATAATAGGAATGATTATTATTATCTGAGAGAGTTTCATTCATTGTTTATTAAGCACTGCTCTAAATACTTGGGGAGTAGCTAAAAATATACCCACTTTTATAAAATGATTATCTGGTGCTGGATGTGGTACTCGTTCCCAAATATGTGATCATGCCTGGATATAGAAAATAAATCAAGATGATAAACCACTTTGACCTTTTACATATCACCATAGAAACAAGATTGGTAACAAGAAAGATGGTGATGAGAATGGTACCTTCTGTTTCTATTATACATCACAGATTGGAACATCTTCTCACATACATCATCCTATCAGATCTTCACAATTATGGGAGGTATGCAGAAGAGATTATATATATTTTTTCATTTTCCAGATGAGATGTTAAAGTATTAGGAAGTTAAATAATGTTATAAAGTTTAAAAAGCTAACATATAATAACTATTAATACAGTAAGTTAAATCTTTGGATCCCTAGGCTAGTGCTCTGCCTAAGATATGATGTTTTAACATGAACATGTTAAGGGAGAGAAGGAGGTATTTATGCTGTGAGTCCTTCCAAAGTTCTCAAAATTTGTAGGAAATTGCCTTTTTTGTGTTCCTTTAATACATTTCACTATTACTTCCATATGGGAAGAGTGAGAAGAACATTTATTGAGCAATTGTCGACTGTGTTGGTCATCCACATTGTACTTATGTGTCTTTCTGCATCATTAGACTACATGCCCTATTGGGACAGGAACTATATACCATTTTATGTGCATGCACAGCCCAGCTACTGCCACATAGTATGCATTCAATAAATATTTCTTGACTAAGTGAATGAAACAGCTTATTTGGTTATATACAGAAAGAAGTAACAGTGAAAGTACACCCTGAATTTAAATCATATAATCAATCAGTACAATTAGAACGAACTTTATAAAATTGCCGTTTCCTAAGTTAAAAACTGTTGACGTCAACAATTTCATATGATTGAAACTAATAGTTTCCAAAGAGGAACAATGATTTTGGAAATGCTCAGTTTGCCAATCAAATTTCTGGAATTTATGGAAATCCTTTTCAGTTTACTTCTCATTACATAAACATTTATGTACCAACCAAGGGGAAAAGAGCCAATATTTTGATTTCAAAGAAAGTCTTCTAACTTCAAACATTTAATTGTGGGAGGGTAATTAAAAATAAAGCCAGAATAAGCACATTCAGTACTGAGTTATAAAGAGGACATGTCTATTGATTACCTGTATCAAGGTCCACAAGCACAGAGCAGAGAAGTCACCCACTTGCTCTGCCATAGCCTTAAATCCAATGGTACAGCCATTGGTACATCAAGGTATCCATACCGTTTTCTCTTAATATAGCTGCTCAAATATTATGACTTCTCATAGTTCTATTCTGAGTTCCTCCTTTGTCACTTGACTTGCTCACGGAGATAATTAACCATTTGGTCATCATTTTTTCCCATAGTATTCTCTTCATTACACCACCTATCACCTTGGGAAAATCAAGACCGTCTCCTATTAACTAGTACATTGCCACTGCGAAACACTGTTCTGGGCATGCACGAGAAATAATTTTTAATTAAAATGAAGTATCTGAAGGATATACATGGACACAAATCTATATGCTACTTAAATATCTCCTTAGCTGCTAGTGGTATCCTCGTTTCACATTGGAGATCAAGATGTGTGGGAGTAGGAGATGGCACATACCAAGTGTCCTTGATTTTCAAATAACAGCAGCTGGTCGACCTCCTGCTCTAACCGATCTAAATCTCTGGTCAGAAAGGACACAGGATAGTTGTGGTCTGTGTAAATGTGACATTTATCTTCATGAGTGTAGTGATGAAGAATGGACCAGGACTGGCACAGTTATGAGTGACTTATCCCATTTCCCCTCACAAGTGAAGATAAATGACACAAAATCTCAGCCATCAGGCATTCTATATAGTTTCCCCACATTTATACCCATAGACGCAAACATACAGAAGGTCTCTTCCTCAACCTGATTGTTTTTTATTTTCAAAATATGCAGCTAACAAGAACAACAGAGAACTTGTGGGAAAGTCAGAGGGGATGAAAAATGCTGAATCACTTCTAGGAGACAAGCTATGCCCTGGGAGAGCAACAGACCCTATCTCTGGGAACTCTTTTAGACTGTAAGCCTCAAAATAGGATTTCCACGGGTCTCTGGCTGCTGTCATTAAGCTAATGTTATGAGACAGTCACAAAGGCCTCCCAAGGATACTGCACTAGAACACTAGACAACCTGTAGAAAATTCACGAAGATGGTGGCTCTAACAGAGTGACTTCTAAGACCTCCTGTTTGTCTAAAAGACAGTCTTTCTGGTTTACTTTATACTCACAGGACATTCATTATCCTCAGATGATATGCAGTCCTTAATTTCTGAATTGGACTAGGATGTCCTCACTAAGCTTTTTAATTGCTGGTAAGGTAGACAGGGTACGGAAGGCTGAATAATTGCATCATCCAGGATGTCCTCTGTGCCCAGCCCTCATAGCTAGATAATGTGGGGCCTCAGTTTCAGCCCCCCGTGGGATATGGTCTCTCTTACATAACAATGCTGTAGCACCACTGAGAGCATATTGGATCATTTTAAGTTACCACATTCAAATGTAAACCTATATTGAAGGAAATTTAAACCTAATTTGAAGCTGGCCCTATTGGGAAGAATCTAGTTCCCTAGAGCTAGTTTACTAGAAAATTATTATACCCAGCTAATCAGAAGGCCAAGTCTCCTCTGTGCCAAAGCAGTTGGGAGTTGTAGTTTTGCCTCTTATTGCCCATACCTGACTTGTTCCCAGTGTTGTTAGTCTTTAGGACCATTTAATGGTAGATGATGGACCTCCACCGATAGGCAGAACAGATCCTGGCCATCTTCTTCAGCCTAATTCTCATACTTGGCTTGATGACATCATTGTTTCAGATTTAGCTCTGATGTTATACTCCAATAGCTTATAATCTATACTCTAATTACTTTGGGAAATGTTACCAATTTGATCCCAAGATCATGCCTCCATATTTGTTTGCAACCTCTTATGAGACTCTTGTCCCTTTCCATGAGTCTAAGTCATTGTTATTAGAACATATCCAATAACCTAGGCCCTCAATGACTAAGGGTCTGGCTTGTTCCTTAAATTTCTAGATATCCAAAATTACCACCTTAATCCCCTCCAGCACTGAAAGTCTTTCTAATATGCATCTCATTCAACATTTATTGAATGCTTCCTAAAAGCAGGGATAATTCTAGACACTCAGGATTCTGCAGTGAGTCAGAGAGTGACAAACTCTCCCTTCATAGAGCTTACTTTTTAAGGTTTAGACAGATAATAAGCAAACCAGAAAAGATCAGATAGAGATAAGTACTGAAATAAAAATACAACAGTGATGAGTCAGGGAACGACTGATAGGAAATATTACATGGATTTGGTCTAGAAAGACCCCTCTGAAAAAGAGACATTAAATTTCAAGAATGACAAGAAAGAACTCAGACATAAAAAGATCTAGAAGAAAAATATTCCAGGCAGAGAGAATAATTAATATAAATGCTCCAAGTTTGAGGAAGTGCTATAGTCTAAATGTTTGTGTCCACTCCCCTTCCAAATTCATATGTTAAATCCTAATACCCAATATGATGGGATCAGGAGGTGGTGCCTTTGGGTGGTGATTAGGTCATAAGGATGGAGCCCTCATGAATGGAATTAGTACCTTTATAAAAGAGGCTCGAGAGAGACCCCTAGCCCTTTCCTCCCTGTGAGGATACAATGAGGAGTCTGCAACTAGGAAGAGAGCCCTCACCTGACCATGATGGCACCCTGATCTCTGAGTTCAGGTCTCCAGAAGTATGAGAAATAAGTTCTGTTGCTTATAAGATACTTAATCTGTGGTATTTTGTTACAGCAGTTCAAACAGACAAGAAGAATGTTATACTTAAAGAATAATAAGGGAAAATATAAGAGAGTCTAGTAGGAATAAAGTGAGAAAGCAGAAGAGTAGGAGATGTGGATGGAGAGTATATTAGTTTCCTTTGGTTTCCATAACAATTATCACAAACATGATGACTTAAGACAACAGAAATTGATTCTCTCCCAGCAATGGAGGCCAGAAGTCTGAAACCGAGATGCCATCAGGACTCTCTAAAAACGTTTGGGGAGAATTCCCCTTTGCCTCTTCCAGCTCTGGTGGCTCCAGATATTCCTTGGTTTGTGGCTACATTACTCCCATCTCTGCCTCAGTCTTCACATAGACCTCTTCTCCATGCATCTCTCTTATGGGTGTCTCTTTTAAGGACACTTGTCATTGTATTTAGGGCCCACCTGGATAATCCAGGATGATCTCATCTCAAGATCCTCAACTTAATTACATATGCAAAGATCATTTTTTCAAATGAGGTCACATCCACAGGTTCTGGAGTTTAAGATGTGAACACATCTTTTAGGGAGTCAGCATTCAACTCGTTACAGAACGTTAGGCCTGGTAGGTCAGGGAAAGCAATTTCTTTGATACTATATGCAATTGCAAGCTCTTGGAGAATTCCACATTGGAAAATAATACAGTCTTATTCAGACTTTTAAACCATCACTCTGCTAGTGTGAGGACTGACCGAAGGTACCAGTGGTATATAAGTAGTGCATGTGAGAAATGGCTTGGTCTTGAGTGGCAGCAATAAGAATGGAGAGAATTAGAAAATTAAGGGGTTTTCCCGGAGGGTAGTGTCAAGAATATTTACCTCGGAATATGAGGATGATTGTAAAAGAAACCAAAATGTTGCATTCTGCCACTTTCCAATGTAGGGGTCCAAATAGCGTCTGTTCCTGTACTCCCTGCCACCATGCTCCACATGCCTGCAAGAGCATTTGTGTCAAGAGATCCCCTCCACTTCCCTAGCTATTCTTAGACCATTGAAAATATTATCCTCTCTTTTAGTCTGGCCCTTGTCCTAGTCCTTACGGTTGGTTTTGCCTCATCTCATTTTACTTCAAGAGTCTGTCCTGCCCAGTGACCCATCTTATTTTATTTATTTATATATGTATTTATTTTTATATGTATTTATTTATTTAGACCAATCTTGTTTTAAAACAAGGCTATTCCAATTCTTTCCCAATGCAGTTCCCTGGGGCATCTAAGAAGAACCTCAGTGATTTGGTTATACCCTGAAAATGGTATACCATTCAGGTTCTACCCTGGAATGTCAGAGAGTCTGCATTTTCTTCAGGTTAAGGTGACACCCTGGGAACAGGTCTAACAAAGTTTCAGAACCTAATTATATGACAGTTACCACCTCCATGATTTGCATGTATTCTGTACTTAAACTTCTACAGAACTATAATTTCTAGATTACCTTTCTACTTCTGGGACCTCTTCTGAATACAGAAAGAGATTGGATTAATCAAAATAATACCCATTCTTATAGTTATGTTTTTTGAAGAAATGATGATTTCAAGTCAAGTATAATTTATCGCCCCCTTTAGGTTGAAGTTCTGATAGAGGACTGAGCTTTAAGGTGTCTGAGAAGTTCAATGAAGGTGGAGACAAGAGATGGCAATGTGCTATAGTTTGTGAAGTCCCTGGATAAAGGCCAAATTTTCATACTGAGTGAGCCATTTTATGGGAATGTGGCTAGAAGCCTAGAATATTCTCTTGGATTCGGGAGGAGGAACAAAGCAACATGAAATCCTTGTCCTTACTCCCTATGTATGGCTGTTCCAATATAAGTTGTTCCCATAAGCCATTCCAGATCATCTACATAATACTGTTGCTGGTAAGTGCCTCTCAAGCTTATTTTTAAATAAGCTCCATTTTTCAGAATGATTTCAACATCAAAAACTACATGTGTCTGCAACTAAATTTTCAGTTTATTAATTACGGTTTGTAATTTATTCCTTTGTCTCTTAAGAGCAAAAGAAAATTTAGGATTTGGTATTCCAAAACTAACAGTATTTAGAAATAGCCTTATTAGAGCAAGCTTAAAACCTACCAAGAAAATACATTCCCTAGAGTGTGAAATCTGGCAACAGTGAAGAGGAACTGCTGCTCTCTGGCTCTGGATTAGAACATTTGTGCATCTGAGAGATCCTTCCTGTGACCCATCAAAGTGGCAATTGTTTAGAAATACAGGTCACCAACTTAATATCCATCAACATGTGGAAAAATGTAGATGTTTATACTGACATTTGGTCCCATTCTTATGTTGTGTCTGTTTAAATGAGGGCTGCTATCTTTGTCATGAAACCTGTATCACATTAAATGTGGGTTAAGAGAAGGAAAAGAATATAAGAAAAAAAAATCCTAGTTGGTGAATATTCATCTCTTTACTCATTCATTTACTCATTAACTAATTATTTTGTTACCTTTAAGTCACCTAAACCTTACTGAGCATGAAATGATTAAATGGGAATTAGGTAGACAGTGGAGTTGGGGTGGATCTTAATTATGCCACACTGCAGGAGAGTGAAGTCCATACTTCTACATAAAGGAAAAATCCCTTGAAGATGGAAATGTGGTCATTGGTTTTTTTTTTTTCACACTCAGGAGTCTAAAGTCATCTTCCTGTTGTTATTGCTTGGAGAATCCTGATCAGGACAGAAGTCTCAGATGTCAGAGAAAATGTTCAAATTGGAGTTAGAGAAGCCATTCCCAGGTTAATGAGCACAGAGCAGCAGGCATTTTGAAGACTTTATTTGGAGAAAGGAAACATCTGCAGAAATCAAGTGATTAAGACATGATACTCAAAGCGAACTCTGAGCGATCTCATTAGCAGAGACTAAGAATAGTCAACAAATATAATAAGAGCCCTGTTACAAGGTCACAAACATCCCAGTGCAGGCCAGCTGTGTGGGACCCACTGAAGAGGAAGATGGGGAACCTGATTGAATCAGATCACAAAATCATCCTTAGAAGACATAAGAGTTTCTTCCCAAGTCCCAAGGGAGGAAGAACCAGAAATGTGTATGAGATTTTCCATTGCATTTTATTCATAGTTCTCCAGACGTGCTTATGCATATTAAAATGTATATATTATTATTCTACAATGTAGGTTCAATCATTCTCAATTACTCTGAATAACTCCTGTACACATGTCACTTTCTCACTGATATTCCCTCACACACATTTGTCAAAGGACCCCCTACTCACCTGCACACAGTGGCTCATATCCCTTCTCTGAAATTACATTTGTTTATTTATTTTTCTCTTTTTAAAACTATATTTAAATGGATAACCAACAAGGACCTACTGTATAGCACAGGGAACTCTGCTCAATATTATATAACAACCTAAATGGGAAAAGAATTTGAGAAAGAATAGATACATGTATATGTATAACTGAATCACATTGCTGTACACCTGAAACTAACACAACAATGTTAATAAACTATACTCCAGTATATATAGTAAGAAGTTTAAAAAAAAAGAAATGATATGTTCTTCAAAAAGTTACTTGCCCTGGGTTAATTCATCCTTTTTCACTTAATACAGAGTAAAGGAAGGATAATCTGGCCAAAACGTGTTCTTATATGAGGCTGTATAGTGATAACAGTAATCAACTTGAGTTTATGCATAACTCCATTGATAGTTATGTGTACACACACACACACACACACACACACATTGTGTAAACCCTTTTTATCCCCTAAAGAGCCCAGATTTCCTGTATTCTTAGATGTCTTGGTAGTTTTTTATTTTCCCATGTTTTTGTTTTTAAATTAAAATTCCATCCATTGAAAAAAAAAAGCTATATTCCTGCCTTCAGAAGAATATAAGCTTCATGAGTACTGGGACATTACATAGCTTGTTCACTATCTTACTTCCTGAGCGTAGAATAATGTTTGGAGCAGGATAAGTCACTCAAATAATTATTAAATTTAAAAAATGAATGCTTTTTATGCCTTCATAAAATCACTACCAAAACTAAACCTCTATGTATTATTATATAAATGAAAGAATATTGAAATGGAGGTTTCACCAAGGAACCAAGACACAGTAGATGATACATTCCAAAGAGAGTATAAATTTACAATGGAGGCAGTCATAAGTGGCCGCACATCTCATAACTTCTTATATAGAGCAAAGATATCAATGGACCAGAGAAAGCCATGAAGAGGATTTCTTTGGAGAGAGCTATACTATGAGTCCCAGTCCTAAGGGAAGGGGCGAGTGGTCTTACATCCTAACCCTCAGCTTAGTAAAGAAGGGATTTAAGAAGATTATTAGAGGAAAGTTTTTGAGTAAAATGTCAGTGGGTTATGACTTACCATCAACAACCCCAAAGAGAAGATTATAGAAGGAATCCTGTCCCTCATCTCAAGACTAAAGATAGGGTTGTGGTGGCACAGTAGAGCAGACTTAGGAGGCTGGTGTCTAAATCCCATCTGAAAAATCTCAGAGGCAAGAGACCAAATGTTGCTCACACATTTGAGGGAGTTGATGAGAGAGACTTGGAGATATTTTAGATCCTATGCAAGAGGTTTGCTTGCAGAAGTAAATAGCTTACCAGAAGGAATCTGCAAGTATTTCTGGATGCCTAGGGGCTGAGGAAGGAGTCAGTGATGGTTCAGGGAAGAGATCCTCACTCTTAGCAAGGCACATTTGTGGGGAGTGAGAGAGGAGGGTGGGTCACCAAAGAACACATACACATGAAAAGCCACCATAAAAAAGTCGATTTCAAATGACTGGCCAATCCAAAGACGCTGATGTTAACTCAAGAGAGTACCAAGCAAGTAAAAGCTATTCTGGTCCCCTCTTACCTATTTTCCCTAACCATGGCCCAACAAAGAAGAGTAGGCAGAGTAGATAGATGGGAGAGGAGGAGGGAAGAGAACTAGGTGACAATAAAGAGAAGAAAACAGCTGTGTCTATACCCTAGTCTGTGATGTCAGGTTTCCTACTATAACCGGACCTGTGTTGGGGCAAGGCAGGAATCTCAATATTAAAATAAGTTCACAGTTTTCAACATTATATAATTTGAATATGTCAGTTACTTACCACAGTGCCTTATAATTACATAAATATTTCCAGAAAGTTTTCATCTAGGGGCAGAAGCAGAACTCGTCCCAATGAATAAATTTTAATTGGGAGAGAAAAATGAAATTGCCTTATGATTCCATCTGTACTTTGTATATGTTCAATATAATGGCTACTATAATTTTACTGATATCAGCATCATGTGGTCCAGAGTTTGAAATTCCAGGTATAAATCTCTCAAATTTCAAATTTTGAATTTTAACCTATTTCTCTCTGGCTATGCTTCACATTTTGCTAATGATTGATAACGAAGAAAATGGCAGTTAAATAAACCATTAACTTGGGAATAGGGCTTCCAAACTGATACATATAAATCATTTTTTAATCAACAACAAACAATTCCCAATGTTTAAATATTTCACAAGTATCTGGTATTTCTAAAAGAACTTATGGAAGGAGGATACATTCAGGAGTTATTTGAAAATTAGAGGTAATACATCCTGTCATATATTCTGGAAAGAATACAAACTCTTCTGAACAAGTTAAAGAATCTAGAAGAATGAGATAAAATAACTATGTATGTGTATCTGTGGAGTTGGGAAGAGATGGAATATATGATAAGACACAGAGGTTAGGAAAATACAAAACAGTAAATACTTTTGGTGGAAAATAAGGCACTGAAAGGGATTTCTCCCATTTCAGTAGATTACCACTAGTTAGCTTCAATGAATCTTTCTGAGTTCTCATGTTTTTTATGCCATATTCGACCACAAAACTAATATGATATGATTTTACCAAATGCAGGGTTCATACTGCTATTTTGTCCTGTTTGGTTGTTCATTTTTACTGTGTGCCCCATATTTCCCTCTCTCGACTGTTTTTATGGGGGTATTTGAAACATCTGTTCCATGTAATAAAGAGTAGTTAGCTGATCTGACTGGTTAAAAGGTTGAAAAATTGCCAATTTGCATGTTTATCCCCACTTTATGTTTGTCACAAATATAGGCTTTTGGTGGCCTTTAAAAGCTGGCAAGCTAAGAGAAATGCAATTTAGGAGGATTGTGAATTAATAAAAGAAGGATCTTAATTGCTTAATTTATATGGACAAACCTTACCTTGATAAGAGGTCTTTTGTTTCAACTCATATGTCCCCATATCAACTGATTTGAAAGTATTGTCACATAATCTATGCTCTGCTCTGAGCTCCAGGGGAAAATAGAAGCATTTGAGACTCTAACATACACAAAGGTTTTGTCCCTTTCCTCATTATCACAATCCTAGAAACCATTGCTGATGGTGAGGAAAAGAAATGGAAAGCAGATGCAGAAAAGGTAGTGTTTTTCCCCCAAACATTTGGTCCCTTGAGACTAGAAAAACTCTGTAAAGACTCTAGTTTGGCTAAGAATGCAGTACTTTAAATATTCATGAATGAGTGCAAGTGAACAATGGATCATATTCATAGTTTCAGTGATTTAACTTCTTACTCATCATCGTCATCTTTTTTATTGTCTGGAAAACTGATTCAGGAAAAAAAGAAAAAAAGAGACGCTGACCATTTGACCATTTTTATCCCAGACGTCATTTCCAAGTCCCAGTTTTGTTGTCTTCTCCTCGGGGACTCAGTCTGTTTGACCTTCATTAGCTCATAAGCATCCTACTTGCAAACTCTTCACCTTGGCTTCCCTTTTGCCATTTTTCTTTGGTGGAAAGATTAAAAGAAAATGAATTCTAATAATTTGGGGGTACAGAATTAGAGAAAGAGAAATAAATGGAATGAATAAAGAAATTGCTTTCTTTAGGTCCAGAGTAAGAGGGAGAGCAAGGAATCACCTGTTTGATTACCTGGGATCTCTCCTGAAGACTGAGACTTCTTGCCTCTATTGTAGGAGTTAAGACATCACTCTGTAATTTCTCTTCTGCCTGAGTAGCAACCTGCCACCCCCCGCCCCAACTAACAATAAGCCACTTGAAGAAACCTGCAAGTGTTTTGCCATCTTTGTAGCTACAAGTTCTTCTGCATATTTCCTTGTTTTCTTGTTGTGTCTATTAGGGCCAAATACTACAATAAACGTTTTACATACGGTAAGTCATTTACATCCACTTCAATGATAAGGAAATGGTGACTTAATAAGGTTATTTAGTGAAAGCTGGTAACTAGCAGAGCCAGGTTTCAAGAAGTCTAGGCTGGCCAATTCCAAAGAGGAGGCACTTTAACTTGTGCTTCTAAGCACCTACACAGAAAGGCAGGCTTGGGTGGCCTTTACTGTGATCATTTTCATGAAATAGGATTTAACTCCCAACTTACTCTTAGCCTTTCTGGATGAGGTGCTCTCATCTGCAATCTCACCTTATCTACAGGCTCTGTTATCCCTCTAATCACGTCCACTACCTGTCTCTTTTGTCTCTTGTCTTCTATTATCGTTTTGTTAAAAGGCAGCAACCATATAGCACCACATCTTGATCAAGCAGGCATGCTATTTGTCAGGGAGCCAAGCAAGAAAAGTCCTTAGAGTGGTCCCCTTAAGCCAGTGTTTGGCATGTTTCCCAGAAAGCCCGGGGCATCTTATCCGTACCCAATCTACCATACCTCGTGCAGGCACATCTATACCCATTAAAAGTTTCAGATCTATTTGGAACCAAATTTGATAATACAGCCTAGAGAGAAGGATAGCTTCACAGTGTCTTGAAGGTTTGATTTTAATAAGGATTGGCTATCTTTCAGAGGGTTTAGAACAAAGTGTGTTGCATTTCAAAAGGAATCACCATCTCCTTTGATGTTCTCAATCTCTTCTCATTCATTTTTGAGGTGAGAGTAAGGTAATATAAACTCCCTCTTGAAGATATCATCGGGCAAAATATCACCACTATAAAGATATTTGGTGTCCAGGTATCAAGTGTATAGATTGGACTGTGGCTGATTCCAATCCCATTGTAGGATGTGAAATTAAAAGGAATTACACATACATCTTTGTATCTATGTGTGTGTGAATATGTGCATATTCTGAAATTCAGTATGTTCTTATGTATGAATTGGACTGTAAGTTGTTTCTACAGTCAGTATGTCTCATGAATAGATACTGATTATAATAGGATAACAGCAATTATGGTTACATGGTTAAAAGTACCACATAAAAGAAAATTCTCAAGACAATTGTGGTAGGCACAATTCTAAGATGACCCCAAGCCACACCATTGTATACTCTCTCCACTCTTTGAGTATCAGCAGTACTTGTAACTAGCTTCTAACCAATAGAAAATGACAGAAGTGGTGGGATAGTCACTATACAGCAAAGGAGATGGAAGGTCACTGCTGCGATTATATAATGTTATATAAGATCTGCCTGAGGAGACTGTAGTAAGAGAGTCCTCAGCTGGCCTCCAAGAATTAAGCTGCTGGTTGTTGTGAAAGCATGATGAGGCAATGAACTACACGTGGCCTCTAGGAGCTGAGCATGTCATCCAGCTGACAGTCAGCAAGAAATCCAGGATATGAGTCCTAAGCTCCAAGGAAATGAATTCTGCCAATAATTACTTAAGCTTATAAAAGAACTCTGAGCTCTACCTAGAGCCCACTGAATACCTTGACTGCAGCCTTTTGAAACCCGGAACTAAGGACCCAGTCAAGCTGTGTCCAGAATCCTGTCCCAAAATTGAGAAAATAAATATAGGTTTTAAAAAAATTTTATTGTAGTTGATTTGAACTGTAGTGTTAGTTTCTGCTGTACAGCAAAGTGAATCAGTTATACATATACATATATCCACTCTTTTTTAGATTCTATTCCTATGTAGGTCATTACAGAGTATTGAGTAGAGTTCCCTGTGCTATACAGTAGTAGGTCCTTATTAGTTATCTATTTTATTTATAGTAGTGTCTATATGTTAGTCCCAATCCCTCAATTTATCCCTTTCTCCCCTTCCCCCCTGGTAACTGTAACTTTGTTTTTTACATCTGTGACTCTCTTTCTGTTTTGTAAATAAGTTCACTTGTACCATTTTTTAGATTCCACATATAAGCGATATCATGATATTTGTCTTTCTCTGTCTGACTTACTTCACTCAGTATGACAATCTCTAGGTCCACCCATGTTGCTGCAAATGGCATTATTTTGTTCTTTTTTATGGCTGAGTAATATTCCATTGTATATATGTACCACATCTTCTTTATCCATTCCTCTGTCGATGGACATTTAGGTTGCTTCCATGTCCTGGCTATTGTAAATAGTGCTACAATGAACACTGGGGTGCAGGTATTTTTTCAAATTTTGGTTTTCTCTGGATATATGCCCAGGAGTGGGATTGCAGCTCTATTATGGTAGCTCTATTTTCAGTTTTTTAAGGAACCTCCGTACTGTTCTCCATAATGGTTGTACCAATTTACATTCCCACCAACAGCGTAGGAGGGTTCCCTTTTCTCCACACCTTCTCCAGAATTTATTGTTTGTAGATTTTTTGATGATGGCCGTTCTGACTGGTGTGAGATGATAGCTTACTGTAGTTTTGATTTGCATTTCTCTAATAATTAGTGATGTTGAGCATCTTTCTTAATATATGTTGTTTTAATCTAATACATTTGTAGTAATTTGTTACACAGCAATAGAAAACTAAAATATATATATATTTTTTCCTTACTTATCTCCAAGGTGTAGGGCCTGCATTTCAATCATTGACAAAGATATCTCCTCTCAATAATTCAGCAGAACATGAATAGAAAATGTTCTCTGGGGGGGGGAAGCAGACCCCTAAATTAGATATTATAGCTTATGAATTAAGTGGACATAGGCATGTCCAGTAGATACCGCATGAAAAATTTAGAATTGATACCAATCTGGTATTTAAGTTCAGGGCATGTTACCAAAGTAGGGTATAAATGTATTTCTCCAAAAAACTTAAAAATATAAAAATGAAATCACCCGAAAACTAAGTATATACATACTTGTTTATCAAGAATCCATGCATCATACAAATATAATCTTAAAGAATTTATTCTCTTGTTGGCCAAATTATGAAATATGAAACAATATGGCATAAAACCAAGTATATCAAAGTATTTGTGTGTGTATCTTGATGTGTGTCTGTGTATCTCTGTATGTGTTTGTGTGTCTCCACGTCCACAGCTATGTGTGTGTATATGTGTATGTCTATCTGTGTGTCTATATATGTATCTGGGTCTACACATGCCTCTGTGTATCTGGGTGTACGAGTCTGTGTGTATGCTGTGGGAGTCTATGTGTGTATCTATATGGAGAGCAGAGCATGTGTATGTATCTGTGGGTCTGTGTATGTGAGAGGACCTGGAGAAGATGAAAAAAGGACAAGTGACCTCTTTAAAGGCCTTCTTAAGTGTTAATAAGTAATACAGAGAAAAAATCAAACAAACAAAACCACTGACTTTGGACTCTGCAATCTAGTATTAGTTCTAATTCTGTAATATATTAGCTCTGTGACTTTGGTAACCTGCTTCAGTCCTAAGCCTTGTTATTCCTATATAGAAAATGAATTGGTTCATAAATATTAAAACCATCCCACTGCTGGTAGGAGCATAAACTGGTTCAACCACTTTAGAAAATTGGTTATCTTTAATAAAGTTGAACATATTCATGCCCTATGACCCCAAAATTCCTATCCTAGGGATCTACCACCAATATAGATGTGTACATTGGTTTACCAAAGCCACGTATTAGAATGTTTATGGCAGCACTATTTAGTTCTTATAGGCCAAAACCAGAACTGTCCCAGTGACCATCAACCAATGAATGGGTAAGCTGTGTATATGCACCCAGCCGAATAGAAATGAGAATGAACAATCCCACATTTAATAGTCTCACAACAATATGAATGAGTCTCACAAATATAATGTGAACAAAACAAGCTAGATACAAGAGTATCATATAATTTACATAAAGTACCAAAACAAGTGAACATAATCTAAATAGGCAAACTTAATCCAGACCCTTAGAAGTCAGGGCAGTGATTATCCTTGGGGAACGTACAAAGGGGGCATTTGAGGTAAGGACATTCGTCAGCTTATTGTGGGTGCCGGTTGCCTAAGTGTGTTCAATTTGTGAAATGTCATGGACATGTATGCTTCCGATATGTGTACTTTTCTTGTTAGAACATGAAATACTAATACCAAAATTTTTAGACTCTCATAGCGTCAGGCAGCTGTGATGAGCCAGCAGGATAATGCATGTGAAAGTGATGGGAACAAGTGGCAGCACTGCAGCCCTATAAGAAAATGTTTTCAAACTGGGTAAGGACCACGAGTTGGTCATGCAATCAACTTACGGATCATGACCTGCATTAAATAAACTGAAAGAGGATATCAGAGGGCACTGTATACTGGAAGTTGTTTTGTGATACATATGTGCTTATAACAGAGTTATAAATATGTGTTTACAACTGGGTTGAGATGGAAAATGTACTTTTATTATGGGTCACAGTCAAAAAGGGTCAAAGTTACTGCTACAGTGTACAGGTGATGTAAGTTCATACAGCAGCCTCCCTGGCTCACTGAATGCTCCTACACTTCCTGCCCCTGCATTATGACCCCTTGGACCACAGACTTCACTGATTCCACATCAATCAAGTAAACAAGCATTTCAACAGGGGCATCCCAGAATGCAATGAAAGCATGTCCACTCTATATTCCTCAGTAATACCAACCATTGGCCTTATCACTCCTGGTCATTTGCCAGAAGATGTAGGGCTTTCCACCCAGTGTATGGCCTAGAATTCTGCAAATTGCTCCCACAACAGGGAAGACTGCTGTCTTCCAAATCAGAGGTTTTCCTTGAAAGCACAGAGACTCTGTTTCAGCCATTTTTCTCCGTAAGACTGTAGCAGATGTAGAAAGTGGTAGCACTGTGTATCGGTGAAGATGTGGAATGGAAAATATTGTTCATTTGCATATCCTCAAAATAATGGGATGAAGATAATAATTAATAGCTATTTTTATGCCCCTTGATTTAATTAATTCCAGCTAAGATGTTTGTAAACATGTGATGTTATGTTTGGATAAATGTGTCAACGTGAAAATCAGTCACTAATACAAGGCACTAAGGAAAAATAAAAAAGCCACCTGCAGAAGGCGGGCCTAGGTAGTTCCCCGTTTTCTAGTTTGGGACATGTTTACCCACAGAAATCACTAATGGTGACGTTCTATGACAGAGTTCTGGAGAAGTGCTGGGAAAGCAGTATGGAGGAAAAAAAGGGATGAAACACAGGCTAAGGTATGGATTAATACTGAAGCCCTGGTCAAATTCATATTAATGCAAAGTAGAAAAAGGCAGTTTCTTGAGGCGGAGGGCCATTTCACTTCCAACTTATTTATGCATGGTATTCTTTCCCGAGGAAAGGAGATTTGAAAGAGGGAACATAACCGGAAGAGAAACTTGTTTCACTGAGAGGCAGAGGTTATTCCAAGGCTCTCGACGAAATCAAATGGGGACCAAACAGTGCTTGAAGAAGGGTCGCTTACAGGGACAATGACAAAATATGCAAGTTCATTAAAAGACTAAAATTTAGGTGACAGTCATTTGGATTGGATTCATGTGGCAAAGAGCGAAAAGAAAAGGGGTTCTGGGTAGAGATGCACAGTGGACAAAGTAGCAGAATGATCTGGGGATGACCAAAGAGGGACTCTTTCAGATTTGCTCTAGTTTGTGATGCTTCGAGTCAGTGAACCCACTTCACATCTGTGTGGATGGGTCGCATTACATAGAAGGAAAGGACCCTGACAGTTTCCACAGGCTGCAGGGAACATCCTTCGAGCTTATTAAGGCTGGAAGCACAGAGGACAAAGATGTTGCCTGCCTTCTAGTACACCAAATGCTCCTGCTCTGTGCAGGGTCAGGTGGAGAAGAGAAACCTCGTATCAGAGTTAATGACCATAGTCCTGCTTTGCTAATTAATGCCACTGACTCACATGCGGTATGAAAAGGCAACTTAAAAGGCTTCACACCAGCTGAGAAGTAGGTGCTGGGAGAGGAAAGGCATAGGAATCCTTGACATAACTAAGAATGAAGGAGAATCTTTCATTTTCTGTTAATTACATCTTTTTCAATCTATAATTTCTGAGCGGGGCAGGTAGGCAAAATCAAATCAGTGCTGCCATGACACAGCGGTTCCATTTTAATTAAAAGCCACCACCTTCTCATCACCTCACAGAAGGGCACAGACTGGAGTCACCCCGGGTCTCAGATTTACTTCAGTTTTTCCCCTTTAACTTTTGCATGAGCCATTCTAACCCTTGACTTTCACAAAATAACTTTGTAATGGAGCATTTTATTTCATGATAGCCATAAAAACTGAACAATATGCACTCCCCTGGACTTATACACATTTCTATACATTTATATATGCGACTATAAGGTGTTAAGAATATATAATACTGAATCTTATTTTTCTAGGACATTGTGAGCTCCAAGTAGGACCCTGGAATCCTGAAAGAGTTTATGTATTTTGTCAACCAGCTCATTCGCCAGTCACTTGGTGGACAATTCTTTCCATAGAAACAGTTTCAATATTATTATACAATAGAGAAATTCAGGCACAGGAGAGGATACAAGATATTAAAATACATATACACTATGTTAGAACTCTGCCTAGGGGATCAATTCTTATACAAGATAGAGTTTTAATGTATACATATTTGAGAAGAGGGGAGACTCAATCTTAAGGTATGAAGATTACCTGAGAAAAATTTATTTAATGACCATTTTCACCATTGAGGTGTGCACATTTTGTATTTTAGTAGGTATATGAAAGTATGGAAAGTATGTGTATATATAGTAAACATATGTTTGCCTATATTTGCCATATAATACTTTATTTGATGAAGCCTGTTCGATGTGCATGTTTATCTGGGAAAAAAACAAACACATGGTTGTCAATTGCAACAAGTTTATTTTTCCGTTGTAAAGAGTTATAATCTGTTATCTACTGTGAATCTCACCCTTTACCTCTTGACCAACTCTAGTCTCCCACAAAAAAAAAAAAAAAAAAGATGTAGACTGCAACATCACTGATAAAATTCACACCTCAGACCATTTCCTTATGGGCACTAATTATATATAAAGGCAGGTCATTTTGTTTCAAACAAACCCCTGACTAGCATTGATTACGGCTATATTATTAGAATGTTAATTTGGGAACTTTCTAATTGTCCTTCCCTTTGGAGGCACAAGCAAATGCTAGACTTCAGTTATGAGACACATTTAATTTCTTTTGTGTAAAAGGATAAGCTGCTCATGCTAGCCTGGCTTTGCAGTAATAGACATACAGTGATGCCAGCAAAGTTTGCATGGGAGGTATTCTTGAACAGAGTCCCATTTCGACCGTGCATGATAATATTGCTAAAACTCTACCTGTCAGGGGTGGTTAAGTGTGAGTGGGCTGCTGCTTATGAATATTTGTGTATATCCTCCTCTAACCCAATACACACACAGGAATTGTTCAAGGGAGTAAAGACAGTTTACCCAGTGAGTCATCGCACAATCCCTGCTTTGTTCCAGTGCAGTCATAGCTGCACATTAATTTGGGTGCTCACTCTGTTCCAGGGGTGAATACAAAAGCAAAGCACCTCGTGCACGCAGGGAGATGCTTGAAAGGGCTCACTCAGTGAAAACATCTGCAGTGCCTATTTTAAATTGAAGCCTTAAAATTATATCTTCAGTGAAAGTAAGCTACTCATTGCACGGACAACTAAAGGGGCATATGCCTCACAGTGAAGCTACATTAAGAGAGGAAGAGAGAAGAAAAAGTAGAAAAAAACTAGAGAGGAAAAGAAAAGAGGATGGAGGAAAAAGTGAGATAAGAGGACATTCCAGAAATATCTCTGGGGTGCAACAAAAGCTGTGCTAATGTCTCCAAGGTTAGAGAGATGCCATGAGAAATCCAAGGTCTACTGTAAGGACTTTCTGGTGTTAAGAAATTAGAAGTCCACGTATGGGAAATGAGATATTCTAACTGGCTACCAAGTGGGAGTTGACCAGAGAATTTACACTTCCGCCTCTGGAATTTTCAGGTTCACTTTATCTTCCCAACACCCGAGCAAGAAATAAAATGAGAGTGTTTTTGTTCACAATGGACTAGATATAATCTAAAGAGGATGTCTGTGATTACGAACTTTTGGGGGACTATGTGTTAAAGTAAAGCAGACTCCTTTCTTGTGGGACTTCTCAGAGCCTTTTACATGCTAATGAACTTTTTCCAAGGTCAAGGAGGCATATAATATATAGTGAGAAAGTGGATCAAGGCTCCCTTTATCCAAAACATTTACATTTATATTTGTTCCCCAAAGCTTATTTTGGGGAAGGCTTTTCAATTAAGACATCTAACAATACCTAATACATATATACACTACCAAATGTAAAATAGATAGCTAGTGGGAAGCTGCTGCATAGCACAGGGAGATCAGCTCAGTGCTTTGTGACCACCTAGAGGGGGGGGGATAGGGAGGGTGGGAGGGAGGCTCAAGAGGGTGGGGATATGGGGAGATATGTATACATAGAGCTGATTCACTTTGCTGTACAGCAGAAACTAACACAACATTGTAAAGCGATTATACTCCAATAAAGATATTAAAAAATATATAATTATACCTAAAAAGAATAAAAATAACAGACTATTTGTAAAAGCTAGTAAAAAAAAAAAAACTTCTGAAAAAGTTTTTTTTTAAATTGAAGTACAGTTGATTACCAATGTTGTGCTAGTTTCTGTTGTATAGCAAAGTGATTCAGTTATTTATATATATATATATATATATATATAAAATCAATCATATTCTTTTCCAGTATAGTTTATTCCAAATATGGAATACAGTTTTCTCTGTTATACAATAGGACCTTGCTGTTTATCTATTTTACATATAGTAGCTTCTATCTGCTATGTATAAAATAGTGAAATGAAATAGTGAAAATGAAAAAGTTATTCTAGGATTACTTTAGGAACTCATTTTTATGTTGTTTGGTAGAGTTCAGTAATTATTTTAACAGACAATCAAACAATCAGTCAGAAACTGATTTCTTTTTGTTCTTTCTTCATGTTGATATCATTTACTTAATGCATGAAATAAAGTCACTCAGAAGTTCAGCATTAAACTTGGCTTTAAAAGATTAAGATATTAGAACTGGAGAAGCAGGCAAAAACATATATATAAAATTCTGGTAATAACTTGAATCATCTAGAGACTTGTGGATAGGGTGCTGTTTTTTCTAGACTTACTAATTAAATGAGGCAATGCTTTAAAATGGTTTACATTGTGCTTGACACATGATAAACACCTATTAATAGTAGTTACTTTCATGTGTTACTGATATTTTTATGTCACATGTACGTTAAAGAATGGGACCTTTAAGAAATGACTTCCTAGAAATGGGGAAAGGAGGGACTTCCCTGGTGGCCCAGTGGTTAAGACTCTGTGCTCCCACTGCAGAGGGTGTGGGTTGGATCCCTGGTCAGGGAACTAAGATCCAGCATCCTGCATGCAGAGTGGCGTGGCCAAAAGAAAAAAAAAAAAAAAAAAGAAATAGAGAAAGAAAACTAAAAGGAAACCTTACTTGGAAATAGAATCTTCTCAGAGGTAATCAATTTAAAATGAGGTCATTGGGAATTCCCTGGCGGTCCAGTGGTTGGGACTCCGCACTTTCACTGCAGAGGGTACGGGTTCCATCCCTGGTCGGGGAACTAAGATCCCACAAGCCATGCTGCACGGCCAAATATAAAATAATAAAATAAAATTAAATAAAATAAAAAAATAAAAATAAAATGAGGTCATAGAGTGGGCTCTAATCTGAAATGACTGGTATCCTTGTGAAAAGGGGAAATTTGGCTGTAGACAGACAGGCCCAGAGGGAAGATTATGTGAAGATACATAGGGAGAAGAGGGCCATGTGGCTGGACTGATGCATCTATAAGCCAAGGAACACCAAGGATGCCAGGAAACACTAGAGGCTGAAGGAGGTGAGGAAGGATTCTTCCCTAGAATGATCAAAGAGAGCGTGACCCTGCCTGTCCCATGACTTCAGACTTCTAGCCTCCAGAACTTTCAGCTTCCATTTACTGTGAGACAGTAAATTTCTACTGTTTTAAATCACCCAGTGGCAGTTTGTTACGGTAGCCCTAGGAAACGAATCTACTATATTGGCCTTTGTTGCACGTGTCACAACTCTAATCATTTATTTGTTTACTGTTATTGCCTATTTTCAACACTAGAATGCAAAGCCCACCAGGGACAGAGATCTTACATATCTGGTTATCTGCTGTATCCCCTGGTTCTAGGAGAGTATCTGGCAGAGAGTTGGTGTTTAATATACATGCAATAAATTAATGAAAGGTGGAATTGAAGAGAAACATTGATCAAGTCTTAAGGACAATGAACCAGAACATCTTCAATCATTCATTGCTAGTTGTTGTGTTTGCTTATTTGTTTGCTTTTTACTACTCTAAGCATCCTTTAAACCCAATCTTTATCAGGAGTACGATTAGTTGTGTGACTCTCTCTATAAAGGTCTATAGATTATTATTGAACCCAAACCTCAGTGGACCTTACTTGGTGCCAAGATGGAACGTCATCAGTGACGTTCCATAGGAAAAGGAGAAAAGCAAAGGATCCTTTAAAAGGGAAACGTGGTCAAAATAGAAAATATTTTCTGCTATCTGCTCCATACATGTGTCATGGATTGGGTCAATTGTTGATAATGGGAAATTTGATCACAGGTATTTCTAAACCAAAGTATTAATGGATACCTACATTGGTAAAATATGTTACCTCTCTTTCATGTTTTTTTTTTTTAACTTTTTATTTTATACTGGAGTACAGCTGATTAACAATGTTGTGATAGTTTCAGGTGCACAGCAGAGTGACTCAGCCATACATATACATCTTTCATTTGGGAGGCAGTAAGGAATGTAGTTAAAAGCATAGGTCATGGGGTCAGAGAACCCTAGTCAAAGTTCAGGCTCCCTTACAAACTACATGACCTTGTACAAGTTACTTTCTTTACTAAGCCTCAGTTTTCTCAACCCCTCCCACCACAAAAATGAGGGACAACAGTACCTCCCCGAAAGTGGTGACAGGAAAACTAACAGATGATGTTTGCAAGCTGTTAGCCCACTGTGTGACACACAGTAAAAATGCAATAAATGTTGATTTTATTATTTTAAGAGTTCTCTGGCCACAGAATCCACCGACAAGATTGATGTTGTATAGTATGTGAGGTATACAAACCTAAAATCCATTCTTTAGCTCACACATGAATGAAATACTGTAGGCTCACAATGTAAACCTGTTTTTCTTCTGTTGGCCTTGACTACTAACTTAGGGTTCATTGATTTAAATAAAATTGAAGACCAGGAATCACTTTCACCTGTAGAAGCCATATCCCCAGGGTTGTTGTTTAATCCCCAAATATATAATTTTAGAATCCTCTAGCAACATGAGATATCCATTCTCAAAATTGTCACCCAAGCCTGTTAGAAGCTAAGGACATCTACAATTCATGATGAATCTGAAGGAGGTGCTGTTGCCAGCAGACGTGTGTGTGTGCGTGTGTGTGTGTGATATTTTAAATTTTTTTCTGCATGAAACCATATTTATAAAGCAGCCATAGAAAAGTCCCATGTGTGTTTTTAAAATTTTCTTCCTATGCTATAACCGTAATTGCAGCCTAGTATTTCACCATATAACAATACTGTTCACAGAGACCAAGGAAAAAGTGCAAGAGTCATAACAATAACCAATGGATTTTTTTATTGCATTATAGTTTATAAAGTATTTTCCTACTCATTAGCTTACTTGATTCTCCCAGTGGACAGGTCAAATCATTATAAGTAATATTTCCATTTCAGAGTAGAAGGAACTGAGGTCAAATGCTTTCATTTAAGTCACAGAGCTACTTTGTGATAGGGGTGGTACTAAATCTACAATTTTCAACCTCAGGCCTCCTTTCCTTTCATTATAACTTGCTGCAGTAATTATGTAAAAAGGGAGATGGATAGATTAATCATATAGTAGAGTTAGAAGCAGAGATTTCACGAATGTATCTAGTCTCTACTATTTCCAGGTAACATAGTTTACCATCTTAGTTTATCATCTTTCAAAGCATTACCTCTTGCCCACTTTGAGCACTAAGCCCATCAAGCAGTAGTTCCATAATATATGTGACTGTGTCAAACACATGATACTGCTTACCCACAAAGCAAAAGATTTAACATCAGCGACTAAATTTACCATTAAATGAAAATGCAGAAAGTTGTCTCGATGTTAGAAATAATTTCAAAATTCACAGAAAAATTGGAAAAAGGAAATGGTCACTTTGCTGTCTTAACATCCACGCTTCCCAGTGAACAGGGAAAACCAGAGGTCATGTCCTACTTATTTCTGGGAAATCCTCCACTTAGTCAAAGTCACAGCTGAATTCACCTACCCCAACAAAACATGGTCCAAACCCAGGCTAGCAGGCCACAGAGGGAAACGATTCAAAGTCAGAGCCTCATCTTTCAGGGGATGCTGGAGACTGTCTCATCAAGGCAGCCTCGAACTTGAGACCAACCTCTTCATCTCCAGAGTGATAGCATTGTCTCACCATCTGGACATCCAGATCCTGACCCTTCAGTGTTACTACAGACATAGTAAATGCAAAGGCTTGTCCTTGATGAGCTTCAGAAACCTAGTCAATCCCAAAGCACCACAGCCTCGCTTAAAGCTTCCAGAACACATGGTCTCCTCCCTATAGATTCACAGTTTGCAGCATTTCACCACTTGATTACATACTGTCTTCTGCTCTCTAATTGTTTTATGTGTTTCTTTCTTGTTTCCCCAACACATTCCTTAGTCATTTAATTTATTTTCAACTCCCAAAGCACCTCGTCCTGTCACCATGATACACATGAGTTCAGCTACTCTGTGCCCTGCACTGAGCTAGATTCTGGGGCTATAAGGGTGATGAATCTAGAAGCTTTGTCCTTCAGAAGCTCCCAATGTATTACAGGAGACACTCACATTTACAGCTCACATTGATAAGACACATGAGCTGTGTCAGCAGGATAAATACTTTGATTGGAGAGCTTGAGGGAGAATGAGATGTTCCCTGGTGGAAAAAGAGGATGGGAGTGAGGCAAGGGTATTTCAGGTAAGAAGAGTATGACCAAATTTGCTTAGTTTTAAAGAGTGGGTTTGCCATGTTTTGAGAACATCAAGTGTTGTAGTAAGACAACACATGAAAGATGGAGACGTTCAGCTGAGTGGTATTACATAGTGAAGGAACCTGAATACTTTAGCATTGTCTACCCTGTTATAATGTAGACTCACCGAGCACAGAGACAACGTGTTTCCTTCACTGCTTCATCACCAGCACCTAGGACAGTGTCTGGCACATGGTAGCTATTTAGGAACATTTTAAAATAATTAGATGAATGAATAAATCAATGATTGAGAGATAGTTAAAGGGAGCCAAGCATGCTATTCAAGCAGTGGCATAACATGATTAGATTGGGTTTTAAAAGACAGCTTTACCTCCTACCTTGATTCTTTCCTTCTACTTTTAAAATTGCTCTTTTTATAACATATCCTATATGATTTAGTATGTCTCCAGTTTCTACGTCTGTCCTGCTATAGTCTATTCTCAACAAAACAACGAGGATACCTACTTAAAATATAAGCCAAGTCCGGATCTTCTCTAATCAAAACCCATCAATGGCTGCCCATCTCACTTAAGGTAAAAAAAAACTTAGTCCCTCCAATGGCCTGAAAGGTTTCATGCCATCACTGTATCGTGACTTCCTTGTCTTTAATTACAACTTCTCTCCCCCACACTATTTCCTTTCCAGTCCCACCAGACTCCTTGGTACTCCCTGAATAAACCAGGCATGGCCCTGCCCATTCTCTCTGTTTAGAACCATCTTCTCCCAAATCCATGGAGTTCATTTCCTCACCTCTTTATGGTCTTTGCTTAAATGTCACTTTCTCAGGGACTTCCCTGGTGGTCTGGTGGTTAAGACTTTGTGCTCCCAATGCAGGGGGCCTGGGTTCAATCCCTGGTCAGGGAACTAGATCCTGCACGCTGCAACTAAGAGTCCACATGCCACAACTAAAAAGATCCCGCATGCTGCAACGAAAATCCCATGTGCCGCAACTAAGACCCAGTGCAGACAAATAAATAAACAAACAAACAAACAAATAAATAAATAAAAAATAAATAATTATTCAATGTCACTCTCTCATAACGTTCTCCCTAAGCAAGTTGTTCAGAATTTCACACTTTATCTTTTCCCATCTCTATTTTCCCTTACTGGCTCCACTTTTTCTTTTTACATAGCATTCATCTCACGCAACCAAACTCTATAATTTCTTTTTTTCCTGTGTATTGTTTGTTTTCCCCATCTTCCCTCACTTGACAAGAACAGAGATCTCGTCTCTATTTCCCCCCAACTGATGCACCCTAAGTGTATATACCTAGAATTGAGCCAGACACGTAGTAGGTGCTTTATAGATGGTTGTTGAATTGCATTGACTGTTTAGATATTTGAATAACGATTTCAGTTTTGGTAAATCTAAAGCAGTAGGAGATTCATATGACTTGCCAAGCTTGCAAAGTGGTTATTAGAAATGAATGCTATGAGTGTTAAAATCCTGATAAGAATATAGAGTTCTATATGTCTATTAGTCAGTATTTTATTACTGAAATCACAAACAGTATGAGTGAAATAGGTCATCAAGTCATCTTACTGCCATATGGAGGCTGGGTTCCCCACTGGCAGGAAAAGACCAGAGAGGAATAAGTGAGCTTCCAAAGAACATGGAAATGCTAATTCATTCACTTGATAAACACACTGCCAGATGGATAGGTTGTGCCAATCCTGCCCACCTAAGCTGGATATTTTAAAAAGATAGATGAATGAACAGTTGTGAAATAATTAGCAGAAGAGAGAATACAAGATAGAGATGACTCAAAGGAGAGATTAGAAAGAAACAAAGGTGCATAATGCCAGTGAACGTGGCAGAACTGCAGCTGCTGGGAACCAAAAAGTGCAGACATATTTATTTGCTACTGAAGGTAAAGGTAAGTTAGACAAGTTACAGAATATATCTGGGCTTGACTGATTATTTCATTCTTAAATTCTGTATGACCTTCTGCAAATATCACATGTCCCATGTGTTTTATGTTTGCTCCTCCAGATCCACTCCCCATCCTAGTAGGAGAAGGGCTCATACTACAGAATTAGTGGGTTCCTTTGCCTTCTAGATTTGGATGGGCTTCCAATAGGAGACACCTGTAGGAGATTGGAGGAAGGGTCGAGTGTGCAGGCAGGCTATATATTTCCCTGGTTCCCTCCCTGTGGGGTCAGCTGGGTTCTCTGTGACCTTCTAACAAATGCCATTGCTCTTTAAATGACCTTCTCTGCAAGGCTCTCTCCTTCTGGCTGCCAGTAACCTCTCCCTCCTAGCTCTTCTCCTACTATAAGGGTACTTATTCCACAACACTTGTGGTTTACCAAACCACCTCCACCTTTGAAAACCATCCTTTTCTTAAACCTTATTTGAATTCTACTAATCTGACTGTGCCAGCTGTTGAGTTTCCTGTTGAGGCCTCAATGATTCACATAAATTCTTTAAGGTTTAGTTTTCACATCAATAAAGTAAAAATAGTATTTACCACTTACAGCCATAGTGACCATTAAACTAAGTAACCTTTGTAAAATACCTGACAAAGTAGCTGACCTGGAAGAAAGTGTTCAAACAATATGAGACTCTTGACCTGCCTTGCTTGTAAGTTATCACACTGTACTATAAGCACCTGCTTAAGCTGTCTGCTTCTCCCTGGAGACTAAGTGTTCCTTAAGGACAGGGTCACAGGCACAAAGATCCAGACCTGTGCACCCAGCAGGTGCCCTGAGATGTCAGTTACATGATCATTGAATGAACATAGTACACCAGCAGCAGAGAGAAGACAGGACTCCAAGGTCTCACCAGGTAAAACCAGAACATAAAGCCTCAGAATTTGAAGTTCAAGATGTTATAATTAAAGGTAGGAGCAGTATGGGAAAGTCTAATTTGATCATTTTGGCTACATCTGCCTAGTAACAATGTTGAAGCTCTCTGTCTTGTGTGTGTGTTTGTGTATAAACATAATAGATAGCTGATAGATAGATAGATAGATAGATAGATAGATAGATAGATAGATAGATGTATCACAATCCCTCAGTCAACTGTTATTTGACGCATTTTCCACAAGAATGACGCCTTGAAAATGAACTGTAACTAATTAAATAGATAATTACACCACACCATTTTCAATTACATCATATCTAAAAAAAATACCAAACTATTAAAGCAGTGATTAAAGTAAAAGTGAAAAAAAAAGAAAAAACAAACAAACAAACAAACAAACAAAAAACAAACAAACAAAAAAAAAGTAAAAGTGAATTTGATTTCTAAAACTTGACTGCTAAAATCTGACTTTTTATTTATGGTCCAAATAACATAATTATCAAACCAGCCAAGGCATTAGTTCTTAAAGATTTTTAAAAAACCCTAAAAATCAAGTATTATAATACAAACCTAGTCACCTATGCACATATGGGAAAATTGAAAGAAATATTTTTTTTATTTTTATTAAAAACATGACAATGAATAACCTAATACGATGATTTGCTCAGCAATTTCCACTTTTAGTTTAGAGCAGAAATGCATCTTTAAAAATCTCCTCCTACCCTGTGTTTTCCCCCTTGAGACCCTAAAGTAAGAGGGAGCACATGTTGGATGGGAGGGACTCTGGCAGCATAACCAGAAGTCTACTCTATGTGTCATGAGCCACATCAATAGAATTAACGGAAGACATAAAAGAGCACATTTCTGGGGATGGCTTCCTTTAGCAATACAGCCAGCCCCCAATTTTATCTCATCCTCCTGTTGATTTCCTCTTTCCTCAACTCTTACTAAGAGCGGTTCTTCCTTTTGTGTCTGTCACTGCACCTTTGCTAACCAACAACTGGTGGTTTCTTTTGCTGAATTTCATGACTGTCTAGTAGTGTTTACGTGTGTGTGTGTGTTTGCTAGAGCATATAAGTGTTTGTGTAATATGTGTATGTGTTTTTGGAGTTAGGTCAGAGCTGGGTGGCATGTTGTCTCTGACTGTGACCCCCCAGGAGCACCGGAAGTCCAAGGATGCCACCTGAGGTATGAAGAAGGGTTCTGTGCTTCAGCACACACTTCAGTCAGAGGGACTTAGGTTTGAGATCTGCTTCTGCCACTCCGCCTTGTGTAGCCTTAGCTTCCCTCCTTTAAGAAAACATATAATTAGTGTAGCAACCTCACAGTGTTATTCTGAGGAGTAAATAAGATGATATATTTACCATAGTAAGATGATAGATTTCACACATAGCAAGTGTGAAAGAGAACAGGATGAGAAAGAAAGAAGACAGAAAAGGAAAGAGAGAACAAAAAGCAATGAAGTATTAGAGCAGCCCAAAGTTAAGAAGAGTCAGAAAGGTGAATGGATGGAGAGAGGGAGAAAGGCAGGGAGGCAGAAAGGGAGGGAAAGGGCACGGCTCTCCTGCTATTCAAAAGAAACCATGTCAAAGGGAACTTACTCCTGGTCTAGTGGCTACTTTACAAAGTACTCTATTTATTCTGAACAAATAACACGGGTCCTTTAATAATTCCAGCCTTGCCCATACCTGCAAAATATAATTATCTCATTTTCCTTGGTAATTTCTTAGTAGTCACTGAGAGAAAAAAGGCAAGAGGTATATCTCTCCTTTTCCTGCAATACCCGTAGCCCTTTATCTACAATTCTCAAATGAGATTTCTCCTTTTCCACCTTGAATTTGTTCTGAATTGTGTACATGTCTTATCTTGTCTCCTCAGACTATATGCTGCTCCATGGTATGTTCCTGTCTGATTCACATCTGTCTTCATGATATGTCTAACAGGAGATCTTCAGGAAGGGGATGCATATATAAGTAAGCAAACACAAGTTAAATAGCAAAGCAATAGGCTGCCAGGGCCAGGGATTGATGATTGATAATGGGAAACAGCAAGGAGGCCTAGAGCAAGGGTCTCTAATCTGCTGGTTCATACAGCACAGAAATAAGTTTGCTTTAAAGGAAGGAAAGAAGGAAGGGAGGGAGGGAGGGAAATAAGCTTTGCCTATGTAAGTAAAAAAAGTTCAGCCTGTTTCTTTACTGCAGGATTTCTTTCCCAGTGCCATTAATGTGCTTGAATTAATATTCCCACGAATCCTGGTGGCTCAGTGATTAGGACTTGGTGCTTTCACTGCCGAGGCCCAGGTTCGATCCCTGGGCAGGGAACTAAGATCCCACAAGATGTGCAGGGTGGCCAAAAAAAAAAAAAAATCTCTAATAAAAATGGACATTAAAAAAAATATTCCCACTATGGGTCTATATGGTACATTGCCTGTACCAAACATATTTGACCAAGTAGCTATATCTCTACATATCCTGGAACAGTCGTACTGACAATATCAATCTGGATAATAACAGCTTTTGAGTAATTTTTAAGATTCTTTGTAATGATGTTAAGCCTGAAAAATATGTTCTCTGTGCCTCAAACTAAGATGGTTCATTGTCATCCCACTATCATATTTTCTCTCCAGGATAGTATAGAAATAAGGTCCTTCTTCCCTCCTTTCTTTGCCCTATTTGAAACATGACACAATGTATAACATTTATTGAGAAAAAGAAGAAGTAGGGGGAGAGAAACAGAGGCAAGAAAAAAATTGTCATTCTGGTTTTTTCCTCCTCGCCCTCCAGTGAGTTTGAGGTGAAAATTCTATACTTCACTTGAAGATAAGGCATACTGCAAATAATTCTCTGATTTAGCTTTTCTTGGGCTCACCTCTATTCCTCAGGTTTATAAGGTTAGTTATAAACACAGAAAAATAGATCAGTGTGGGGTTCCCGCTCAATACGGGCAATGTGCTTTGTGATGAACTTTCCATGTAGATGGCAATCTTGGTTGTCACAAAGAGCCAAGTGAAACAGGACTCGTTATCTTGCTACAGACTGTCTGAGAGCTAGGCTAGTTCACCTTCATTTGATAGCAACAGAGCAAGATAATGTGGGTAATTGAATAGTTAGTAAATCCATTTCTGGTCCATTCTTAGCCAAGCATGAAGAGAGAGCTTAATAGGAAGTACAATGAGAGAGCCACGGAGGCACTTAAATGAACAATAAGAAAGGAAAGGAAGGGAAATGGAGCTTTGCCCCATCAGAGTCAGAGGTATCCCAGAACTGGTACCCAAGCACAGCCCACTCCAGGACTCGGGGTCTGCTTGCCCCTTTGGATGGTCTCATGTGGCAATTCCTTCCTCTCTCATATCTCTAAGTGGTGGACAAGGAATATTCAATACAAGTGATTGAAATATTCATTAATGTGAGGGAATTCCATACCCTGGTGTCCTCTCTCTCTTATTACAAGAGCTAACTGACTCAGAATAAAGCAAACTCAATGTTTAAATTTATTTCTGCCTATTAATCGGGAAGTGCTTAAAATATACTCTCTAGAGCAATAAGTAAAAATTATTAATAATAACAGTACTAATTACAGTTTATTAAACACTTATTATGCTAAGCACATTACATGCCAGTCTTATTTAATTTAATCCTCATAACTCTATTGTGAGATAGACATTATTATGCCTATCTTCCCAAACTAGGTCCCTCTCTTCCCTGCAAGGTCCCTTCCCTCCTGGCCTAAACTTCCAGGTATAAATCTCACAGACCACCCTGCCCTCAGCACCACAGGAAACAAAAGATCCAAAAGAAAAAAACGTATAAGTTGCATACGTTTTTACAGAGTACATATAAGTTACAAAAAAGCAACTCGAATTTCTGCCTCTCTTTATCCTTTCAAAGTAAGGCTTAGTTAAAATAATTATACAAACTAAATGCCACAGAATAAATCATTTTAACATTCTTATTTTATAATTTTATACAGACCCCAAATTATGAAAATAATGCTAATTGTAAGCAAAGCACTCAATGACGATGTTTAGTTAAAAATAAAAAGATATACAGCCATGTTTAGAGTATGATACACAAACACAAGATAGCCAAAATGAACACATCCCGAATAGTAAGTGTGCTCAGCTCCAGGGGGACTGGTGATTTTTCTGTTCATGTGTTTATTTTTATCTGTCTCCGTATTTTCAAAGTTTTCTCAATTTTATTTGTAGCTAAGATTTACTGAACACTTATCACGCACTATTCTAAGAATTTTACATGTATTAACTCATTTAATGCTGACAACAATGTTGCTAGGTAAGTGCTGTTATTACTCCCCTTTTTACAGTGAGCAAAATGAGTCACAGAGTTATGAGTCTTGCAAAGGTAGTGGACAGCACAGCAGCTCTGTAAACCCAGGTGCTGTGCTTTCAGAACCCGAGCTTTTAACCACAACATGCTATTTCCTAGTAATAAGGTAAGCTGTATAGCAAGAAGAAAAAATATATTAAAATATTATTTTATTTTTAAAATGCACTCTGCAAATGTGCTAATAATCAGGGAAGCTCAGGGATGCGCACCCTGGCGTAAGGGCAGAAGGAATTTAATCAAGGTGTTTTATTTCTCTTTTAAAACCATCATTTCATGGGATTGCAAAAGCCATCAGATTTGCTTCGTGCCATTAAAAGGCAAATTGGACATTAATTTTTGCATTTGAGTGCTTTTTCCTTTGTAATTATCAATAATGAAATTACCATGGAGTCCCTGTCTGGGGGAAAAAAAAAAAAGACATTCAATGTTTTGTTTTCTTTTCTCACAGTCCCAGAAATGTACCCAACAGCTGAGCTTGCAGATTAGAATGTTCTTCCTGTAATAAGCAGTCACCTCACACCACCTGCCACCAAGGGGGATAGGAGAGCGGAGTCGATTATCAAGAGGTCCACCACTGTTCAGGTGTGTTCTTTTAAGACCTTCAGTTCTACATTGCAGTTTATGGCCTGGAAAGTGGCTTCCACAACGTGATCAAGCTAGGATAATGATCTAATTATAAAACCAATCAGAAACTCTGTGCAGCTTTTGTTTTGTTCATTGAAAGGTTGGGAGATAAAGACAGAAAAAAGAAACATGCTCTTTGAAGTGCTTGAATTTTGAAAATGGGAATCTCAGCAAAGGTCAACTCTACTTTGTGTTCCTTCGAAATCCTCACCCTCTACTCTTCCATCAGAAGTCTGGGGCTAGATGTTAGACCTTATGGATATGCTTGGGGCTGGAGATCACTCTAAATGTGGATGGAATTTGGGGTATCAGCAGTGCAAGATAAAGTCCTTGAGAAGGGTCAAGAGTTGAGTTCTGGGAGTTCTGAAAAAGGCAATAATACAGATCATTGACAGAAGACAGAGCTTAGAGATAAGAATAAGATAGGAACTGAGTCACAGCCAGAGCACATCAGTAACAAGTAAGGAGAGTCAGAGGCAAGAATAAGATGCTCAGCTGGGTGCTTAGCTATGTTTGTGCTCTTTGGGTAACACTACATCCCAGTTGCCCTGGACGGTTCTGGTTTATGTCTGTTGTCTACTCAAAAGTGTCCTGATTTGGAAGATAAACTATAAGGGCACCATAAGAATTGTTAATATGCATGTGGCAAAGTTAAATTGGCTCCTAGAAGCTCCTATAAGTGGAAATAACTGAGGGGCTCTTTAGAAAGAATAATGTTAAACATTGAGATTTTAAATGTGCCTCATTCTTATTATTACTCCTTAATGGCCGATAAAATCCTCTACCCAAGCTGTTTCTTCTGAGTGGGAGCAGCAGGAGGAAAAGGAAATCAAGAGGTCTGTGGTCAATATTTGAATTGATACCAGAAAGAAACAAGAAAATAATCAGAGGACAAAAAAAGAGTAGCGTGTAAGAAGGAATCATACAGGTCAGAAATAGGAAGCCGGAAGATGTGTAGAAACGCAGATGCCACAAGAATTTGTGGTAGTCTAAGAAAGGGCATTGGACTTCCAACAGAACTGAGTGATGGAGTCCATGAAATCCAATCTAGATTTTAAGAAAGAGGGTGATATCAGCTAATGTCAGAGATTCATTAAACACACACCTACACACACACACACACACACACACACACACACACACATGCATCACTCAGACCCATTTCTTTCCCATCTCAGGAGAAGGGGCAATCACGGTCAGATAACTGCATCACTAGAGGGGGGATATATAATCTCATGGACAAGAGTCTTCAATCAGAATAAAGGGATTTGCCACTTTCCTTTCATAAAAGACCAAATTATCCCCCTCGTCCTCCTTTTAGGACAGCTTGGGCTCACAGGTTGCCTTCTTTTTATAGTGCTTTCTATTACAAATCCCAATTCATCCCAGGAGAGAGTCTTTCACACAATAAAATGTAAGTAAGGTGTGCAAAGTGAGTTTTAAACACACTTCATGACAGGTGTAAAACCTGATGGGGGAAACTATCAGTAAGAATCTGTTATCCGCTAAAACGCTGGTGGATAGCCAGCTGAGGACAGGGACAGGACATGGCATGGGCACTTTCAGGAGGCATGGAGTGACTTGTGGAGCTGGGAAAGGGACCTGACAAGGAGGCTGGGAAGTTGATAAGAGAGAAAGGCTCTCCTTCAATAGTGCCATCTTCTCAAGCGAGCCTGGGCCACCTTGAACTTAGCTACCCAAAAAGACAAAGAACAGTGGGGCTGAAAACCATGCTTTCTAACTTCCAGAGCTTAACATAAATGGTAGGCAATTGTCAACAATGTGTGACTCAAGAGCCCAAGAAAGGCTTCTATGATCACCCCACCCCCAATCTCAACTTCTCCCAGGCAGAGGACTGACACTGCATCATCTTATCCCTCTTAAAACAGTACTATCTTTAGGAAGAGTTGCAACTTAGACTTTAGTTAGGAATTTGAATTAAAGTGTGGTGAAATAAACAGGAAGGGAAGAATAAGAAGAACTAAGATGTGCTGAGCTTCTACAGAGTACCAGGCATTGCGCTAGTTTGTCATTTTATACTGAAAGACCCCTCAATATGTAGCTTATAGCTTCTATTATTCCCATTTTTCAGGTGAAAAAAAGAGGATGAGAGAAGGGAAGAAACTTGGTAAAGGGAACACAGTTAGAAAGCAGTGGAGACAAAATTTGATACTGAAGGTTCTGGATAAGGATGGAAGGAGGGACATCATCAGAAGCCTAATTTCCCTGAGCATCTGAGAAAATGACAACAGCCAGGAATGTGAAATGCTCTTCTCCTCCTCACCGCTTCCCCTGGCAGCTCATTGTCCTATCTCAGTCCTTTATTGTCCTCATAGAGCCCTTCTCCATCCTCCAAATGCTAAGCAGCCTCTCCTTCCTCTACTGCCCCCAAGTACCAGTTACCATATCACATCATTTATTTATCGATATTTTTTGGGTAGCACTTCCTACAATCTGTATTTAGCTTGTTTGTTGATTTATCTGTTGATAAGAACCTCTAGGAAGGCAGTAACCTAGTTTTCTTGTTCACTATTCTAGACTGGATCTACCCGAGGATCTTGCCCATAGTAGATGTTCCATTTGTTGAATGGATTAATGGGTGTCTGAAGAAATGAATGAATGAATACATGAACAATCAAAGACACAAACAAGGAGCCTAGAATATCATAGGACAGACTTGCCTTGTTTTATAATTTGGCATAATGCTATTCTTTTTTTCTGTCTGGGAAATCCTCTTGACTCTCCTGTCTTTAAGCTTTTATTTTTTCTCCTAGCAAGAATGCCAGGGAGAAGAATGACACAGGTACACTGGATGGACGAAGAACAGGACATGACAAGGGTGTTCTTCCTTCCTTCTCCCATCTCTGTCTTAGACCATATTGCCCTGAGTTGGATATTGTTGAGTCTGTGAAAAACAAAGCACAAAGCTTTTTCTTACAGTCTCTAGTGCAGCCAGAGGCCTTAGAAACTGGAATGCCCCTTCTGCACCGTCACACGGAGGCTGCGATGCCTGGGTCTATGAGTCACCATCACCTCTATGTTCTCCTCTTCCAAAGGCACGGACAATGCAATCTTTGCTCTGCCAGTGGCACAACTACCCTGGGCTGTCAGGCTCAGCCTAATCTTACACTAGGTCACCTCAAGTCCATGCAATGGATGCACTTCCCTGCTGCGGAAAGATAGGTTTTTTGACAGCTTGTCTCTCTGACATTTCAGCCATTAGGGGCTCAATGAGGGAAAGATGCTGATGGATGGATTTAGCTGCCTCCTTTATGCAAATCCTCTCACCCCGTGCACCCTGCCACTTCATCTCTCTGTGTGGCTGGGGCCCCTGTGTCAGGAAGCATTTTGTGCAGGCTGCCCTCAGTGGCTCGTTAGTGGCAGGGCTGTGCCAGGGGGATGGTGGCAGCGATGGCTGTCTCGGACACGTTTCAGTCAAGCTGTAGCAAGCCTCTGCCAAAAGCCGGGAGGCAGCAAAGGAGCCGCGGTGACTGCCTGGGGCTCAAATCAGATCATGCCTTCCCTGTCTGGAAAAAAAAACCTCCAGCCACTCAGCCGGGGGTGGGGTAGTGGTGGGGGAAGCCTAAGGAAGCCTGAACCCTGACTTCTCACTTGGCTTTGACAGCTGGTTCTGTGTCAAATGCAAAATTACATCTGAGCTCTTAGCCCGGCTCCAGAGTAGCAGGGGCATTCTCTGCGGCAGATGAGAACACTTCAAGGTGAAATGCCTTTCGCGAGCATTCTTTTTTTCTTTTTGAGCTGCTAAATCAATGCTCTCAGCTACACGTTAGATTCCTGCGTTTCTATTGGATCAGCTCTGTGTGTAAGTGTTTGGATGGACAGCCCTCTTGAGGCAAGTTCCACCTTCCAGGTTATCAGACACTGGCAACTGCAAGGCCATCTCCCCTCCCCTCCACTGCCCACAGAGCTGCCTCTGATCCTCTCTTCAAGCACCATAGATACCGGTGCCACTGAAAAGGAGCCTGGAGGTTAACCAGCCGTCTTTGGTACACGAGAACGTGTGTGAGGTATGGGAAACAAGAAATAAAGACAAGTGAAGGGCACGTTAGGTGCCTTCATCATGTCCTCAACCCCTTTACCCTCCCTGCAGCATGCTGCCACCTCCTGGGACCAGTTCCTCCATCACTTGGTTGAGTAGAAGACTCCAAACGACTTTCATAGATGAAGGAATTTTCCAATCAGTACCCTGTAGGGAACAGATGCACCACTCCAACTCTCACTCCAGAAATCAGCCCTTAGGGGGGAAATGCATGAGGGAGGGAGGGGAAAAGTGTGTGCATGTAGAGAGAGAGAGGGGGGAGGGAGGGAAGGATGGAGGGAGGGAGACGGGGAGGGAGGAAGTGGGGGGCGGGTAGCGAGGGATGGAGAGAGGAAGTGTGGAAGTGAGGAAGAGAGACAGAAGGGAATATGCAGGATTCTTACCTTAGGAAAGTGGTACTTAGGTTTAAAGAACTCTGTCCATGGTACAGTGTAAAATAACTAATTAGATGACTCTTTTAAAGTAAAGAATACTGAAGGAAAACAGAAAAACCTAGCTAGAAGCACTGAGGCCAATTTTGTCATTATCGAAATAGTAAAGAACTACCACCAAGAATCAAATGGTATTGCTTCTCCAACTGAACCTTGAGTAATTTTTTAAATGTGAAGATCTTGGTTATAAAAAGCAAATTGAAATTCTGACTTCCTTTTAGACCTAAAACCCTAAATGGTGCTTACAAAAGATTTATTTTATACCTCTCTTTATATTTCATTAACTTTTCCTTAAAGATTTGACTAGAGAGAACCCTTGTGAACATAATATATTTGGCATCAAGTAATGAGATTTTTAGAAAAATCAAGATGAATGTTTGTCCAAAGAGGTTCTATTTTACCAAAAATAAAAAAGAAATGTAAACTATTTTTTAGCATGGGCTTAAAGATGTCCACAAATAAGAAAAAAAAAAGTCTACATTTGATGTCAAATACAAATAGTGGTCCTGATTCCTGGAAAGAGGCTTCAAAGTGGACCTTGATGATGTGAAATAAAAAGGATGCAAAAATAGTTAACATGAAAGCTTTCTTTGTGCACACGTGTGCAAGTCTTTGATATTCTATTGATTCATAACTTCTCTAAGGAATAAATTTCAACATTAAATTACCCCAAACAGGCATGAAGGCTTTCTTTCAATTTCTTAAATGCTCTTGCATCAGGGAAAATTTATTATGTAATGGGAAAATATGAGTGTGTATCAACAAAGCCAGCCTGTCTGTTGCTCACTTTTGGATCTAGGCCAGGGCTATATTAATGTGCTTGGGACCTAAGATTTAGGTCACCCACCATAACTTGATTTTGATCTCGTGGTCTTATTTCTTTCCATTTTTGTTGCAATTCAGTAAAGTAAAAAAAATGTGATTTTTTTTGTTCTTCCTTGTTCATTTTTCCTTTTAATAGTGTCTGGTTGGAAGGTTTTTTTAAAATCCATTTTTGATCATTCTTTTTTTTTAAATCATGACCAATTGGTTTTAAAATCCTGGTTCTTTACCTACTAGGGTAAACAATTGCATTCTTGTATTTTTGCTTTGTGCAAATCCCCTGGGACAAAAAAAAAATATACTAGACTTGCATGGGTTTTAAAGTTGGAGAGACCTGGGATCAAGTTGCTATTCAGTTTGGCAAACTGCTTATCTCAGTGGGCCTCAGTTTCCTAAACTGTAAAAAAGAGGAATCATAATACCTTCTTTAAAGTTCTCTATAAAGAGAAGTGAGATGGTAGAGAAACATAAGTTGTAGGCTTGATGTATCACATATCAGTTGCTTGACAGGAGGCGGGTTAACTAACAACCAGAAGAAAAATTGGCTAAAAGTTCAAACCATAACTTGAAAAAGTAGTGAGAGAAACAAAAAAGAACAATTACTGTATTTAAATTTTATTGTACTTATACAAGGCTTCTGTGTGGTAATTTGAATATATGTGCCAATTTGAGAGCAGGATTATCTTTAAAGGTAGAAAGAACTCTAAGTAGGAACACTATGGAAATATTTTTGATAATAAAATATAATCTGTGAGGGTAAAATTGAGCAATTTAGGTTAACTTTTTAAACATAAATGCTATTAAAAATGTACCATGTTCTTAATATTATCATTTACGAGAAGCAGCCATTTTTCCACACGGGAGTTAACTATAGTCATCCAGTACCAAATTTCCATGATCATGCAAAGAATGGCAATAAGTGACATTTCCAAAGAACAGAATATTATAAATGAAATCATCATACTCACCAACACTGAAACAAAGCTAAAGGCTCTCCTGCCTTTTCTGTTTAAGTAAAAACAGTTGCAGTTTTCAGCCGGCTATAAAACCCCAAGAGGATGATAGGAAAGATGTAATAAGTAGAAATAAAATGGGATTTTGAAAAAAATGAGAGAATCTAGACATAAACGAGGAACTCTAGACCAAACTAGGCCTTGTTTCCAGGTCATCAAACTACAGTTTGAATCCACACCTACAGTTTCCAATCCTAGCCGATCATCAGCATTTTCTTTAAGAGGTTAAAAAAATCAAATTTTTAGGGTACTAGTTTGGGGAGTGGAGCAGAGAGAATACTGCAATGATTTTTAAAAGCTCGTCCAGGAGATTCTGAAGTTCTGCCAGACTTGGGAACCACTGGACGGACGAAGGACAAATGATGTCCTCATGCCATTACCAATCAACTCTACCATGTGGCTCCCCTGGCGCACAGCTGCACTGCTTAATTCTAGATATGTTTTGATTAGACACAGATGCATTTAATTAGCAGGTTGTATCATCAATTAGAATGTGAACCCGAAAAGTCACCTTCTTGCTTAGATATGCTTTGAACACAGATTTTAATACGTGAGGATTCCTGACGTAATAAAAAGGGGGGGGGGCGGTGACTCTAATGAAGTCATTAAAACATGAAAATATTTCACCTGGGGATGTAATCTAGAAAGTAAGAATTCCTGAATAAGCTAATAGTTGTATTCCTACATCTAACCTTAGAGAATCTGGGTATGCCACAGAATAGGAAAAAGAAAGTGATGATAATAATAGAAAAGCAACATTCCATTTTAATATCATTTTCCCCAAAGCATTTTCAAAAGCCACTCCTGCCCCATTTCCATGAAGGGAAGACTTTCATCAAAGGAAGCTTGTAACGTCTGCAGATTCCTGAAGTCTTTCATTCCGTCAAAATTTGTTCATTTAGTTCTGATCTCGTCAGGAAAAAAAAACAGCTACTACTGCTATTACTATTGAAATATTACTCATTTACTTATTTAGCTTTATGCCAAGCAGATGAACATGTCAATCAAAATATGTCACGTCCATCAACCCAATATTTAGAGTTGAGGGACAGGGGGCTCAAAGAACTGGGAGCCAGAATTATTTGAACATAGGTTAATGTGATACCAAGGCCATAAACAGCACCACACACCAAACTGAGAATACAGAGACTCAAGTTTAAATGACTTCACCAAGGAATGACTTTCCCATTTCTCTTTACCTTCCCAAACTGGATTCTACTATCAAAACAGATGTTTCACCTTCTCACATCCACACTCAAAACACCCATTTATACTCCACACTTTAAACCTGCAAGTACTATAAATTCTCCTTGCCTCAATTTTTTTTTTTTCTTTTAAAAGGGGGCAGCTATAAAATCCCTTGCATGACTGCAGAAATTCCCACTCCGATCACATCATGGGCATCACTAATTGCTCATGTGAGCTGGATGCAGCCAAAAGTCCTCCTCATCAAAGCAACTTAGATAATCATGTCTTATCCATCTGAGTTGGTATTCAGGATGAAACCTATTCACCATTCACAGTTTACATATTCCCTGAAGTTATTCTTGATTTTTTGATCTAAAATTTCATACAAGTTATATAAATCTGTGAATCAGTTTATATTTAAATGTGGGTTTATGATAATACTATATGGACACTTAATGATGAGTCTGAAGGATGTTGACCATATCAATATGTGGAACATCCCAAGAATAATGAAATAAAGAGTCAAAAGATCTTCTTGAGTTCCAGAAGACAGGGAGCATTTGATTAGCAAGTTTAAATATAATTTCTTAGAACTTCTCTGAGGGACAAAGAACAAAGCTAGAATGTGGAGTCATGAAGCATGTATAAATCTGGGCAATTTGTCAAAAATCACCCCAAATGGAATTCTCAATATGCTTTAGTAAAAATCTATACAGTGTCCCATGTAAAAGTGAATTTATTTTCTGGCTGCCAAAGATACTTTTCCTGAACCATGGGTATCATAAAGCTTAAAGAATCCCAAAGCTTCTCAGAAAGCAGTTCCTTTTTTTTTTAACCTAAAAATTGTGGAATGCATTGCAAGCTAACCTGTGTCTAGCAGGAGCTTTTTACTCAATGCGGGTAAGAATTGAGCAAGCAAGTGAACTAAGGCTTTGAAAAGGAAAGCTTAGTAAAGATTTAGGACAACACTACATGGGGGAAAATGGATGAACCAAATAGCATGGAAACTTGGGACATAAAGAAACAAAGCCCTCGGGGAACAGATATACTAATTCTACAGCATTTATGAGTCAGTTCGAAAAGCCAGTCTCAAACCAGGTGGACAGTAAAGGAAAACCACTCAGCACAATTCTGGGTTGGGCAAAGAAATCAACAGGAAAGCCAAAAGCAAAACCTACTGTGTCATGTAAGCTGGCCCATGACTTGATCTCCTGAGATGAACCTCTTGGTGGTCACCATAACCTATAACTTACCTTCAAGCCTTTACTCACATTTCATATTTCTCCCTTACACAATACATACACATAGACATCAGTATTCACCCATGCACATATGTGCACAAGGGCTCAGAAACATAAGGCATACAATTCTCATTGTGGGGTAGATTTCTAATGGGCATGGAGTAAATCCAAGACTTTGCTGAAGTATCCATTTAATTAACTGAGACAATGAACTTGGGCTCTGAGCAGAGTGTCTGGCATACAGTAGGTAAATATTAACTATTATTATCATGTTAAAAGGGCTCGTGACTCTATATATACTAATCTAATTTCAGTCCTTATGAGGGTATTGATTGTGGCAAATTGGGCTAAAGTTGTGACTCACCCAAGACCACTAGTGAAGACAGCGTTGTCATTAAAATCCAGAGATAGCCGGCTAGGGAGCCTGTGTTTTTTCTGTTGAGTCAAACTGCATTCCAATAGCACATTAAACACTATTTTGATATTTAAAGGTTAAAAACATGTCCCACCCACACACACACCAAAAATTTAAATAAAATAACAAACAACAAAATAACTAACCTAATCCAGAACCAGGCAGTCTTTTATACTCCATTAGCCTCATTCAGAAACACAAACTATAGGATTGATGGAGAAGTTTATTTCTGCTTGAAAAAATTAATGCTGTGTACACTGAAGCTTCCTGCACTAATAATCTCTCAAGTGTAACACTTTCACTTGAGCCTCCATAAATTGTGCTCAGCTCAAGATTAGCCCCCTTCATTTGCTCGCTTATCTGACCTATACGAGTTTATAAGTAATCAGACTGGCACAAACCTATCATATCAATTCACAGGTTCACACAAAAATGTACTATATTTGCTAACAGATATTGCACGCTGCACTCCGTGGCCAGATATTAATCTTGTTAAAAGGGTGATTCCATCATATCCTTCACTTGCTCAGAAATGGCCAAGGCTTCCTTGTAGCTGCTAGAGTGAGAGCCCCACAGCCTAGCCTACATTTACTACTTTCCACAGGAGAGATCTACCCTCTAATCCAAATTTCTCTCATCACCCACTCTCTGCATGAACCCGCTGTCTTGGCAAGTCTGATCTGCACGTGACTCATGCTGTCCATTTTCCCTTTCTTTCCATTCAAATTCTGATCTCTCATTCCCCATGGAACAGTCCACAGGCTCTGGCTCATCTCTGAATTCCAACAATAGTGATTATAGCAATCGTTTTGTTTCTTATAATCTGTTGCATTAGACTATGCTAGGAGAATGTTTTGTCTCCATAACAAAATTGCAAGCTCCTGGGAGACAAAGACTATTTCTGGTAATAAATGCCTTTTAGGGTCTAGAACAGTGCTTCGTATCTCAGCACTGAATGAATTCATCCGTTCATCAAGCAAGTATTATTAAACACCTATTATATAACATAGACTATGCTATTACCTCAAAATTCAAGAGTAAACAAGATAGACATAATCATTGTTCTTATAGAACTTTAATTAGATGCAGACAATTACTTCATCAGCACTTTCAATAAAGTGGGATAAATGCGACAATTGGGGTAAAGTTCATGTTCTAGAGAGGCAAGTGGCAGCAGTGGAAAATAGCATAAGGTTCAGGAAGGGCTTTTTAGAAGATACCATTTACTCATTGCATGAATAACTGGATCAGGGAGAGAAGGAAGACAAGAGGAAAGGATGAAGCAGGCATTGAAAGTTTGTAATTACATGTTCCTGCACTTTGGTTACATATACATAAATAGACAAATACAAAGACAGACACACGCATACGTACCACAGACTGTTCCCTACATACTAACTGGGAGAAGAGTAAGGTCTGAATCTAACTCATAAATCTACAGCCATCTACTTTCAGCAGAGATCTGCCACAACAATTCCATTACACACTTGAATTAGTGGAAATCTAAGCTCAACGATTCAATTACATTCCTGACTCAATTAACAACTGTTTTGAGATACATAGATCCTCCACAAATATTCTTTCTTACAATATCAATGCAAATGTCCCCGATCCACACGTCAAGATGCACCCTAGCATGTAATCAATTTTTATCTTTATTTATTTATCCCTTTGAGAGAGTTCAAGGAAGTCCATTCTGAAGCTCAAATAAAGTTCAGTTTTAAATTCCAATTCCAGGTTGAGATTTATGCCAGCTCTTATTAAGCATATGCACCCACCCGTGTCCATAGGCCTTTCTGGTTTCTGAAATATGGAATAATTCTCCATGTATTTACATCCTTTCAGCCTGCTTATTCAGCAAGCTTTCTAAATAGATGCTGGTTTGTGCCAGGGTAATAAAGGGAGCTAAAGGGGACCTTGGAATTGGAGCACAAGGTCAGAAATAGACACTCTTATAAACTGATAATTACAAAAATACACACTGTGGCTAGGACTTCTGCAGAAATCTCCCCAGAAGGAGGTGAGGGAGTGTACTGTGTGGATATACAGGAGATAATTATTCAGGCAGTTGAAAGGCAAGTTCAAAGCTCCTAAGGCAGGAGAACATCTGATCTGACAAGTTGGAAGAACAGCAGGGGGGGCAGGGCATTGAAAACTGAGGGCAAAGAGTTACTTTTGTTTTGGCTGATGGGGGAGGAGAGGTGCTACTGCACAGGCCATTTCAAGAATAAAGTTTCACCCTGATTGAAGGGAGCCATTGGGTTCTGAGCTGCAAAGTGATTCCATGCACTTTTATTTTTAAAGGATTGCCTTTTACTTCCTTAATTTAGCTTGAAGGGGTGATTAGGTTTCACCAGATACACCAGACAAGACAATACCTTACCTGTGGTTAGAAATGACTGGTCATTTTATTAAGTTTCTAGAGTTTAATGATACGCCATTCCTTTAAGAGAGTCAAACTCTGATTTTTTTTAATCCGTTATTATTTTTGCTTCCACAGAGTTTCCCTGGTGGGAAATTTTCTTGCAGAAAGTGCAAGGAAATGCAGAACATGAGAATCAACCTCAGATGCCCTGCTAGATGACCCCAGGGACGTTCTCTGGTTTAACCCTCATAGGAACCCTGCAGAGTAGGTGCTATTTTCTTAGAAATGAGAAAGCAGACTTGGAGAGAGTAATTGGCCCAAGGCCACACAGCTAGAAACGCAAGTGATAAAATTAGAACTCAGGATTTTGTGGACCTTGATCTTTCCACGCTGACCCAAAATTCTTTGCTTGACAATTAAAATTCTTAAGATAACTTTAAAAAATAGAAATTCTAGTTTTGCAAATAGTCTTTCACAATTTTGATAAGGATGAATTAATACCACTGGATGTTTGGTTGCCCCACTGCAGCTTGATTGCCAAATCTGTACTCCTGAGGGTCAGACCTTTTTCTTGGTTCTTCCACCAAATGATAGCCATTCCTGAAAATGTCTGGAAAAAATCCTTATTTAATAAGGTGGGTAGGAGTGTAGTGTGTATATCTATGTAATGCACGAGTGTGCAGGAGAGGGACGGAAGGATGCAGGAAGGGAAGGAGAGAGAGAGAGTCTTGATTTCAGCCACGGAAAGGTGTAGCCACATCACACAGAGCTGGTCCCTTCCCAAGGGCACACAAGACAGAAAGCACACTCCAGGAAGCCTGAACTTGCCAGCCCCAGCCTTGAACCTCACACTTGACAATAGGAGTTGCTTACTAGGGCAACCTCATCTCCTTTAGAGCTCAGTTAACAAATGACATATTTCAGAACATCCATCTATATAGAGTTCCTGCTTCTCTCCTAATCATCTCCCATTCTTTCTCTGACTTGCTTGCTGTTTTTTTTTTTTAAACTGACTTTATTTTCTTCCCCTTGAAAAAAGAAATGCATCACGCTTACTGGATACAGTAATAAAAGTAAACGAATCTTTCCCCCTCCTTCAAAGAAACGAAGCCTTTTATCTTCTCAAGCAGACTGGAATAGAAAGTCTTTTTTTTTTCCCCTCTTTGCAGTGGGAGTGAATGCCTTCTATTCAACAACTCCACCCATACACTGGGAGGCTGCCTCCTCAAAGGATTAGTGAGGTCCGCAGAGCTCCCTACAAAAATAACTGCTTTAAGAATTCATAACTAGGAACAGAGCAAGGATTTTAGGATAGGTATTTGTCTCCTTAGAGACCTGGAGGAGGGGGGAAAAATCAAATTTAGGTTGAAATACCCAGAGGGGTTAGGAGGGGTTGAAAGAGAGGAAAGAAGTTACCGAGCAGCAAATGCAATTTGGATGAGGATGATAAGGAGGCCAAATTAGCAGAGAGTATGGGCTAAGGACTCGGGTGCTAGAATCACCAAGATCTTTGTTCAAATCCCAGTTCCTACACTTAGGAGCTATGTGATTTGGGGCAAGGTGTTTAACACCTCTCTGATGTCTAATAGAGCTCGGCAATCATAGAGTTGTCGGGCTCATTAAGGAAAACAATGTGTGGGAAATGTTTATTCAATACAGTACCTGGATAGCCTTCCTCTGAGGGTACCTGGTTGATTACAGCAGAAAGGGACTCCCTAGTAGACTGGCCAGAAGGAGGCCATCCAAAAAAAGGCAGTGTTTTGAAACGGGTAACTGATTAACAACCGTGTTCCCATTCACAAATCAGCCCCAACTTATCCCCTAACCTTGAGACAATTACTCAATCATGAAGAAAGGGTATCAGTTGGAGGCAAAGCCAGGCAGGGAGAGGAAACCAAGTTATAATTCTCCCTCTGTGTCCAACAAATTATTCTACCATGGGCAGGTCACATAACCTTTCGGGACCTCATTTCTCTTTGTGTAAATTGAGTTGGGCTAGACTAAACTCAGAGGCTCCAAATTCTAATGGGCTTAATTAATTAATTAATTAATTCTTTATGGGCTTAATTTCCCCACTAGAGGAGGGGCCATTTCTAACTCTGTAAGCATGACGGCATTTGACAAATGTCCCCAGTTCCTGTATGATGGTCAGTTATCAATTCCAATTATGGGACCAGAAGAGGAGCAATCTGAAACCAGCCTTGCAGGGATCTGTGCCTGAAGGGAGGGGATGAAGCTATTAAGGATAATGATCAAAGCCTGACCATTTAATGGGGAAGCTGTTAGGCAAATCCACTGCTTTTCTCTAGGATCATTTCCCCTGGTCTAGATGCCTGCAGGGCAGGGCACAGAAGAGGGCTCAGCCACTTCTCCCAAGAAGATAAATGAGTCTTGAATGATTCCCACTTACAATATTAATTATGAAATTGTCCATTTACTTTTTCATCCTTCTTTGCAAATCATTCTAAAAATAATATCATTTAAACACTGGTTCACTTGCTGTGCCCAAGTGAACTCCCCATGGAAATCCTAGCCACTGTAATATTTGAAAATGCGCCTCTGAATTAGCAAGCCTTGCACGAACTCTACTGGCAAATCCAATCATCCCTCTGCCATTGGGTATTGTTATTTGTGGTTCCCCCTTAAAGAATCGGAGTTTGCTAGCCTTCATTCCCATTCAGTCTGAAATGATATGAATATGCTGTGAGTTTAGCAGCAGCAACTCCGTTAATATCAATATACAGTTAATATCAATATACAGTTAAGAACCACACGGCATAATAAAAACAATAGCTCCAAACGATATCTAAAAAGCCTTTTAAGAGCAGAATAAATGCTCTAGTGATACTTTCCTCTCCTCTTATCATCAAGACTCTTTTAAACAAGAGGGTACAGGCTGTGTTGGTATTTACATTTCAGGTGTAAAAAAAAGTTGAGGGGGGATGTAATAGATTTAATTAGCTCCATAATTCCTGGGTTTTCCTAACCAAACAATGCAGTTTGTTACTAAAAGTAAAAGTTAGTAATTTTTTATTAGAGGCCCCACCAAATGTTTCTACCTAATGTTGACAAAAACAACTACAAAGAGATGAAAATTTAAATCTCTGGATTCTACAAATAGAAAACGAGAATAATTGGGACTCCTGGAGGAAAGCCACATAGACGCCTCAATGAAGGAAAAAGAACTATTATGAAACAGCATCTCACTTGGGAATGGGAATGCTGATGCTAGATTTTAGGCCAACGTTCCATCACTAAAAACAGGGGTAGTTCATCCAAACTGGGTGGAGGTGCTGACTGGATGCCATTTAGCTAAACGAGTGAAATTCCCCACAGAAACCCCCCTTCCTGATCTTTGTCACTAAACTGAAGACACAGGGAATTTCAGATTCGTAAAATATTTTTATAGCAATACATTCTAATCACACATTCCACACTGGATTTCCAGCTATAACACCTGACTATGTGTTTAACCAAGACCACCTTAGCCTTTCCTCAGCTTGGCTAATCTTTAGACGGGCTTCTTCCTGACTCTAGGACCCTCAGTGACCCTCTTCTTACAGCATTTATTTTAGAAAACTCATAATTTTAAGTCTCTTCTCTGCCCCTTGGAATATAAATATTTTTTAAAGCCTCTGGCCAATTTTTACCACACAGGAATGTATTTCTCAAGGTCCTGGGAACCATCTCTTTGAAATGTAATCAACAAAGGAGATAGTACCCCAATCTTCCAATTTCAGTGGAAGAGTAGAAACCTAACTCTCGGCAGGCACCTTGCTTCAAGTTGCAAAATAACCTCCTGTCATAAAGCTATAAGAACTTTGTTTTTCTTTTGCCAGTTAGCAAACACAGGTGGTCTATGACTTTAACATCCTCCAGTACTTTTTTATTAGCTCGCATCAGCCCTTAAAAAAATTCTACCTCTGGTAGTGTATATATGTCCATGCCACTATTGATTAGCTCGGTGCTTTGTGACCACATAGGGGTGGGATAGGGAGGGTGGGAGGGAGGGAGACACAAGAGGGAAGAGATATGGGGATATATCTATATGTATAGCTGATTCACTTTGTTATAAAGCAGAAACTAACACACCATTGTAAAGCAATTATACTCCAATAAAGATGTTAAAAAAAAAAAATCCTACCTCTTCAGCGAGTTGAATTTAGACTTGATTGTGGCCTCTGTCCCTTATTTCAGTAGCCTTAAATAGTCTTCCTTGCCTGTTTAACTCTGGCCAGTGCAATTTTTGCTTTGACATATTTATCCTGCCCATACCAGAAGCTTTCTGATGATGAGCAAGGGTCCCAACACCTCCCTGGGCAGCCATTTCTTCTTTGATCATCCCTGACATTAGACGATTCTCCCTTACATTATTCATTATTACATTATAAATTCTACCCACCAAAGCTGGTTCTGACATTGGGATCCCTATGGAATAAGCCTAGTATTGTACACATCCTTTAGAGATCTAAGGAAAATGTCTATTTTCCAGGTCCAGCCTTCCTAGGACCTTCACAGAAGGCTCTGAGACTTAGGGCTTGAGTTTGGCTTTGGCAAAGGACTTCCCCAGGGGAACGTCTGAGAATACAGTGCCTCCAAGTCCAGAAGAGGCAACTGGAGGGGTTTTGTTTCACCTCGGAAAAATAAAAAGTTATGGTGTGATATTTCAGGACATGATCCACAGGTCAGGAGTCATCAGAATGAATTCAGGTTTCAGTAATCCTTTCTTAACCTCCAAAATGAAAGCAATCTAGCTGAGGTTTGAGTAGCCCAGGGTAAGTATACCAACACTGCTTGGTGCTTTAGTCTCTTAAGACCATCAAAGAAAGGTACTACACATTCAATTTGGAAGGTGAGAAAGATAATAGCTGATAAATCCTTGCCTAGACTACCTGAAAAAGCTATACAGTCCATAAAATCTATTGTTATTTTATTCTATTTTTTCCCTGCAGACTTTGTCATACATACTTAGATATTTACCCTCCCTCCTTAACTACTGGAAGTTTCCACACTTTAAGGTCTAGACATTTCCCGATTCTGGATGTTTTCCTACATTCTCACGTCTATCAAAATTTATTCATCTAAACAGAGAAAGACAAATATCATATGATATCAATATGTGGAATCTAAAAAAATGATACAAATGAACTTACAAAACAGAAATAGACTCACAGACATAGAAAACAAATGTATGGTTACCAAAGGGGAAATGTAGGAGGAGGGATAAATTAGGAGTTTGGGATTAACAGATACACACTACTATATATAAAATAGATAAACAACAAGGAGGTACTGAATAGCACAGGGAACTATATTCAAATCTTGTAATAGCTTACAATGGAAAATAATCTGAAAAAGTTATAATGTATAACTGAATCACTTTTCTGTACATCTGAAACATCGTAAATCAACTATACCTCAATAAAAAGAAAATAAATAAGGGATAAAAATTTTATTCAAAAGAGAAAAAAAAAGTTTATTAATCTAATGCCCCATTATGTCAGGCATGGTTTAAAATTAAGAGGCAACCAATCAAACAAGTAGTCAGTCAAGTTTTATTATTTGATTAAGCAGTGTCTCCATCCAAGAAAATACCATAAGTTACAAGTGTGTTAATAGTTGACCTTGTGGGTCACTCTGAGGGAGAGATGAAACAACAGGATCATTATGTGACTTTTCCTTTCTGAAAGATTTTATATCCACAATTCCTACTGCTCCTCCCACAGTCCCCTTCTGTTCAAAAGTATCTTTTAATTTTCATAACCTATATAGTATTTTTTGTCTGTCTTATGGAATCTGCTTTCAAATTAATTTTATTGTATTATGTAGTGATGGTAGCTTCTCTTAGGCTTAAAACTCCTCAAGGACAAAACTATTTATCTTTATATAGCCCATAATAACCAACATAGCACCTGCCACACAGTGTGTGCCAATAAATATATTTAAAAGTATAAAAACTGAGAAAATTAATTAAGGAAATCATCCCAGCAGTCATGTAAGACAGAGAAAGGAGTTATTATTTATTGCCATTTTTCAGTGATTCCTCAGTGCTCAATGTGGGAGAACATCTTTCCTGAGTAGTGCATGTGCAATCTATTATGATAACTTTAGGTGTGCAATTACACCTAGAGTTCCAGAGTCCCTGTCTGTTGGAGATGTGTGTCAGTTCCAGTTATTTAGAGGGACAGACTAGAGGAAGCCTAAATCATGCTAGTGTTAAGTTTTAATATGTGTGTGCACATGGGTGGTTGTGTGGGGGGGAAAGGACCAGACGTGCATGTCACTAACTCTCATTCTGTTCTGAACACAGAGAACCCATATAAGCATTACATTGGGCTCTAGAAAGAATAATTTCTCCATTATAGGCAACCAATAAGATGTATAAATCTGGGGCAAAGTGGACACCGCCCACATTTACTAATAAACAAATAAACAAACAAAACCTAGACAGATCCTTCCCTTGCAAGAAACAGTGATGGCAGCCATCTGTATTAGACAACTCTATCTCTCAGGCCCCAAATCTTTTCAGCTCCAGAAAGAAAGCCCATGTTCATGAACTCATCACCCAAGCCTTGATCAATCACAGTTTATTGTATAAAATTATTGGTGTGGCTGAAATGGCTTATTTTCCCTTTGATGTTCTCACCAATGGATTCATTTGGAGGTAGAAATGAGAAGTTTGAATAAGGGAACATAAACACAGAGTTGCTTTCTAGACTGTGGGAAATTGAGAATCTGGCACAATGGTGCATATAGCTGGACACCATGGCTTTCCAGGATAAGAGAGTCAAGGGATTTGTGAGAGCTACTTTTCTGATATTTAAAACATCCTCATTTCCTAAAAAAGAACTTTAATTAATCCATTAGTCATACCAGCTAGCAACAAGGCCTGACTTTATCAGCAAAGTTTATAGTCACAGGTTCATCCAAGCTCCTGGTAATCTGAGGTAATTCATGACTCATTGAGTATTTCTATGTCCTTGATTCATACTTAGATGAGGAGCAAGAACCGTAGGTGGAAAAAAAGAGACTTAGACTTAAAAACTTTAAAGGTGGCATTTCATCCAGTCCCATAGCACCCTCTACCTATGGCAGTCAGAGGCACTGAGGCTCTTTGGAGCCCTCCCAGTAAAGGGAATCGACCTTGCAGGGAAGCCCATGCCACTGTTACCTTGCTCTCCGTGTCTGACAATGTTATTGGGACGGGAGGAAACCTCTCTTACAGTTCAACATCATTGCATGCTCTGCCCTCAGAAGCCTCCTAGAGCATGTCTAATCTCTCCCCTATATTTTGTTAAAAGAACTTTTCAGAAAAAAATAAAATGATGACTCTCATGTACATATAAAAAGGTACACACGTTAAAGAATTAATTTTGCTTAAATATTATGGGGAAACCAAGAAGATGTTATACGAGTTCAAAGTCAAGCTCAAAATACTACAAAATTATACAGAGTAAAGGAATGTTGAGCTAAATTGCAAATGAAGACACACTGATTTTTCCACTGGGAGAGGGAAGTCAATTCTACTGGACAAGACAGAATCTGCATAATCATCAGCTCCTTACAATTTATAGAGATGCAAAATAGCTCACAACAATGAATAGGGCTAGAATCAAACAGCCAGATGGGTGTGTGATAGATCATGAATAGTTTTCCACTGAAGTACTATTTTTTAAATATGGAAATTGTCGTAATACTTATTATGCAATTCTAAATTGCAAAAAAAATGCCCTGAAAACTGAAAGCTATTTTGTATATGTTTGGCACTTATATATACCTCTTGGGGTGAACACCTATTTATTTACTGCAGAAATACTAATATTTTTATTACAAGTATTTTTCCAGATTCCTCTGGAGGTATTACATTATATATACTATATTCACATATTAGCTTCTTAAAATCAGAAATCCTCTGAATTTTTAAACCCCTTTAGATTCCTAGTGATGGTGTGTTGGAGCCAGCTTATGCCTTAGCCAATCGTATGCATTTCTTCCCAACTTCGCATTCAGTGAATTCAATTTGGTAGCTTGAAATTAGCCAAGGTTGGAGTATTTATACAAGAAAATAGACAAATGCTACAAATCAGGGATCTCGTGTGTGTGTGTATGTGTGTGTGTGTGTGTGTGTGTTCTGAGAGCTGGTTGTCAAACATTTACCAGCACACCACTGCCCACAAGGGCTTCAGATAGGGGATTATGTGTCTGCATCCCAACAACTTGCACAGGCTGAGAATGAATAAACTACATTCCCTGACCTTGAGGAGTTCACATTCTAGTGAAGAGCTTATGGTCTAGTAAATAAATTTACATATTTGTAAATGTAAGGTTGCTCTATGGTTTATGCTTCCCTCAGAGTGGCTGTTTTACAACAGACTTGTGCCCACTGTCCATCATGAAACAGATGAAATCTAAGTCAACTCAATTCAAGAAATATGTAGGAATATGAGGCTATTAGATACTTCGAAGGATGTACATAGTAGATCATGTAAGAGATCTAATTGGAATGTAAAAGCACACATATTTTACTTAGTAATAACTTGTGATAAAGGCTGAAAGCTCCCCTTCAAATAATGATTTTTGGAGAGAAAAGATTACATAATAAAAACATAACTTATGAATTTTCTATTTACCCCACACTGAACGTTAACATTAGCCTTGTTTTTAACGGGGTATTTTTTTCATATAACAAAACATATTTCCAAACACTGACTATGTGTCCGGCACTTTGGTAGGTATCAGAGTTTCAACAATAAATAAGTGTTGCATTCTGTCCCTAAGGAACTTTTATTCTAGTGGAAAAGGATAATATAAGCATATAATCATGATAATACACTATGATGCCTGATATAAGTACTGGGTTGAATACAAAGAGAAGCAATTAGCTCTTTGAAAAAGAGTTGGGGAAATTCTTTCAAAGAGCGGGCAATACCATTAAGGAAGAATAAGACTTTGTCAGAGAAAGGAGGAAGGGCATGCTTGTCAGAGGGAGCAACATATACAAAGTTCTACACACTTACACAAGATAGAATTCTTTAGGAAAAGATATAAGATGGGTTCAAGAACGGGATGGTGGTAGAGATATCTGTATGTCTTCAAGAGAGAAGACAAATGAACTTATTGTTAAGCTATAGTATTCAAGGCTTATTTTGTATATAAAGATTCTATTAAGCAGAAAAGAACAGGAAAAAATAAAATATCCTGGATATACAGTTACAAAGTTTATGGTTTATAAGCTTTCTGAGCTGATATGAAGTCTCTAGAGAGAAGCACCTTGAGGAGAGAGAACATTCCATATTATTCGTACTTTAACTTCTGGACTAAACTGAAGAATCTCACACATGCAGGCAATCATTAAATAATTGGTGAACTGAAGAAGGGAAAAATCAACATGAAAACACAGAAATGGTCATTTCATTTTCTATTTTGCTTTGGCTGCTGTATGCTATCTGTACTCTTCAAAGTGCTGGAATTATCTCTCCTCTTGGTCTATGTGGCTCTGATCTCTCTTCTTCTTGAACTCATCCCCTACAAGTCTCCATTTCCAGACATGAAGTCCAGCTGCCTTGCCCTCCTTGCTCTCCCTGAGCACAGCAGTGACAAGCCCCTTCAAGATCCTTCCCCTGAGAGCATTTGTATTTCTGTTCTCCCTGCTGGAATGGCTACCATGATCACCCTCTCAAAAATAGCACTCTTCATCTTCCAACACTCTTTAGTTCCTTACTATGCTTTATTTATCACATCTTGACATTACATTACAGATTTGTGTTTTTATCATTTCCCATTCATACATATGCCTCTTATAGGCTGATACTGCATGTTGCTCCCTCTTTTATTCCTAGCACCTAAATCAGTGCCTGGCACATAGAAGGTGCATAGAAAATTTTTAAGTAGGATGAATAAAAGAATAAATTGCCCTCTTTGACAGTGCTTTTATGGGAAGTTTCCTCAAATTTTTTTAAAGCTAATGCTTTATATTAATATACTTTAATAAAATAAAAACAAAGAGAAAAACTCACTATTTAATTATAAAGAGACTTTAAAGGATATGAAAAATGCTTCATAGGAAGTAAATATATTTAAAACAATTAGGTACTAAGGAAAATCAACAAACTACCAAGAGACAAAATAAAGGGTAAATTTTAAATGTGCTAGCTGCCCACCCAAAGGCCATTTTCCTTTTCTTCCTTAAAATCTTAGTTTTAGTTTGGGGCCTACACTGAGCTCCAAATACAAGACTGCACTTCCCAGAATCTTCTCTATCTAGGTATAGTTAATCATATAACTTAATCATATAAGTGCTGACTAAATGAGATATACACCAAAGTGTTCTATAGGAATTCCAAGAATTATGCTTTAAAGGAGTAAATTCAGATTAGAAATGACCTCATAATGTTCTTTCTCCATTTTTCCTTTCTGCTTCCTGGAATGTGAACATAATGGCTGGAGCTTTAGCAACCACTGAGGACCATGTTTTGACCTTGGGCTGAAAGATCTGTGCTAGAATGTTGGATCAGAGACAGAGAAGAAGCCTGAATCTTTTATGATTTTGTATAGCCCTCACACCAACTTTGCACTATTTTCAGACTTTTCCAGGAAACAGAATAACCTTTATCTGCTGATGCCACTGTAGTTTTTAGTTTTCCGTAATGTGCATGAAGTAAAGTTCATATTTCATGTGAATATCTTAAAATATCCTTAAAGTCATGTTTATTGGCCTGATAGTGCACTTACCAGATTGGGCAGTAAATGTGGAAAACATGCTTACCAGACTCAGTAGTGAGTCTGAGTGATTAAAGAAGTACTGTTGTGGCATCATCGTTCTTACTGCAATTGTTGATATATTCACCACCTGTTTAGGTAAGGACATCTGTCAATTTTCATGAGTTCACTAAGTCCTGCATAAATATTAATTAAGCACAGTAGCTCTGAAAAACAAACTGAATGCTTGTTATTCTGGATTTAAGAGCAAAGCACTCAGCGTAATTACATGCTCAGATTGGAAACTTCTTGTAGTTTGTAAAAACACACAATTTTTACAGGGCCTAAGCAAGATAAACACAAGGAAAATAAAAGAACTATAAGAGCATTAAAAAAATTTCCGAAGCTACTAGGAAGCTAAATATTTGGGAATTACAAATGATTTGTTATATCTATTCCAGTATGTACAAAGAGTTAGATTGGGGATTATCTCCTAGTGAAAAGGTAATAATAATAGCCAATACTTCTAACAATAGCCACTATGTATGGCATTCTATTAAGCTTTTTATTGTATTAAATGTAAATTACATGTAAGCCCTTTACAAATGATAAATGATGAATAAACATCACAGCAGCATTATGAGGTAGGTACCATCATTATCCTGGTTTTTCTGATGAGGAAATGGAGGTGTGGAGATGTTACATAACTTACTCAAGGTCCCACATCTAGTAAACAATAGAACCAGGATTGGGATCCATGCAAGGAAGCCCCAGATTCTGTGTGCTTAGCCATTGTGCTATATTACCACTGTAAGATGACTGTAAAGAAACCACAACTTGGGGAGCAATCACTGAGAAATTCTAGTGATGTGGCTGAGCTGGAAATACTGCCAACTAAAGGAAACTAGGCCCACGCCATAGAGACTGAGATTTAAATTTAGAGGTTTAGGCTACACATCTTGGAACCATGATGCCAGCAACACCTGGAAGTGTTTTCCTGCCCTGCTCTCTTAATAAAAGCTGAATGTCCCACAACACTTAAAAGCTAAACTCAACTTAGACCAACCATTCTCAACCCATTTCTCAAAATAGCAGTGGACTCATATTTTGAGGAGTGTCTCAAGTAATTTGTTATGATATGTGTCAGAGTAGCAAAGCTTGGAAATAATGTCTTCATTCTTACAGACGATATTCAAGGTTGTGCTTGGTCATTGTTTTTCTCACTCACTTGCATTTTGATGTTCTTCTTTGAGTAAGAACAAAAGGAGTGGTATTTTGGTTAATGTGATGAAACTGGGCATCGCCAATACCCGTGTGGATACGTTATGTGAGCATCATCTATGGACAAAATGTTGGAAGAACTGATATAATAGAAAGAACACCGGACTGGAGTCAAGACGCCAGGAATCTTGGCTCTGTTATTTAATAGCTGAATGGCATTAAGTAGATTCCCTCAAACTATAATTACCTCCCTTTGCTGGTAGGCAAATCAAAACGGCATTAGCTGGGACACCTTGATCCCCAAGATCTGCTTCCTCTCATTAAATGATGTTTTGATATATAATGGCCCCACTCAGAAAGCTGTGAGCAAAGGCAGATTTCAGCCCATGTGACGGAGTGAGGTTGAAGCATTAAATAAATTAAGAATGAATTTCTTTCTTTTCTACCAATTGCTGTGTTGATTAAGAATCTAATACGTGCCAAGTTTTCTGCACTATGTTTTACATACTCGGTAATCTTTACTACAACCCATGTGGTAGATAATATAATCTCAAAAAAAAAAAAAAAGGAGCTCAGAGAAAATTTTAAGTACTTGTTCAGGCTCAAACCACTAGAAAATGGTAAAAAGAGAAATTTAAGCCCACAGCTCACTAGTTGGAATAAAGGGTATTTAAACTCAGACCTAACTCCATGTTGTGGACTGAACTGTGTCCACTCCCACAAAAAAATTGATATGTTGAAATCCTAACTCCCAATATGACTGTATTTGAATATAGGGCCTTTATGGAAGTAATTAAGGTTAAATGAGGTCATAAAGGTGGGGCCCTGATCCTATAGGAACAGTGCCCTTATAAGAACAGACATACACACTCTCTCCCTCTAGGGTGAGGACACATGCAAGAAGATGGCCATCTGCAAGCCAGGAAGGGAGTGCCCACCAAAATCCAACATGTTGGTACCCTGATCTCAAACTTCCATCATCCACAACTGTCAGAAAATAATTTCTGTTGTTTAAGCCACCAGGTCCATGGTATTTTGCTAGGGTAGCCCAAGAAGACTAATATACACCAAAAGTTTTCTTTGCTGTTTTTATTAAGCCATGCATAGTCAGTGTGCTCAAAAATGCCTGAAAAATAAGTGGAGGAATATTTGAGGAGTTGGTGAGCTCACATTTTATATTAGATGTTGTTATTGGTGCTTCTTGGAGTTGTGCTGGCACAACCTGCATGGCTTTACCCCATGGCCCTTGCTACTATCTGCATAATTAACATTAACTAATAAAGTAAACATGCCACTGGGTGCCAAATGCTTGAATGGTCACCCTCCAGGACTACTATAATTCATGCTATTTATATTTGTTCTTCTATTGTTTCTATTCTATGTCCACTACCAGTATCTCCATGTTGAGTACAATTTTTAAAAATGCTGTAACAATCCATCTCCAACTAATACTCTTCACATTATCCCCATGATATGAGTATTATCTCCACTTTACAGATCGGAAAGGTGGAGTTGAGAGAGCTGCCAAGAGTTAGTGATCAGTGGCAAAGTCAAAGAACAAAGTCAGGTCCCTATTCAGTGTTTTCCAAACTATAACCTCTAAACTTGCCCGTATAACCAACTTTCTTACTAAGCACTTTCACATCCACTATTTTATCATGTTTTAAATATATTTCCCAGAAGCCTAATCCATTTCAGGATGGCAGGAATTATTTCTAGTCCATGCAGTGGACTCTCAAAACATACCTCACCAAAAACAAAAAACAAAATACATACCCAGCCAAACTAAATTCAGCCCTTGGGGGTGCCACAGATTAGCTGCATCAACTGCTGTCCAGATAGCTCTTGGAGCTACAACGGTTGTTGAACAGCTTCAGGAAAATTCATTACATTGATTAGTCCAATTAACTCAGAAACCAACATATAAAAACAGGCAGGAAACCCCTGCTGGGTCCAAGAACTAAATAATAGACACACCCTTGGGGTCCATGGACATTTCCCCATGTAGTGAAAACACTAAATCTGGAAAAAGACCAAGCTCAAGAAAAATAAATAAATAAATAAAACAAAAGAATTAAGAACTGCTAGGAAGGCAAAAAGCCTAAGGAGAGACCTCAAAGGACAGGCACCCTTTGCCAAGCCCAAAGGCCAAAGAACTACGAAATTTTCAGAGCACTCAGGAAAACTGAGAGGGAAAAGGTCTGTGAGTTGAGAAACCTGGCTTTCTTTGTTCAAAGCTGGTAATGGAATTAATCTGTTTTTGTGAACAAATGGACCAAATAAGAAAAATAAGAAGGGAAATTCCCTTTGTTAAAAGTTGCTATTCTTATTAGAACTAATAAATGAATTCAGCAAGGTAGCAGGATACAATATCAATATACAGAAATATGTTGCATTTCTTTACACTAATAATGAAATATCCAAAAGAGAAAGTAAAAAAAAAAAAAAAAAAAAAAAAAAATCCATTTAAAATTGTGTCCAAAAAAACCTAGGAACAAACTTAACCAAGGAGGTGAAAGATGCACAAGCTGAAAGCTATGAAACATTGATAAAGGAAACTGAAGATGATTCAAAGAAATGGAAAGACATCCCATGCTCTTGGATTGGAAGAATTAATGTTATTAAAATGGCCATACTACCCAAAGCAATCTACAGATTTAATGCAATTTCTATCAAAATGCCCATGACATTTTTCATAGAACTGGAAAAAATAATCCTAAAATTTATATGGAACCAGAAAGGGCCCAGAATTTTCAAAGCAATCCTGAGGAAAACGAACAAAACTGGAGGTATAACCCTCCCAGACTTCAGGCTATACTACAAAGCTACAGTAATCAAAAGAGTGTGGTATCGGTGCAAAAAAGACATATAGATCAATGGAACAGAATAGAGAGCCCAGAAATAAACCCACACACCTACAGTCAATTAATCTACAACAAAGGAGGCAAGAATATACAATGGAGAAAAGACTGTCTCTTCAACAAGGGATGTTGGGAAAGCTGGACAGCTACGTGTAAGTCAATGAAATTAGAAAACTCCCTCACACCATATACAAAAATAAACACAAAATAGTTTAAAGACCTAAATATAAGACATGACACCCCAAAACTGCTAGAAGAGAATATAGGCAAAACATCCTCTGTCATAAGACATAGAAATGTTTTCTTAGATCAGTCTCTCAAGGCAAAACAGAAAAAGCAAAAATAAACAAATGTGACCTAATTAAGCTTAAAAGATTTTGCACAGCAAAAGAAACCATAAACAAAATGAAAGAACCTATGGACTGAGAGAAAATATTTGCAAACAATGCAAATGATGAGGGGTTAATTTCCAAAACACACAAACAGCTCATACAACTCAATATCAAAAAAACACAACCCAATCAAAAAATGGGCAGAAGACCTAAATAGACATTTCTCCAAAGAAGACATACAGATGGCCAACAGGCCTATGAAAATATGCTCAACATCACTAATTATTGGAGAAATGCAAATCAAAACTACAATGAGGTATTACCTCACACTGGTCAGAATGGCTATCAACAAATGTCTACAAATGATAAATGCTGGAAAAAAAAGGAACCCTCGCACACTGTTGGTGGAAATGTAAATTGGTGCAGCACCTATGGAAAATAGTATGGGGGAATCCTTAAAAAATTAACCATAGAGCTACCATATGATCCAGCAATCCCACTTGGGTATATATCTGGAAAAAATGAAAACTCTAATTCAAAAAGATACATGCACTCCAATGTTTGTAGCAGCGCTACTTACAACAGCCAAAATATGGAAACAACCCAGGTGCAAATCAACAGACAATTGGCTTAACAAGATGTGCTATATATACATAATGGAATATTACACAGCTGTAAAAAAGAATGAAATATTGTCATTTGCAGCAACATGGATTGACCTAGAGAATATTATACTTATTGAAGTCAGACAGAGAAAGACAACTACTAATGGTATCACTTATATATGGAATCTAAAAATAATACAGCTGAATCTTTATATAAAACAGAAACAGACTTACAGACATAGAAAACAAACAAGGTCACCAAAGGGGAGAAGAAGGAAGGAACAGATTAGGAGTAGAGGATTAACAGATACAAACTGTTATATATAAAATAGATAAGCAACAAGGATTTACTATATAGCACAGGGAATTATATTCAACATCTTGGAATAACCTATATTGGAATATAATCTGAAAAAAAAAAAAAAAAAGCAACTGAATCACTTTGCTGTAGACCTGAAACTGACACTGTATTGTAAATCACTTATACTTTAATTTTAAAAAAAAGTTACTATTCAGTCATTGATCCCTTTAATATATTATCTTGGGGTGCCATTCTCATTATCCACTGTTTGTGGTAAAGTTTTTACTTAAGTGTGAAAATAGAGTCCTTATCTGCTTCCCTTTCCCCTTGCATTTCTTTTATTTTCTACTGAACTGTGTAATTGCTAAAGCTACAGATTTCTACTCTGACTAGAACCCCAGCTCTACTACGACTTTCATATTTACTGCTAAAACTTACATACTGAAGACGAATCTGGCCTTTTTATTTGTGGTGGAAGATGGGTGGATTATTCTGGTAGCCATCACAAGCCCCCATGTTCTCAGGGCTAAAATGCCCACATTATTTTCCAAAGTTAGGCAACCCAAAATACCAAGACACCAACAGAACACTGATTTCCCTTATCCTCTCCCTGATTTTCTCTATTATTTGTGGATCAGACACTGGCCTCAGAGGTGCAAGGTGGCACCTTCCAGGGCTTTACTTTTTGTCCCACTGGACATTTTTTTTTTCCAGGAGGAAGACAAGGCTTTTGTGATATCAGATGGATCATTGGATTAGAACAGTCTAGCTCTCTTCTAAAATGAGATTTAGAAGTAGACGATGGGAGAGAAGGGAGAAAGGACAATCCAGAAAGAACACGAAATTTCAAGAGAAAGAGCCAGGGGATTCCCAGAAACTAGAAGACCAAGGATAAAATCTTTCTGTGAATATCCCGAGTTATGAAACAAAAAGTGAAAGTGAAAACAAATTGCATCATCAACATGCCTGTCAATGTTCTTCTGCACAAAGGAACAGAGTTGGTAACAAGTTGTCCAAGTAATGGGAAGACCTCAAGTTCTTTAGAGGGGTGAGGAGTATCGGGATGGACAACAAGATGCCAAAGTCAATCTTTTTAAAAACACTGATTACAGGCAGACAGCAGTCATCACAGAGCATCTGAGGAAATCCAGGATCATTTTCAGTTCTCGGGAAGGAAGTCATTAGGAGGTTAATCAATTTTCTTGTTAGCTCATTAATAACGGTATCTGGTTGCACATTATCTGTAAATTATGGAAGATCAAAATTTAGGAGTGGTGTGGTTGGAAAGACTGAAGGAGCATAAGGTTTAGAAAATCTATTTTATTATACCACATGGAATTATTATGCCAAATAATTTCTTCCATTTCCTACTTACATATGCAGAAACTTTGATAAAATGATTAATGATAGCTAGCATTTTTGATGAATGATTGTTCTAAGCACTTTGTTTTGTGTTTACATGGATCACCTCATATAATACAGTAACGGTGTAGCATATTTAATATACGTTAATACATATCCCCATTTTAATTAATTTTTAAAGTATTTCATTTTTAAAAGAAGAAATATTTTTAAATGATAAATAAAATAATCAGTGTGTTATACTAAGTGTCTAAATCAATTTCTTAAATCAATCTTAAGTGAATACCAAAAACAAAATTTCCATTTTATAGACAAGGAAATTAAGGGCTAGCAAGAATAACTCTTGTGAGAAACAGTGAATACAGATAGTAAATAGCAAAACCAGGATGTAAAAATATTATTTTATATATTTTTCAGCTATTAACAAATTATAATTGGAGAGAGAGAATATGATGGAAGGAACATAGATTTTATAGTTAAAAAGTGTCTGGATTGAGTCCCAGTTTTATTATGTACCAGGAATGTGTGTGTTTAGGCATATTTTATAGCTTCTTAATTTCCTCATTTTTAAAATAAAAGCAATTCTAGCTACTTTGCAATTCTGGTATACAAATGAAATGAGATAACGCATGGATACTGCATAGTATATATGTATAAGGTAATAATGATAACAGGCTTTTTTCATTATTTTGTCAATATAATAAATTTATTGAGTGTCACTCAAAAATGACAGACAGTATTACTATTTTTACAGACCTGGCACATGGTGGGCACTCAAATGATATTAGTGCCTTTTCTCATCCTTTCTCATCTCTCTTTATACAAGGACTACTCATTCATGACGTAACTAGTGAGCTAAATACATAAAATAAGAAAATGAATTTAAAAAGCAACAATTCGGAAATACTGAAGTTTAATTGAATAAAAATATGGCCCTGACTACACATTTTCTTATTAAAGATAAACTTTGGAAAGAGAGAATTATAACTACCCTTACAAAGCAATTAGGTTCCTTTTAAAAATGAAGTCATAGGTAAAGCCAAAATCTAAGACATAAGTCTATTACATGGCACCTAAGTGTCAATATGTGTCAAGGTTTAAAATGTGACGGATATTTCAGTGAGATGAAATTCAAGACAAATATAAATACCTGCAATTTCCTTACCATCCTGTTTAGTTTTATGTGATAAAAGCTCTAAATTCTAAAATATTTTACATTCAGATCTCCTTTGAGCCACGACCTATAACTCTCATTAATTTTACAGAACTGTCTGCCTATGATTGTCTGGCATGTTTGCTTCAACAACATGTTTCCCTTAGATTTGAATTTTAACGATAAACTCAATCAATCCCAAGAAAAGAAAGCAACAAATTTGCTGGAGTAAGGAGAGGCCTAGAGAGAACTGTGGCCATCAGTATTCTCAGCATGGTGGGGAAATGCATGTCCAAGAGCTACTTAGAGAATCACTGAACATTTAAAATTCTAGACTCAATTATGAAATAAAAATGTGGCCTGATAAAATATTCTAGCTGACCTACAAGTCAACAAAGGACTTTAGAATAACTAAGAGGCTCTTGTGGTTTTGAATCTTTAAATCTTGGGACTAAGAATTTATATACACACACACACACACACACACACAGATATATAATACACAGACACACACACACACACACAGATATATAATACACACACACACACACACACACACACATAATGAAACCTAGGGTAGAGTTCCTGATTCCACACCATAGCCCCATGGCCCTTTGAGTCTCATCTCCTACTTTCTGTCCACACACTCATTCTCTTGCATCCACATTGATCTCCATGCCATTCCTCTTCCAAGCCACGTGTCAACCACCTCAAGGTCTCTGCACTTCCCAGTTCCTATGCCCGGGAAAATTTCCCTCTAAATATCTTCATGGCTTGTTCTTTCACCTCTTATTTTCCACTAAATGCCTCCTCAAGATGTCTTTTCTGACCACTCTATTTATAACTGCTGTCACTCCTCTACACTCTGCCCACCTCTTGGTATAGGCTCTGAACCCTTATAACTATCTAGACCTTTGCTCTCCAATATGGTAGCTACAGCCCCATGTGTTTAAGTTTATATTTAAATGAGTTAAATTAAATAAGATTTAAAATTTAGTCCTTCAGTCAAACTAGGCTTACTTCAAAGGTTTAATAGCCACATGTAGTCAGTGGCTACTATACTGGACAGCACAGCTATAGAACATATCTGTCAATGAACTTGACATTTCTATGGGACAGTGTTGCTCTAGACACGTGTACACTTTATATAGTTTACTTTCATACTCCCCTCTGCCAATCCATCTATATATATCCTAAATTGTAAGCTCCAAAAAAGTCAGTACTATTGTCTGTTTTGTTCACTGCTCTACTCCCAGTACTTAGAATAGTACTTGGTCCAGAGCAGACATTCAATAAATATCTGTTGAGTGAATAAATGGATTAAAACATAACCATTCATTATTCCCCTTAAAAAGTCAGAACAGTTGCATCACTCCTCCTTAGAGGAAATTTCAGAATGTCAGATTACCCTCAGCTGCATTTCAGCAGGGCCACTTTATATATTGCTTATAATTGTCCAAACACCGCTGAACGTTAAATCTTTTAAGACTATGGTTTCCTGTAATCACTTGTCTTTTGTGCTAGAGTAAAAATCACTGAAATGTGTTAAGATTTATGGCAGAAAAGTCTGTCAACTCCTAAGCCTGCCAAAAATTGTTAACCATCATAAAAGTTTTAGAAGTTGAGCGTTTCATTTGAATAGGCTTCTCATATCCATACCATGCCATGGAACATACATATAGATTACTGGTAGATGGAGGCCATCAGTCAGTCTATTTCATTTTATAGTTTAGATATGCATTTTCCCTGTAAAATTCATTTTTATTCCTAATTATACTCATCAGAATGAAGGCCTAAGTTTGAGTGATCACACTCTTCCTTGGGTGACCTTGCAAAGAACAAAAAGTACTCCTGAAACTCTAATTCATTATTGTCAATACTGTACAGGATTATTTGATATGTATTAAAAATCCGTATTACTAGGCAACGCAACAGCTGTCAAGTCAGATCGAAACAAAAATAAAACTCTAGATCTGTAGCTATTGAATTCATTTTTTTTAAATTTTGAAGAACTGAGTTTGTTTTTATCATATCTTCCTTACTCTAAACAAAATGGAACTTAATGGTATATTAAAAAGCACACAAAATATTTAAATAAGAATACTTAAAAGAGAAATCACACATAATCTTATAATCCAAATGCAATCCCTGTTAACATTTTGGCATATTTCTTAGTTCTTTGCAGTCTCTTTCCATCCTTATTTTTTAAATACACAATTCTATGTATCTCTAATTGACTTTCAGCTTTCCTCTCTTAAAACTACAATAGTCCTTGGTATTCATGTGTTCAACTGTTGTTACTTTATTTTGAATTGCCCTGACCTGTAATGATCTGTATTTTCCAAGATACAAATTTGAATCATGCAGGGACTGTGAATAACTTAAGCTGATGAATGAGTCTATTAGATTGCCTATAATTTGAACCTCAATGTGGCTCTTTTGCTCTGTCCTCATTGTTGTATACGTAATGACTCGCATTCATGGTGACGCTCTCATTGGGAGGTAGAATACAGTGAAGAGCGCCAGTCACGCTTGGGTTCAGATACAGCTTCCATCCCTCCATTCAGTCTGCGGATATTCATTTAGCTAGGCATGATACTAGCCTCTGGATATACATGTAGCTAATTTTGATTAGAGCTTTCTGTGTTCCTGGTGCTGTGCTAACTACTGTACGTGTGTATCTCATTTGATCCTCAAACTGTCATTATCTCTGTTATGTTGTTAATAAAACAGATACACAGTGAGAGCAAGTAGTTTACACGTGATGGAGCAACACTCGAACTCAGGCATTCTGACTTGTCTCCCTCCTCTTAGCCACCATTGCTTCATTGGAGGTGCTCGGTCTTGGGAAACGTATTTAACTGCTTTGCGTCTCAGTGTATTTTTCTGTATTAAATAAGATTCAGGGCAACTCAAGATACCCTGGCACATTGTAAATAACTAGTAAGTGTTAGCTACTATTATTATACTATTAATAAAAACATAGACACCTTTGAAGGGAACAAGAAGAATTCCTTGCCGATGGCAAGAATTTACCGTATATAATCATCATTTTCCCACGGTATTACAATTTCCTTGTAGACCTTCTTTTAATGACTGCAGCATAGTCCACATATGGGTGTGTTACAACACATTTATGCATTTCCTCTACCTCTAGGCATTTAGATTGCTTCTGGATTCAGTTTTCACTTAAGCAATGAATAAAGCAAAGGATTTCAAAGACATAATCCCTGTATATTCAATAAATATTTATCCATCACCTCCCATGTTAAAATCCCTGTGACAGAAACATCAGGAACCACAATGAGTGCTCATAGTGAATTAAGATGAGTCCAGCATTTATTGTTTCTAGATTTTTTTGTGTGGAGAAAAGGGAACCCTCTTGCACTATTGGTGGGAATGCAAATTGATACAGCCACTATGGAGAACAGTATGGAGGTGCCTTAAAAAACTAAAAATAGAACCTACCATACGACCCAGCAATCCCACTACTGGGCATATACCCTGAGAAAACCATAATTCAAAAAGAGTCATGTACCAAAGTGTTCATTGCAGCTCTATTTACAATAGCCAGGACATGGAAGCAACCTAAGTGTCCATCGACAGATGAATGGATAAAGAAGATGTGGCACATATATACAATGGAATATTACTCAGCCACAAAAAGAAACAACATTGAGTTATTTGTAGTGAGGTGGATGGACCTAGAATCTGTCATACAGATTGAAGTAAGTCAGAAAGAGAAAAACAAATACAGTATGCTAACACATATATATGGAATCTAAAAAAAAAAAAAAAAAGTCATGAAGAACCTAGTGGCAAGACGGGAATAAAGACACAGACCTACTAGAGAATGGACTTGAGGATATGGGGAAGGGTAAGGGTAAGATGTGACAAAGTGAGAGAGTGGCATGGACATATATACACTACCAAATGTAAAATAGATAGTCAGTGGGAAGCAACCGCATAGCACAGGGAGATCAGCTCTGTGCTTTGTGACCACCTAGATGGGTGGGATAGGGAGGGTGGGAGGGACGGAGATGCAAGAGGGAAGAGATATGGGAACATATGTATATGTATAACTGATTCACTTTGTTATAAAGCAGAAACTAACACACCATTGTAAAGCAATTATACTCCAAAAAAGATGTTAAAAAAAAAAAAAAAAAGAGTCCACAGGGAAGATGCCAGGCTGTGCTATTCAGGCTCAAAGGTGGGAGGGACCTCGCTTACCAGGGAAGATCAAGACCTGTTTTTAGGAGGTGATAGCAGAGTTCCAATAGGTAGAAAATATAAATAGAGCAGAAAGAGCACAAGAAGTATGGGAGATGGTGGGTAAAGGCAGAGGGAACACTTTGAGCAAAAGCTAGAAAGTGGCCAAGCATAAGCCCAGGTTCAGGGATAGTGCGTAGTCACCAGCCTGATTGGAGGAAAGGCTATGGAGAAAAAGGTTAGAACATTTTAAAAAGAAAACACAAGAAATATTAGAAATTATTTTAAAAGGTTAGAAATATAGACTGCTTCCATATTAAAAAAGACTTTGAGTGGCAGGATAATGAGTCCATTCTTTATTATGTTTGCAATGGGGAAATCATGATAGATTTCATTGAGTTCAGTGGGTACCACTTAAAATGGCAAAAACAGCATCACATAATGTCATGTCATTAGAGAAGCAACTGAGGCCTGAACTGGGTGGGATGCAAGAGATGAAATACATAGAGAAATCTTTTTTTAAAAAAAAAAGTATGAGAAAGAACACGGGCACTTAAGTAGGCATAGGGCAGGAGAACATGAGTGCCAGTATAACCCAGGGATTCAGAGCTAACAAACACAAAATATCAAGCCAGTTGAATGGCTCCTTTTAATCTCATGATCATCTCTTCCATTGTTGAATAAGGAGAATCCAGGAGAATTAGGCAAGATGAAGAGCCCCAAACTCCCACTTAAGAGAGGTCTGGATAACTACTTCTGCCATTTCTTTTTAGACCTCCTTAAGAAGAGACTAACCAAGTCTGGGCTCAGAGTGTCTGTCCAAAGTGACATGTCTGAAAGGTGCCTTTCTCATTTGCATTATTAGACAATCATGAGAGCACACACTATTCCAAAATGTCACCCAAGAGAACAGACAAGATACCAATAAGAGGGGTATCTACAGAATGAAATGTGCCAACCACAGTTTTATCTGCAGTGCCTTTTGGGAAATTAATTGTTTGCCTCCTTTCCAAGAGCTTCCACTCATGTATCCCTCTGCAAAACTAATTATTTTTAAATGACTGTGTGTTTTCCATCCAACTGTAGGCGTCTTTAGTTTCTATAACTTATCCTACAATGTTTTAGCTTCTACCTGTAAATTAATTCTTAGAAAGGTTTTTTCTTCTAAGTTTTTTACTTACTTAGATTAAATCCATTATTTCAATACACTGAGACATGCAGTTTATAAAAATTAAAAGTAGTTTTGAATGTGTGTGTTTGTGCATGCATTTTACACAGAAAGATCATTTTGGAGATCAGAGATATGTTTCATCCAATTTAGCTTTACATCCCTCAAGTGATTCAGCTTCCAATATTTCCCATGAGATGACTTTCAAAATCCAATAGCTTTTTATTCTATACCGGTTGCCAAATACTCAATAGCCTCTGCATTTATTAAAATCCTTATTATTCAATGCTGATCTGGGTTATATATAATTCCAGTTCCACTTAGCATCTATATCTTTCAACATGTGTGTATAAATACCCTCCCTATAACTTGGGTTTATTTAATAACATTTCATCTATTAATGTCTTGGTCCCCCAAATCCAATTCTTTCATTATTTGCCTGTTTTTTTTTTTTTTTCAGCTTTCTGCAACTTACACTTTTCAAGACTTATAGTGCCCATGATAAATGCAATGTGACAACTACAATTTATAAAGACAAGGCAACATAGCCCAAAGATCATGATCTTTGACTCAGATAAACCTGATTCTTAGTACAATACTTCTATTCATTTTCTAGATGTGTATGAGAAAATAACCTACTGTTCCCTATAAGCCTATATTTATTAATTCATCTCTAAAATTTAAAGAACATAATTTTTACCTATAGGTTTTTTTGTTGGGATTAAACAGGGTAGCATATGGGAAATGCTTAGCCTGCATGGAGTTAGCATTCAATAAATTACTACCATTTTGATCCCAAGACACCTTCCTATTGACACGTAGTCCATCATTTGCTAACATGTCTTTTAACTAATGGTATAGTCTGCTTTGTTCTTTGTTATGCTCTCTCAGTTGTTATTTAAAGGGCCATCTAAAGGCATAATTTATTTTTTTTACATCTTTATTGGAGTATAATTGCTTTATAATGTTGTGTTAGTTTCTGCTGTGTAACAAAGTGAATCAGCTATATGTATACATATATCCCCATATCCCTTTCCTCTTGCACCTCTCTCCCACCCTCCCTATCCCACCACTCTAGGTGGTCACAAAGCACTGAGCTGATCTCCCTGTGCTATGCAGTTGTTTCCCACTAGCTATCTATTTTACACTGGTAGTGTATATATGTCATTGCTACTCTCTCACTTCGTCCCAGCTTACCCTTCCCCCTCCACGTGTCCTGAAGTCCATTCTCTATGTCTGCGTCTTGATTCTTGTCCTGCCCCTAGGTTCATCAGAACCATTTTTATTTTTTTTTAGAGTCCATATATATGTGTTAGCATACGGTATTTGTTTTTCTCTTTCTGACTTACTTCAATCTGTATGACAGATTCTAGGTCCATCCACCTCACTACAAATAACTCAATGTTGTTTCTTTTTGTGGCTGAGTAATATTCCATTGTATATATGTGCCACATCTTCTTTATCCATTCATCTGTCGATGGACACTTAGGTTGCTTCCATGTCCTGGCTATTGTAAATAGAGTTGCAATGAACACTTTGGTACATGACTCTTTTTGAATTATGGTTTTCTCAGGGTATATGCCCAGTAGTGGGATTGCTGGGTCGTATGGTAGGTTCTATTTTTAGTTTTTTAAGGCACCTCCATACTGTTCTCCATAGTGGCTGTATCAATTTGCATTCCCACCAATAGTGCAAGAGGGTTCCCTTTTCTGCACACTCTCTCTAGCATTTATTATTTGTAGATTTTTTGATGATGGCCATTCTGACTGGTGTGAGGTGATACCTTATTGTGGTTTTGATTTGCATTTCTCTAATGATTAGTGATGTTGTGCATCCTTTCATGTGTTTGTTGGCCATCTGTATGTCTTCTTTGGAGAAATGTCTATTTAGGTCTTCTGCCCATTTTTGGATTGGGTTGTTTGTTTTTTTGAAAATGAGCTGCATGAGCTGCTTGTATATTTTGGAGTACTGTCCACCAGTACTGGAGTGACAGACAAAAATGGCATGAGACAAAAGCAAAGATCTCATACTCTTCCTTCAATCTTCCTCTGCTAGTTAATCTCTACTTCCTTACGTCTTAGCTCAAGCATTATATTTTGGGGAACTATTTCCACAAACAATTCCACCCCAAATGCAGTTAGGAGAATTTAATAGAACAGTTAGTTCTGTCATGATATCTGCTTTGTATCCACCACACTAAAATACAGTTATCTCTCTAGGTCCTGTGCCCTAAAAGACTTGGAGCTACTTCATATAGAGAACATGTTTTAACCCATTTTGTCGCTCCATCAATTAGAAACGATGTGACACAAAATAGGCACTGAATTAATAAGTTATTCTGAATGGGAGTCATCAATATCACAATAAGACTCATGATATCCATTCATTTACTTTTACTGATTTTACCTCCATAGTTTTGGAAAATTGAAATATCCTCCAGAGGTTATTTTGTTTATCTCCCATCCTCTGCTGTCAGGCAGAAATCCACCCAGACAATGTCAGACAGATGGAGGCTGATCCTATCCTCTAAAAATAAAATGGAGTTACCACAGTAACCTATAAGAATCTGTTGTATAGACCATAATTTTTGGCAAGGATGTAAAGCACTTGTAAAATATAAAGAGACCAATAAAAGCTGTTGTGAAAATGAATCCCTATAAGCTGCCCATGTAAAAAAACGTGAATTATACAGTTGAAGATGAAATAATGACCTATATCTATTATTCTTATGAAAATAGACATGATCTATTTGAATATCCAAAACTTTTGTCACGAACTAGCCTAAACTCCATTGGGAAGGGGGAGAGGAAGACAGAGATGAATATAGTTTCCTGAAGACTTTAGGATTAAGTGATTAAGCTTACTCTGTTGCCAATATAAAATTAAAAACAAAAAGAAATGTCCATTGACAGATGAGTGGATGAAGATATAGCATACATATATATATATATACACACACATATATGTGTGTGTGTGTGTGTATATATATATATATATATATATATATATATATATATATATAAAATGGAATATCACTCAGCCATAAAAAAGAATGAAATAATGCCTTTTGCAGCAACATGGATGGACCTAGAGATTATCATACTAAGTGAAGCAAACCAGACAAAGACAACTATCATATGATATCACTTATATGTGGAATCTAAAAATAAAAAATGATACAAGTGAACTTATATACAAAACAGAAATAAACCCACAGACAGAGAAAACAAACGTATGGTTACCAGAGGGGAAAGGGGAGGCAGGGATAAATTAGGAGTTAGGGATTAACATATACATGCTACTATATATAACATAGATAACCAACAAGGACCTACTGTATAGCACAGGGAACTACACTCAATATTTTGTAATAACCTATAAGGGAAAAGAATCTGAAAAAGAATATATATATAGGGCTTCCCTGGTGGCGCAGTAATTGAGAATCTGCCTGCCAACGCAGGGGACACGGGTTCGAGCCCTGGTCTGGGAAGATCCCACATGCCGCGGAGCAACTAGGCCCGTGAGCCACAACTACTGAGCCTGCGCGTCTGGAGCCTGTGCTCCGCAACAAGAGAGGCCGCGGTAGTGAGAGGCCCGCGCACCGCGATGAAGAGTGGCCCCCACTTGCAGCAACTAGAGAAAGCCCTCGCACAGAAACGAAGACCCAACACAGCAAAAATAAATAAATTAATTAATTAAAAAAAAAAAAGAATATATATATATATAATATATATATATATATATAATCTACAAGGAAGGTGGAATTTTCCTATAAAAATGAAGATTCCAACACAGTAGGTTCTATTGTTCTTTGTCCCACCTTTCTCAAGAGCTTCTAGCCACCCATATGTGAGGTAATGGATGGTAACATCCAGAAGTGTGATATCTGAGTGAAGCTACACAGTTAGCAGAGGATACATATGTTCTAATTAGGTGTAGGAACCCCTCCTCCATCTCTAGTTTCTGGAGACCTGCCTTCTCCATAACAAACCCTAGACATGCTCTGTAATTCTTACTGATTTAGATTCAAAATACTATACCTATGACATTGTTTACCACAGAAATGTTTTAAGTACTATGCAATTCAATTGTACCAGAATTACATAATTTCTCCCCAACGACATGATCTAGAAGTTAGTCATTCAGTTTTTAAAAAGAATGCCTTGAGGCTCAGAGAAATTCAGTGATTTGCCAGAAATCATATCGTTATTAAGGGAAATGTTCGGTATTTAAGTTCAAATCACCTGACTCAAAGTCCAGCGCTCATTCCATCATCACTCAGACTACCAGCCTATGCTATCAGCAAACAAAGTTAGGCTAGATCAGTATTAGGCCAATAAATTAACTCCTTCTTTTGTTCTGATATACACAACAAAACAGAACTCTATGTATTTCCTGTGAGCAATTTTCAGCAATGCCTCAAATCTACCACAATAAGGTGTTAAACTCCACTCAACTGTGGACGATGGTTGCTGCCCTGACCAACGGCAAGGGTTGTTGCCAGTAATATTTCGCTAGTGCAGAGTCCGCTCCAAGCTTATATCTCCCCTATGCCCAATGGGATGGAAAGTCATTTACGAACTTTCCTGTTAACAGTAAGAATCCTGCTTATGCTTGAAACTGGCTTACGGCCAGTCACAAACCATTTCTCCTTAGTTCTTGGTCAGATTCCACAGAGTCTACATAGAACATTTATAGTGAGTCAGTCTTGTAGTGTTATGTTGCACAGGGAAATGGGTCTAAGAAATCCGGGTTCTAGTTTGGTATCTGGTCCTAATAAGCGCTATGATTTTGGGAAAATTCATCTCTGAGCCTCAGTCTTGAAAGATGTAACAAAAAGGACAGGGCTAAATTCCCTTCCTCCTGGAATGTGGTTTATTTCACATATGTGTGCATACACACACACACACACACACACACACACACACACACACACAAAACACAGGCTGCCCTTATTGCATTTGAATAGTTATTTAAATGCCTATTAGCTCAGCAGGCATTTATTTAGAACTAGGGAAATAGCAGTTCTCTGATTTTACAGTCTTTTATCTCAGGGTTCTGGAGGATCTTATATCATTTATTAACTGAGTCTCACATCCTCCATTCCTGAAAAGTGAGACCTCAAAGGCTGTTACTCTGCCATCGCCCATATGGTGCCATAACTTGAAATTAACACTGGAACACAGTGCACTAAGAAGCAACTCAAATGAAGAGTGTCCTTTCTGAAAAAAGGCTAGACAGAGGACACACAATACAAATGAACCGAATGGGGAAGCTGGGAGCGAGAGCTATGTAATTTTTGTGGTGGGGATCTCTGGCAGATGAAGTTGGTTTTAAAATTGAGGATAATTTAAATATATGGTAAATCAATGATCTCTCCTCCTCTCCCTCCTCCCAGTGGATTATCAGACCCTGTAAAACTCACCTTATATTTATCTTTTAAACTACCTAAGCAGGTGATGCTCTTTGAAGATGATGATTATGATGATGACAGTTTTCAGCCTGCCTACATCTCTATTCTCTCTTTTCCAAAATACAGCTTCTCCACAAAATTAGAATTAGGTCAATGAATTTATCACTGACACTACTCCCCTCAAAATATTTATGCACATATCTGGTTCAAAAATTCATAGAGCTGAAGCATGCATTTGTTTGTTTCCTGGAAGGAGAGGAAGGAGGAGAAAGGTATAGAGTCTTAGGTTGATAGAGGCTTTGCAACTTCTCATTTGAATGCAGGATCATTTCCCTGCATTCTCGAGTCAATTATTCCTTGTTGAGAGCAGAGGGTTACATAAACTGTAGAAACAAAGGGTGCCAAAAAGAGAAGGAAAGAGTATAAGAATACCAAGAGAAAAAAGTACCACAAAATGTCACAGATTTCTCAGAGACTTCAGCAGATGCTTATTTTGTTCAGAGTTATCCACCGCGAAAGGGGCAGAGGCAGGAGGCCAGGGAACTGATAACATTTTTTAGGTCAGTTTGTTCATCTGTAAAATGTAGTAATTGAACTTGAAGGTCCCACCCATGTCAACTATTACTGGAAGCAGTGACACCAGGAGCCACCCCACTGTCACCCACCAGGAGCCACCCCACTGTCACCCACTGAGAAAAATGAGATCCAAAAATCGAAGTGCCCTGACACAGAAAGCCAAGTGTATGTCTGGCCAGGACTGAGTTGGCTTTAAAAACATATGCATCCTCATATTGGCTCCCTTTTCTCTCTTAAGAAGAAAATAAGCTGGGCTTTGTGTATATGTACGAGTGTTAGTATCATATTTTTAACATAACATTAAAGAAAATATCAATAAGTAAATAACCTGCTAAGTATGTTTTCAAAATGCAGCTGTGGAAGAAATTTTACCTAAAAATCACTGATTTTCAACTGTGTATTGTTCTGAATAAAGAAAATTATTCATTTAAAAAATATCATAGATTTCTAAGCACAGTTATTTGAAAAATAAGAAATTTTTTTCTTATTCTTTATTCATGTTCTGAAATAGAACATGAATTTTTCATTTCAGAGAAAATTTAAAGATATGCTACAATAGGGAAAAAGAACTACCACTCAGGGTAGACCTGCTACCTGCAAGGTAAAGAGCGTGATGAGTCATATGGAACCCCACATAATCCGGAGAGCAACCTGCGTGATAGGTTTATGAGTGCTGTTTTGCAAAAGAGAAAACTGAAGCAGAGAGTAGCGGTAGGTAAAAGAAGAGGAAGAAGGATTCGAAGCCAAGTCTTTCGGACTCCAGCATCCCCATGCTGCCACCAGAAGCTCTTTCTTTTTCTAGTAACTCATATCTCACAGATCATCCTTCTCTCCTCTCCTTCAATCATCTCTTCTAAATAAAGTCCCATTAAACCATCTCAACTAAGCAATACCGGAAAGGCTATGATATTTCCTGGGCAACCTCCAAGTGTGAAACATTGCATTCTTCCATTGGGGCAAATCTAATTGAAATTTGATCCCCATATTTGCCCATGTTTGTGTGGCTTCCAGACAAATTGGCAAAGCAGAATAGACTAGAGTTAGGACTTCTTTCCAAGGAAACTACAACATGCATTGTGACTTGCAGCCTTTTTATGAGTCTTACTTCAAAGTGAAACAAATCCCTCTCAGGGGAGGGGAAAAAATGGGTAATAAACTTTTCCTTTACTTCCATGCTGAAAGCGATGGTATACAAAGAAGTCTACATTCATCTGGTTTATAGAAAGCAGAATACATGCAACACAGCGACTAGCAGTAATATTTTCCTAAAGCGCTTCTTCATGAACTATAGTCAACGGCTAACAATGATCCTTTACTTGTGTGATGACGCTCACAAATCATCCTTTCAAATGTATGACTCTTGTCTACACTTGAGAGGTTTGTATTTGTGAATCACAAGCTCTTCCTTTGATCCAGGTTTTCATTCTCCCATATTATAAATCTGATAACATACTGATAAAGGATGAAGTTAAGTACCATTGTCATGCTCCCCTTGGCATTCTGGGAAGTGATCTGGTTTAGGGTGGCTGCACAGACCAATAAATATGCATTTAGCAATGACATGACTGTTTGCTAACGATGCTGGGCCATCATGCCAGCTCAGGACACACAGGTGAAAAAAAGATGTGAAATATTAAGGCACACCAAAGTTTCAATTCTTTCAAAAGAGAAGGAAAATGTAGTCACCTGGGAGCTAAGGAAATAATAATCCATTTACTTAAGAAATATTCAAAGCAAATTTAATCTTCTGTTTTTCTACCCCTTCGAGGAATAACTGTCTTCTTTATCTATTTCATCCCCTCCAAGCAGCCTTTTCCTCTGTATCTATTGCACTATTCCATTAAAAATCCCACATTTTAAAGACTTAGTTAAACTTTTCATTTTAACCTATAGTTTATATTATTAACTCCACTGCACATATTTGCCAGGATATAAAACTATTTTAAAATACATTTAAAGAATGAAAGAAGGAAAAAAGAAAACTGTTATAGTTCTTCTTCCATTGATTTTTCTTAGGAACTTAGAAACATTTCCCCAGGTTCAGGATTCTATATGCTCACAGATTTTTAAAAAAATACACCCTACAAGGGAGAATAGGATTCACCACTTACTGTGGACCTACTATGTTCCAGATAGTTTTGCACTTATGCTTATGAATTAATAAATGACTCTTTAAAGAGCATGGACCAGAAAGAAATTTCAGGAACACTCAGGATATGATCAGGGCCAACTCGTGATATCTTTCATTATTGTGATGTCAATTATCTCTTTTCAATGACTAACAACAATGAAAAACATACTTCTTCATAAATATGAACTGCAGTATGAATCTCCCATCCGTATCCTGAGCATTTGGACATTTGAAAAGGACTCTGGGATTCATAGCTGGAACTACCTTTAGAAGCATAAAATATCAGTGATGGGAGGGAAAGAGAAATTCAAGCATATCAATGTGGAAATGTGTATGAGGATGTTTTGAAGTTCATAGATCAATAGAATTTAAAATGAGTATTCCATGTTAAAGAGAAACATTCTCCACTCACAGAAAAAGGGACAACATACTGACAACACTTAATAACCAAGTCACTGACTTAATTTTCTGAGCTTTCTCTTTAAGCACTGCTGCCTAGCAACTTGAAATTGTTTTCTTATCCTACTAATTTTCGGCATTAGGGTTCTGTGTGTATGTGTTTACCTAAAAGGGAAAGAAAAAAAATTGGCAGGGGATAAGGAGGATTTGATGACCTACAGGCTGTGGGCTGTGGGCAGGCACTGAACGTTGACTGAGACTTTGAGACTTCAGTTGGGGTGGTTTTGTGGGTGACCATACACTTAACAAGGATTAGACATATAGGAGGAGAAATAATTTTTGTTAGAGGAAGGAACATAATGAATTTATTTTAGGCAGAATGAATTTGAGAGGTCTATGGAAACTCTACCTACAGATTGCAAAAGTCAGATGAAAATAGGATTCTGGGGTAAGTGAAAGTGATAGCAATTACTGATAATCATTTGGTTGTCTTTAGCATGTAGGTGGTAGGTGAAGACAAGAGGGTGAATAAAAAATAGATACTTAGAAAGAAATGCTCCTTTAAGTTTCCTCTATTTAATTTCTATCCTTCTCTAGTTTAATGATACACAAATATGTACATAATAATTAACCAGATGTTATCTAGGAGAATGGATGTGTTCTTACTTTAAAAGGCTGTACTGCACATCGTTCACATCATTTTTATTGCAGTTACTTGCTTTCTTGTTTGTTCTCTTACCAGACTGTAAGATTCTTAAGGACAGGTTATAGTTGTTGGCACAAAGTAGAGACCCAGTAAATATTTGTTTAAATAATGAATAAAAAAATAAGTGAGTAAATGAGAGAAATCAGGATATAGAAACTGTGCCAGAATCTCGACTCATGTGAAAGTCATATCTTCAGGGCTAACATATTTAACTTTTGAATATCACTGTGCAAACATTTTTGTCATAATAATCAATAGCTAATATAGTGTATGTATGTGCATATGTGTACATTTGTATCTGTGTATATAATCTTATATCAAATTATCAACATATATAAATTTATAATAAACCATATAGTCAATGTGTGATAAAATTATATCTGGTTATATATATGCATATTTTAAATATATTAAATATTACATGTTAGGTGCTAAATCAAGCACTTTGTCTAAATGAACTCATTTAATTCTCCCAATCAGCCCATGAGAAAGCAAGCATTATACCTATTTGAGACACATATTTTAGAAATATACATATATAGACCATTGACTAGATTTTATAGATTAGATGTTCAAGATAGAATGTCCAATTTTCTAAATATGTCATTCAAGCCTCTACACAACTGGGTTGTGTGTATACATATTTAATATTTACACAATTCACATGGCATATATTTTGCATGCATAGATGTAGGTAAATATCTTATTTTTTTAAAGTTTTTTATTTTTTATCAGTAGTTAAAAACAAGAACTGGTAAGTCAACATTTTTATATATCTCCAATAATGCAAAGAGCAAAATGGAAGACCACTTCTACTAAATTTTAACTTTCTCTGTAAGATAAAACAAATAAAATTTTCTATTATGCATGATGGTTTATCGAGGTAGAAATTTTGTACTGCCAATAAATTAAGGTACATCAACTTAGACCAATGTCCTGTAGAGACAGTGGCAGCGGGGGGATAGGGGTGGGAGGGGTAAAAATCACTTGTTATGAAAATTTGCTGATTAAATGTAATAACAAATAGTTTTTAAGCATTATACAAATACAATTTCATTTTTATTATTGCTGTACATTTGTATTTTTGTTCATTTGGAAATAGACTATTCATCAATTGTAATCCTCTGGAATGTAGCCAAGAACAAGGTGGAAGGTAAACAAGCCAAAACAGCCAAAATAAATCTTTCCAAGTCCCAAAACTAAATAGCCACCTTCCTCTCACAGAGAATTTCTAGGTCTTATTTCTCAGAGACTGTTTATTTATATTAGAGACATAATTTGAATGACTTTCATCACATCTTGACCAAACCACTGCAGTAGCATTTTAACTGGTGTCTCTGCCTCCATTCTTTCCTACTTTTTAGCCATTCTTCAGATGAAAATCTATCATACCAACAAGCTTAAACTTTCTAGTGGCTCATCATTGTCTATTAAATAAAGTCAATCTTTTACATGCTTTAGAAGACCACGTATGATTGAGCCCTTGGCTATCTTTCTAGCCTAATCAATACTACTACAAACTGGGATGTTTTTTCCAGTCTCTAGCCATACTGGGCTTTAAAAAATGCCTTCATTTAGTGCCATGTCCTTTCCAAAACCAGGACCTTTACACATGCTGTTGCATCTGCTTGTAATGCTTGTTCTCTTTGCCTTGCTAATGCCCACTCACTTTCCAGATTGCCACTTGATGATCAATTCCCCATGAAGGCCTGTCTTATATCCCATGCTAAAAGGGTTTGCCCTTAACTATAGCAACTGATACCCCTCAGTCTTGGCATGGATCATATTTGAACTAAATAATTATTTAACTGGTATTATCTCTTCAATGTTTTCCTCTGCTAAATCGTAAACTCCAAGAAAAGATTGTTTACTTTGGGCCACTAATATATCTTAGAGAGCATAGCACACAGTGTGTTCAATTAATATTGAGCAACTAATAAAATGCAGATACTTAGAAAAGTCAAGAAAAGGTAGAGACTACAGGAGTCAGACAGCTGATATTTTGATAAGAAGGAAGCAAAAACAATATTTTTTAAAGAGCCGAGAAAAGAATGAAACAGTCTAGCAGCCTACAGTAAGAAAAATCCTCATACAGCAATAGTTTTAAAAGCTTCATGTATCATAATCCAGTACAAGAAACAATAGCACGATGACAAAGCTCCTGACTGAACAATGAAATGTTAAAGAGTATTTAGTACTCATTTTTTAAAAAAAGCAAGGGATTTAAAAATATAATTTTAGAGCAATTTTCATTACTCTAATTGTTAAAAAAAAAAAACAATGGGCTGGCATTTCAAAAGGTAAGGTTCAAAATTAATATACATGTTGTGCCTTATCTAACAATGTTAAGTAAATGAATAATAAGAGCTAACAACTGTCTGCTTCTAAGTGATAGACACTGTTCTAAGTACTTTATATTTATACTCTCATTTAAACCTCATAGAAACTCTAGAAGATACACATTCCTTACACCCTCATCTGATAGATGCAGGAACTGAGACACAGAGAGTTCTAAGGCGTTTGTTCAAGGTCACACAGTTAATAGGTAGACAATAAGACTTAAAACAAAGCTGTCTGATCTGGAGGCAGTTCTTTCTAACACCTGCTCAACAGCAGTCTTTGAGGGTCTCAAAAGAAAATACTAACTTGGATTAGTTAACCAAAGTTTATTATTTTTTCATCTAAAATTACTGATCATCTATGAATGCCAGGGACGATGCTAATCACTTTGTATACATTCTCTCATTTCATCTTCAGAACAACCTGTAGGGTAAGTATTATTATTACTTTCAATTTAAAAGCAATTAAATTAAGGCTTAGAAAGCTTGAACTCCCAAGATCAAGCCATAAGCCAGAATTGAACCCCAGGTCTACTGACTCCAAAGATTGAGGTCTTTAGTACATAAGGTCACTTATCTAATAAGAGAGGACTCTTTTGTACAAGATCAATCTTGATGATATTAGTTTTTTGGTCTGGATAATATTGAGTTGGCCTAAAAGTGCCTTCGGTTTTTACATAAAAATAAAAGACACATTTTTCATTTTCACCTAGAACTTTATTGAACAAGGTATTTGCCCTTTTGTTTCACTACCTTCTGCCATTTTTCAGGCAACTTCATAATTCCATCTTCCCAAAACTATCTTTTTGAGCAAAGAACTGTTCCAGGTGCCTTTTATAGTCTTCCAGGGAATTGAAATTTTTTCCATTAAGAGAATTTTGTAAAGACCGAAATAAATGGAAATCCAAAAGTTCAATGTCTAGTGATTAAAGCAGATGAATCAGAACTTCCCAGCCAAGCTGTAACAGTTTTTGCCTGGTCATCAAAGAAACATGTGGTCTTGTGTTATCCTGATGGAAGATTATGCATTTTCTGTTGACTAATTCTGGGAGCTTTTCTTCGAGTGCTGCTTTCAATTGGTCTAACTGGGAGCAGTACTTGTTGGAATTAATTGTTTGGTTTTCTGGAAGGAGCTCGTAATGGAGGACTCCCTTCTGATCCCACCATATACACAACATCACCTTCTTTGGATGAAGACCAGCCTCTGCTGTGGTTGGTGGTGGTTCATTTTGCTTGCCCCACAATCTCTTCCATTCCACATTATTGTACAGTATCCACTTTTCATCGCCCATCACAATTTGTTTTAAAAACGGAATGTTTTCATTACATTTAAGTAGAGAATCTCATGTGGAAATACAGTCAAGAAGGTTTTTTTCGCTTAACTTATGTGGAACCCAAACATCAAAGCGATTAACATAACCAAGCTGGTGGGAAAGATTTTCAACACTTGATTTGGATATTTTGAGTATGTCGGCTATCTCCTGCGTGGTATAACGTTGATTGTTCTCAATTAATGTCTCCATTTGATCGCTATCAACTTCCACTGGTCTATGCAACAGTAGAGCATCGTCACTGAGAAATCTCCAGCATGAAACTTCGCAAACCACTTTTGACACGTTCGATCAGACACAGCACCTTCTCCATACACTGCACAAACATTTTTTTGTTTCAGTTGCATTTTTACCTTTCTTGAAATAATAAAGCATAATAGGCCAAAAATGTTGCTTTTTTCCTTCCATCTTCAATATTAAAATGACTACACAAAAATTCACTGATTTTGATGTCTTTTTTTAAATGCAGGCTGATATGACAGCTGTCACATACAATCTAACCAAATTGTTTCGAATGAAGTTAAAGACAACTAAGTGCTACTAGAGCCATCTTACAGAAAAAATCGAATGAAACTTTTGGCCAACCCAATACTTGGCGTTGCCCTATGCATTGTAGGATGTTTAGCACATCTCTGCCTCTACCCCTCCTCCCAGTCATGACAGCAAAATTTCTCCAGACTTCGCCAATTGTCTCCTAGGTGAGGAGGCAAAAGTGTTCCTGATTGAGAATCACTGCACTAGATAGTGAATTTTTGCTATGGATACTTCTGAATAAAAGCCAAAGGTATTCCTACTGCTTAATCTTTATCTCCAAACTTTATTCCAACAACAGTACTTTTGTTAAAGTATACACTTTTTATGCAAGTTAAAATACACAGTTTAGGCTAAAGTTTTCTTTGGTTATATTTTGGTTTAGTGGATGATCCACACACTTAGAAACCACCTGATACCTTGTAGGAGGACAAGAGTTGGCTAACTTTATATATATATAGGATGGATAAACAAGGTCCTACTGTATAGCACAGGGAACTATATTCAATACCTTGTGATAAGTCATAATGGAAAAGAATATGAAAAAGAATATATATATGTATAACTCAATCACTTTGCTGTCCAGCAGAAATTAATACAATATTGTATATCAGCTATACATTAATAAAATTTAAAAATAATTTTAAAAATAATAAAGAGTTGGCTAACTTTAAACAGGTCAGACAGATACTTTCTGGTCATGTGACACTGGGTATTTTATTTAATATCTCTCTAAGCCCCTGGTTAAAGTGGGGCTAATAATGGTCCCTGCCTCTCATAATTATGCAGATTAAATGAAAGATCTTTGTGAAACACTTAGCCTAATACTTAGATCATAATGAATGCCCAATTAATGTTCATGATTATATTATTATCATTACTAATATTTGTGTAATTTTCACAGTTTGCCTTTCTAGTTTATCTTCAAAATCTCAGAAGCCATCATACTTCCTCTCCAGATTCATTGAAAATATTTACTTAGAGGCATAACATAAATCCGTTATATGGATATAACTTAAAGTCAATGGAAGTTCAAAATCAAGGCACAGAAAGCAACTGTTGAGAGGAAATATTTGACAATGAAAACCCAAATACTTAAGTCTATAGACAAGGCATATTACAGTTATAAATCAGATACAAACAGTGAACAATGTTTTCAGCCATAAGGAAAACTTTCAGAAAATGGTACAGATTTTTATTCTCCCATTCCTTACACATCAACATGACACTAATATTTTGGCTCTTCAACTATTTTTATGTAAAAGAGTTTTAACAGAAACACATGTACTAAACACAAAAAGAAAATATCTAGACTCTCTGGCAACATGTCACCTTCAACCCAACACCATGTGTTCGTGCTCTCAAGCCTAAACGTACCTGCATGGCCTTATTTGTATTTTTTAATTTTTTCCACTCTTATTTTTCCACACGGTATAGATCTCTCCAATTGCTTAAACTTTGCTGTTTGTATGGTTAATGCCAGAAAACTGTCTCCATATTTGATGATGCGAGTCATAAATGCTGAGATAGTTATAAAGAACAACTGCCCAACAAAGAAAAGAGCCCTTAGGATGAATGGCTTCATTCTGCCCTTTATGGCTTCCAGTGGGCAAGGAAACAACAGCTGCCACAAGGTCACTAGTTCAAGAAAGGAAGTTCGAAGACCCAGGCTTAGTTTTTAAACACATTTTGACCTCTATTGAAGAAAACAAAGCAAATAGCATGCACATGAGAGAACACAAGGAATTTTTAAATCTCAAGTCAGCTATTTCAGATGAAAAAGGAACTCTCCAAAGAGAACAGCAGCTGCTGGCTTAAGGAGCCATAGGCCCTGCCAAATTGTAATATAGCCCTAAATACTCTCCTGTAATTATTGTTTTCCTCATAGGACTGCACAGCTCTCATAGGAGATAACTTTAAAAATTTAATTTGTGTTCTCCCAGAACTTGTGATATATCAACAGCGCTCACCAATATCTATTAATTCTTTCTTTCTCAGACATTGAGAAGACTAGACTTCCCAGCACCCTCCCTGTGACAGTCCTCACAGTTAGGTGGGGCCGGATGACTTCTGACAAATGGAGTGTAAATAGAATATATGTCACTTTGGGGAGGGGAGGCAGAGAAAATCCTCCCTGAGGAATCTCCAGTTCTCTTATCCCCTGTGATAACAATATGAAAGCCACTTGTTGAGAAGGGAAAGTCATAAGATAGAAAAGCAGACTGGTCCCCTGTCACATCACTAGAGAGGGAGCTGCACTGGAGAACAGCAAGGTCCATGGTAACCTCAGTAGGTACAAAAACCAAACTTTTGTTGTGTTCATCCACTGGGATTTTAGGGTTGAGCTATTATCACAGTAGAGTTCAGACAATCCTGACTAATACAACTCCCAACACAGTTTCTAGTATGTAGTGAGTACTTAATATGTAGCTCTTTAAAGAACAAATGGAAGTAAGTCAGACAGAAGACAAATATCGTATGATATCACTTATATGTGGAACCTAAAAAAATGATACAAATGAAATTATTTACAAAATAAAAATAGACTCACAGACTAGAAACAAACTTCGGGTTACCGAAGGGGATAGCAGGGGTGGGGTGGAGTAGGGGAAGAGATAAATTCGGAGGTTGGGACCAACATATACACACTACTATATATAAAATAGGTAAACAACAAGGACCTACTGTATAGCACAGGGAACTATACTCAGTATCTTGTAATAACCTATAATGGAAAAGAATCTGAAAAAGAATATGTATATATATATGTATATATATGTATAACTGAATCATTTTGCTATACACTTGAAACTTACACAACTTTATCTATTAACTGTACTTCAGTAAAAAACAAAAGAACAAATGGGCAGAGCTAAGAACACATTTTACTAGTAATACCTAAGTCTAGATAGGGATTATAAAGGAAAAAACAACAGTCATCTTGATTTATTTAAAATATCAATTTCTGCATACTTAGCATGTACAGACCATATATCAATAGGCTAAACAGCTCAGGGATGACCCAGTGTGATCCCAAATTGCTGACTAAGGAGCAGACAGGTCATATTCATGTACAAAGAGTATTACCACCATAAAGCAGATCATATATGTTAGGTTCAAAGTTTGAAAATGGATAGAGGAACCTGATTTAAAATGGAGTCGGGAAGCCATAAAGGGAGAGCTCTCACATAGGTACTACTTGCTGCCAATAGAAAACCACCACAACCCTGAACTCTCCTTCTCCCCCAGCAAACTTCTGTTCAACCCTCACCCATTTCTTCCCAGACCTAATAAAAGCTAGCTTCCCCTTTGTTTCTTCAAACTCACCTATGGTTCTCCATAGTTTGCTTGTGCTGAATCGCCAATTCCTCTGCTATTCCTAAATAAATTCATCTGTGCATAACAATAATTGCCATTCATTTCGTTTATGGTCAACAAAATGAATGAAGAGAATGATCTGGTTGGAAGCGAGTGGAACTGTAGCTTTGACTCAATTCTCATCCTTTCTGTCTTTTATCTAAACAGCTTATCTTGGCATAGTTAAGCTACTCTGTGAACAAAGAAGGATGGCACTTTCACTGCAGCCACCACTGTCCCCTGGTTTTAGCCTGGTGGTAGAGAGCAATTAGAGATCCAGGTTCTCATCTCAGCTCTGCTGGTGGGCACCTGTATGATTCTGACCTTTAAATAGAACCTCCCTTACTCTCTCTTTGCCTGATGATGTTGTCCCCAATGCAAGGTCATGGCAAGGATTGAGCAGCACCGTGTATATAAAGGAGCTAGCAAAGTGTTTGCTACATATTGGTACCCAATCAATGTTGGTTTCATTTCCTCATTCCCTTTCCCTTATTCTCACACCCCTCTCTTTTACCTTCCCCCATAATTCCTTTCAAGTCTTGTTAGTTTGTTTAAACTCAAAAACAAAGGGGGGACTTCCCTGGTGGCGCCGTGGTTAAGAATCCGCCTGCCAATGCAGAGGACACGGGTTCAAGCCCTAGTCTGGGAAGATCCCACATGCCATGGAGCAACTAAGCCCGTGCACCACAACTGCTGAGCCGGTGCTCTACAGTCCAGGAGCCACAACTACTAAGCCCGCATGCCACAACTACTGAAGCCCATGTGCCTAGAGCCCATGCTCTGCAACAAGAGAAGCCACCACGATGAGAAGCCTGTGCACCGCAACAAAGAATAGCTCCCGTTCACTGCAACTAGAGAAAGCCCGTGCACAGCAACAAAGATCCAACACAGCCAAAAATAAATGAATGAATTAATTAATTATTTTTAAAAAGGGGATGAATGCTAGATGATCGTCAAAACAACCCTCAGTATGAAATATCTATGCCCTTGACATTTGGTTATTACCTGGGATTTGTAATTGACAGCAAGCTACAAGAACCAAAATAATATTTCATAACACCAACATCAGAGCATGAGAAGGAGAAAAGGGAAGTTAAAGAATAAGCAATGACAGAACAAATGACAAAGTGTGCAAAACAACCTATAAACAGTCATAGCTGAATGGAGCTTTTAAAAAAATAGAGTCTCATAGAGTCACCCTTGTCTATAGTTTCCTGGACTTCAATTAATTCATATAAATTTAAATCACATTTTTAGCACAGGTTTGCTTTGCTCAGTGGAATGCAAAAGGATCTGAAATATACACAGTAGACCCTTGGTATCCGTGGGGAGATTGGTTCCAGGACACCCAGTGATAACAAAACCCTCAGATGCTCAAGTCCCTTATATAAAATGGTGTAGTATTCATATATAACCTACACACATCCTCACGTATACTTTAAATCATCTCTAGATTACTTACAACACCTAATACAATGTAATGCTATGTAAATAGCTGCCGGAGTGGCAAATTCAAATTTTACTTTTTGAAACTTTCTGGAATGTTTTTTTCTGAATATTTTTGATCCATGGTTGGTCGAATCTTCCAGTGTGGAACCTGCAGACGCAGAGAGCTGATTGTATAACAGCGCAAGCTTCACGTTGTTCATCTGTGCTCTTAAGAGAGTATTTTCGGTAGGTGGGCAATAGAGGAGATGGAATGGCATTTTTAGATACTTTCTTGTTTCTTTAAGCCAGTCTCAGCCAACACAGTCAATATCCAGTTAAAACAAACACCTCACACTCTAGTTCCTCAAGTGAGCACTGCTCTAGCCAACTGTTTCTTGACATGTTCCTGATTACCTTTGAATTTTGAATGTATGTCACCTCCTAAGATCCCAGACTTGCTCTTGGATTTGATAATGGCTATTATTCTTTGATTAGCCTCACTCCTCTCTGCATCTCATCCTCAGACCACATTGACTGTAGCAGTTCCAGATAGTACCCCAGCCCCATCCTACCACCCAGGCAATGGCACCCGCCAGGGCAACTTGCAATCAGATAAGGGTTGTAGAATTATTTTTTTTAGTGGCTAAGTGTCAGCCTATCAAGGAGATATGAAAGGCTTCTTCTTTATGACCAACCAACACTGCAAAGTAACTATCATGGCAAAACTCATTTAAAAAGGAATTTAAATTCACACAAGTTAGAGAAATGAACATCCTTATCACATCTGAGTGCTAGGAGCTGTAATGAAGGATCACCTAATGGGTAAATGACTTGATACAGAAACACATTTTTAAGGCAGTTTGAAATCCTTTCTCTATTTCCCCTCCCTGATTCATGTTACCTTCTGAAGTGCTATGTTCCGTATGCTAAGGGAGGTGTTTATATAACAGATGATCCTTTCTTCTGCAGATTCCAACAAAGTAGGCCCAATGGGAAAAAAAATCAAAGTTTGAGAGAAGCAACAGCTAAAACGCCACCCTGAGATGTCCTCCCTGCCCTCCAACAATCCCCACTCAAGCTCTAAGCATTAGCCTAAATTCCAAAGAATGATATTGTAATCTCAGCACTCTGTTAGTCAAATTACACTAAACTATGTCTCTTTGCTTTTGCTCTCCATTTATAGACCTACAATATGACAAAGACTTTGCCTCGAGCTATCCTCTGGCCTTCATGTGCAAATGGCCATGTTCCAAGTTCTTCCCCTTCACAAAGTCTTCCTAACTCCCTTCCCAGCAGAGTGGATTTCTATTTCTTTGAGATCTCTAACATGATAGATCTTTTTGAGCTCAGTCTGCCTTGTATTTGGTTACTATGTCTGTCTACACTGTCAGTGTGTCTAAAGGTAAACTGAGGGTCCCTGGGACCTAATTTCATGATCCTTACGCTCCTCCCAGAGCCTACTCCACGGCTTTGTAACCTAGTACTTAGTAAATGCGTATTTAACTGAGTTGAAAATATCAAAAAGAGAGGAACTTCTCACATGGCTTCTTCCTGTTTCATATTTACGTTAGAGAAGTGAGTGACCCAAGCCAATGTAAATACACAACGTGCCAAGGGAAAGTAGAGAGTTCAGACAAGCAATCACATATCTGAGATTCTTAAGGCAGAATTCAATGACCTCTATTAGACAAGGCCTGCTAAAGGAACAAAAAGAACTCAACTGCCTTCCTAATGTGTTGGCTCCCTAGATCTTGTTTATTCTTAATTGTGTTGTATATAAGCCTCTCTCTAGCTGCTATCTTTCAGCCAGAAACCTCAACTAATAGGAACAGAATCTTTTCTCAACACTTAATAAATGCAGAATACTCCTATATTGTATGGCAAGCGGGGACCTTAACCAGGCTAGTGGTATTCCCTGGATATGTGAATCCCAACAGACGTGTGAACACATTGATTTCTTTCCCAGTAAGATACTTAGTTCAGTTTTGGCTACGCCTGTTAATCTGATGGAGCAGGATCTTGCTATTCAAAGTGTTGCAGAGCAGCAGTTACCAGCATCAGAAGGAAGATTTTTGGAAATACAGACTTTCAGACCTCACGCCAGACCTAATGAATCAGAATTTGCATTTGAACGATATCCTCAAACAACTCAAATGTACATAACATTTTAAGAAGCATGAGCCTTGGATATTCCAGCAGCAATATTTCATTTGCATCCTGGTAGTCTCTTTGTTCTAAGCCGTGATTTTATTGGAAAAGTAAAGTATTTGCTTCTCACACCCTCTCCTTCTCAACCCTTCACTGTGTTCTATTTACCCATTCATTTGTTTTAATATGCAGTATAAACAGAAAAAAAAGATTTCTGTGATGCTTTGTTGTACACATTTCTTTCATATACATTATCTCATTTGATCCTTATAATACCCCTGTAAACACTACTGTATATAACTTGTCAAATGTCATCTAGGTAATAAATGCCTGTAAATCAACATGCCCAATGGTGTAAAGATGCTTCTCCCTATAACTAACAAACTCTTCATATCTCAGAATTCTCTGCATTATAAGCAGTACTTTAAAAATAAAGTTCACATATTTCACAGAGGAGAAAGGATATTTAATGTACCTGACAGATGGAATTTGAAAACACTAGAAAGACGGATCATGACTTTAGGAGAAACAAACAGAAAAGGGATACTACATTTCATGCTCCTCCTACATACTCACTCCCCTAACCCTAACCCTAACCCTAACCCTAGCCCCCAAATTCCATGGAGACAATGACTTGAAACCCCAGGTCTATCTTACTCTTGAGTCTTTTGCCCTTGCTTCTTCCATGACCCAGCTTATTTCATACAGAGACACAAAACATGCACCCTCCTGATGAAAGCTTTTATAGCTGCCATTACATAATGGATTTGCTGTCAGTTTGTCTAAAATGTGTCCGCTGAAAAAATGAGAGTAAAAAAGAAAAGCCAATCCTTGTTTATAAACAAAAGAGTTTTCAACTAACTAAAACCCAACTTGGGCGTTGTTATCTTGTATGGCATGACCTCTTCAGCATCCTTATTCATGTGACCTGAAGTTTTCAGCGATGAGTAAAAAACAATGTAAGGCAATAATAATAATAAAACATAGTACAGTTTTATGAAGTAGTCGTTTGTAGTATTAGGATGCAACAGAGTAAATTATCAGTCATATTCAAAAGCAGGGTGCATTTTCAAACTGTTTAATCCAAATCTATGCCCTATACTGAGGGAAGTATCTGTACACAATGCAAAATATGACCTAGAACTTTAGCCTTCATCAGAATGTTTGAACACTGTCATTTAGACACCAAAAGGCATCATTTTTGCATCTTGATTATTGCAAAGTGGAAATCACAATGGTAGTTAAGAGTCTCGAAATAAAAATCACAGAAGTAAAATATTAGAATAAGAAGGAATTTTGGAGAGACCATGTAGACCTATCCCTTACTTCCATTTTATAGACTTGCAAAGAGAAGCCCAAAGAGGCCATGCAACTTACCGCAAGTTCCACTGTTGTCTGCCACTGACTAGCTGAGTAACTCTGGGTAAGTCCCCTCTCTCTCAGCCTCAGTTTGGTGATCTGCAAAATGAGGTGATTGGACTTGGTGATGTAAAATCCCATACAGCCTGAAAATGCCATTATCCCACAAGACAAGGAGCCATAGCCTAGAACATTCCCCCCTGCCAAAAGCAACACACAGGAAGATGAAAAGATATTGAAGTGGCACTTGGCCCTACTGGTGTTCCAGCTTATTGATACTGTATCTCAGCTGGAGACTTCAGAACCTCAGAGGTTGCCGTGCCTACCACAGGCAGTCAGATCAGGAGAGAATGGCTGTTGGCATATTCTTTGCCTGAGAAGTGCTGCAGCTGAAAATCAGTCCAGAGTGATGGTAAATCCTCCCCTCCCCCTTTCAAGGATCTGGTGACTCCCTCTGTCTGGGCTTTGCCTCAGGGATTTCTCCTCAAGGTTCCCTGGACCCCTGGGAATCCAGCCCTTGACCTAACCCCAAAGATGCATTTCCTCCTGGAAGGCTCCCCACCTGGACAAGTCATTCAAAATCAACCTTAAAAGGGAATTTAGGCTCCAGAGAGCTGCACATTTTAGCATCTTTTAATCAGCTGTCTGGCCTTGTCTAGTCTGTAGTGAAACCTTTTTATTTTATTACAATTTTATTATGTTAATAAACAAAGAGTTGGTATACTTAGTGAAAAAGGCAAATTCAGCCTTCAAATGGAGGACCTGTCATGATCACTGGTCAGACTTTAACTACATTCACTTATGTGTCTATTCCTCATTCTTATATAGCAAAGTATCATTGAAATAGATTCTATTTATTTTTTACAATGAGTTTCCATCTTTCCTTTTTCTTTTTATTATTACTATTTTCTAATGCGCAATCAGAAAGTCAGACAATGGTTTAGGTTTTTTAAAGGACATTTAAATATAACAACTTAACAAGGCAGAAACCAGATATTATGTACGCAAAAGTGGGCACTGACAATGACCCGATCAATGAAGTCAATCACTAAACCAAAGTTTAATTGATTGGGCTCAATTTAATGATGTACACCAGTGAACCTGAAGCATTGTGTCCTATTAGCAGTAACACATTTCAGGAAAGCTAGTATCGACGTCTAAATAATTGTAGACAAAATGTGGTCAACCAAGAGAAGAAGAATTCCATAAATGAAGTCTAATCCAATAAATATCTAGCACTATTATTATCATCTGTTACTTACAGAGTGCTTATTATGTGTTGGTTACTCTCCTAAACACTTTACATGATTGCACAGTTTTATAAATTTATTTATTTATTTTTATTTTTGGCTGTGTTGGGTCTCCGTTGCTTTGCGTGGGCTCTCGCTAGTTGCGGAGAGCAGGGGCTACTCTTCGTTGTGGTGTGCGGGCTTCTCATTGCGGTGGCTTCTCTTGTTACGGAGCGCGGGCTGTAGGCGCATGAGCTTCAGTAGTTGTGGTGCGTGGGCTCAGTAGTTGTGGCTAGCGGGCTCTAGAGCACAGGCTCAGTAGTTGTGGCGCATGGGCTTAGTTGCTCCACAGCATGTGGAATCTTCCCGGACCAGGGCTCAAAACCGTGTCCCCTGAATTGGCAGGCAGATTCTTAACCATTGTGCCACCAGGGAAGTCCCCGATTGCACAGTTTTAATCTCACAGAAACACTGGGATGTTAACCTTATCAGAAGACTTGGTGACAGGAAAGAGTCAAATAATGGCCTCGAAGAAGGGTTATCTTGTTGAAAACATGATCATAAAATTTTAATCGGCCTTATTAGGCAAAACCAAGAATGAAAGGTACAGGGAAACCTAGTTTGGCTCAAGTGCCATCTGTAGGAACTGAACAGCAGATATTCTGTGCGTACAGGGAGACTGTTTATTGGTAAAGTACTCAGCATCGGGGTTCTGTGACCAGCTCTCAGAGGTGCTATAGTAAGGGATTCTGGCAATGCATGAAAGTATTGGAGGAGCTCTAAGGACCTGCCAGCCCTGGAATTCTGGATAAAAATAATATTGTGAACATTGAGGGCATAGCTATACAAATAAACAAATGAATCAATACATGGATGAACAATCTTAGAAATTTATACTTGTATGTGTCTCGGTTAAAGTAGTCATTCTACCTTGTGTGACTTCTCTGCACAGCCTTTCATCTTCATTTCTTTTAGATTAGAAGTTCATTGAATCTTGACTCACCACATACTAAATATTAACCTTGGGAAAAGTGCTCATTTTCCTCTTCTATAATAATGGAACCTCTCCTACAGGGTTGTCATAAGGAATATTTTAGATTGCATATGTAAAGGATTTAGCCCAGTGCCTGGCACTAGTAAGCAACAAATAAAATTAAATAGAGCTTTTAATTAATATTAATATCACCATTATTATTTACCACCTTTATTATTGTGATTATTACTAAGCCACAGGTGAACATCTCAGGCTCAGCATCTTTGATTTTAGAGTTTAATAAACACCAATCAATAGCCATCCTTACATTCCAATAGATCAATCAAAACGGCAAAATTTTATCTTCCAACCTTCCAGTCTAAATTGAGGAGAGAGAAACAAGCCCACACTACCCAAGAGCTTATCAAAGAAGCAATTCAACAAAATGTTTCAGCATGCTGCTCTCTTAAATAAAAAGAGAATATGGAGTAAGGAAAAGAGAAAAAATAAAATATTTTATTCCAGTCTCTTAAAAGTGATTATTCTTTGAAGCTTGTTTTATGGATAACAGATGAACATACATTTCTCTCTATCTATAGTGAAAGAACTGTTATACACCTTTACAATTAATTACTGTCTCCAACATTCCTATAATATTAATGTCAAATTCATTTGAATGTGGCTTCTGGAATAGAAGGACTGCCTGTTCACTTCCTTTGTTACTGTAATAACAACTGGATGGACTTTTAAACTGTATAGGTTCAAACTGATTTAAAAAGGAAAATTTCCACACTGTGATTTACACCAATATTTTTCAAACAATTTTAGCACGGAGAGCTTCTTTTTAAAGAATATCTTAGTTTCAGTATAATACCTATCATTGGCTAAGGAAATACTTCATTCTTCGTGGAAGTACTGCAGTACATTCCTAGAGTCTGAAAAGTAGGTAGAAAACCATCCTTCAATCCAAACACCTTATGTTATTGATGAGAAAAATGAATCCCCGAAAGGGAAAGTGATTTGACATTGTCTCACAGCTACGTGATGGCAAAAGTTAGAATTCAGGACTCACTCATTCATTCAGCTCATGTTTATTGAAAGCCTTCCCTGTACTCATTCTGTACTAGGCTTCCTATATATATCACACTTATTATTTTTTAAAGTCATTCAATTTCCATTTGACAACTATTCACTTTGTATATCTACTAAGTGCAGACACTGTGTTTGGTACAGTGTGCTGAAGTAAGTATAAGGAAGAGTTGCTATCTGCCAGGAACATTTTAAATACTAGTTGGGAGTGTACATAAATACAATAGTTGGTAGAATGTAGCTAATATCATAAGAAAGAAAGAAAATTTGACAGGAGTTAATGTAATAATTTCCTAGCTATATATATATCCCTCTGTCTATTAACCAATCATCAAATCTGTATTCATCATGTAGCAAAGAACTGGTACTGGAAATGTGAGTAGAAAAATTCAAGAGCAGCTAGAAGTTTACAGTCTGTTAAGTAGCTGAGATGCACAAATAAAAATTCATTTAAAAAAGTCAGAACAATAACTAAGTGTTAAATATAATGCAGCTAATTCTATATTAGAGAGATTCTTGAAAGAGAAAAGCTCAGTGTGGATTGACTTTAGGAATCTGAGAGGGCTTCAAGGAAGAGGTAGAATTTGACCTTAAAGTACTTATTATTACCATTTATATTGCATTAGAGACATTTATGTATTCCATTGCACATGGATTTCTTAATACATGCTCATTGGAATAACTACATAATCATACATTTTCCAATTAATAGCTCATGAACAACTAGCACAAAATGGCATTATAATATCAACAGACCCCTAAAGAGATCTGTTGAGCAGTTCATTCCTCAGCTACTTCGCTTGTGACTTCTGTTGTGACAATTCAGATTTTTTTCAACTATTAACCCAGTAAGCACTTCAGAATTGACCAGATCTTCATCAACCTTGGCACATCTTGAGACCACCTAAAAAGTGTACTCAATTTTGTCTCTTCCACGGTTTCCTTACCAATTCTCACCCGAGTCAAATGTCCATCTCCCTCCTCTGAACAATGTAAAGGTCTGTACTTTTCACTTGAAAAATATTTTAGTTTTTTTAACCAATTATTTACATATGTTACTATATTGTTTATGAATAATTACCTTTTTTTCTCATCTATATCAGAAGCCCAAGACAATAAGAAGCATAACATATACCTAAGTACAGAGTTTTACCAAAAAGGCACTTAATAAATAATCAATGTTGTAATTTGATTGCAGTGGAAAGGCCCACACGTGTGACAGACACACTAGTCAATGAGTAGTTGTTCACAGCCTACAACTTGTTATTTCTGATGCTTTATTCATTTAATCCCTCACTCCTAGGATGAAAAAAAGAAGAAAAAAGGAAACAAAGATAAAGAAAATCACAACACCTAACACTAAGTAGTAAGAAACACATATTCTACTCTCAAATATGCCACTAATTAGCTGTGCCATGTTAAATCAGGGTGTCAATCTACTCAGGAACATTAAAATATAAAAATTATATTTATTTTGTTTTGACTGTGAAATAGAAACATGGGGTGGAATGTATCAGCAGAGTATTCTTTACCATAGTTGCTCTAAAATTTTCAGTTTTTATACCATACCTCCCAGTAAGAAATCCATATACAGTGCAACACCTCTCTCTTTCTCATATCACTATCTCTATCTCTTTATCTTTCTCTCTACCACTCTCAAAACTGAAAGTAAAGTTTCACCAATCAAACCTTATAATGTGATGCACTCTAAGTTTTCCATTCTGTCCTATTCTATTTCTAGTCTACTCCATCCTATCCTATTCTATCCTACTTTATTCCATTCCATTTCAATCTATTTTACTTTAGAAATTGCAGATTTGTTGAACAATTAAATTTATTTCATCACCCTCTCCGGATGCATGAATTCAATCACATTCTTAATCTGTTCTAAGGATTATTTTCTTCATTTGTAGAATGTGAATAATAATGTTCTTTATCTCCATTACTATTTGTTTTATGTATTTGGGTGCTCCTATATTGGGTGCATATATGTTGATGGATAAACAACAAGGTCCTACTGTATAGCACAGGGAATTATATTCAATATCATGTGATAAACCATAATGGAAAAGAATATATATGTATAACTGAATCACTTTGCTGAACAGCAGAAATTAACACAACGTTGTAAATCAACTATACTTCAATAAAATTTTAAAATTTCTCTTTTTAGCACTAAATAAAATACTGCTGCTAGCACTGTGTTTGGGGCTTAGCATTCAATACTGATGTATTATACGTGACACAAATTATTAAGTTAGGAAATTCCAAACTTTTTAATCAATTGCTAGGGAAAAAGGAAAAAAAAAAATGAATAGGATTGTTCCATACTTTTTCCAGACATTGAATACTCAATATTACTTTGTTTTTGGTTAACTCTGCAGACTTTTGATTTAGTACTTAATCTCCATGGTGATTAAGGGATGTGGAAAATGATTACATTGGCATTTCATTTAGATGCTTCTGTGAGGTGACATATGTGACAGATTCATTCTTCTAACTTAACTGTGGTGAAAGTCATCTCATCTCCTATTAGTAGGAAAAATATGAACAGAAGCATGTGGTTTCCCTCACCACTAATATTTGTACCAGTGGGAAAGATATTAGCTAAAAGAAACTGAAATCTATCTTCTGATATTTTAATAATCCTAGTTTGAACCCTCAAAACACTGTTTACATAAGAGGTTATAGGTAGAAGTACCATATTTTGATTTCTACCTTTTTAGATTATAGAAGCAGCTCATTCTTTAATGATAAAACTCACTATTCAATGAATTTTTAACTAAAATATAAACATTAGAAGTAAAAGGTATGTATGTGACATATATATATCTTCCAGTATTTATGCTCACAAGAAGCAGAAAATAATTTGTTTACCATTCCTGCCATGACTTATCAGGAATCTAAGCAAAGAGGAATAATACCACCTGCTCAGCAGGAGATAAAGTGATACCATTTCCCCAGGAGGACTTTATGGTTGTCTTTTAATCACTCAAGAGACTTTTCTTTAATCTAAACTAAACTTGCTTGCTTTCAACCTCACACTCCCACCACCCAATCCTATAATCCCTTCTCTTTTTTTTTTTTTTTACTAATTTAAATATGGACCTTTTAAAATCACCACGTATGCCATCAGCATCAACATTTCAAAAACATCTTCAGCGTAACAACTGCGTGCACCACACTCATTTCATTTTGTTAATTGAACGTTTCTTGAACAACCTCATTATCTGCCCACAGCACTCAGCATTTTCCTATTATAAAGCTATCCTTTGCAATGTCTTCTCTGCCAACCAGGAAGGCTAGAATCTTGCTTAAGATCCCCATGTTTTCACACCAAAATAGGGAAAGTGAAAATAACTAATATTGAGTGCCTACTACAAATCAGGCTGTAAATGGTATGGGATTTAATCTTCAAAACAATCTTATGATATAGATATCATTATATGCATTTGAAGAAGAAGACGGAAGCAAAAAGGGATTTTATTACTTATCAAATATCACACAAGGGGTAAGTTCTTGAGGGGAGACTCTCAGAGCCCACACTCTGGGCTACTGCATAGTACCATAAGTATTAAGGAAACCCTGAATTACTCTCTGGTCTTTTCTGTCAGAGAACCTTTTGAAGGTCTTAATATTCTGGGTTTTCCAGACATGGGAATCACTTTATCTCTCAAATGCTTCTGAGCTTGTGTAAAGCTCTTGTCCCAAGTTCAAGTTCCAGAAAGCTTTGGAAGACAGGAAGAGTTAGCGGTCAGTCTGTAAACACACTGACTGCACTATGGGAAAACTGAAGGCAGAAAAGCTTTCTCCTGCTAGTAGAAAATGATTTTATATCTTCTCTCAAGAGGTTTTTCATATGCAGCTTAAAATCCACATTTGAAACAAACAAACGAAAAAACCCTCCCACATGGAGTTATGTCATTACCCTGATTTGTACATAACCATGAATCAAAGTCTGCCTCAGTGGTAACCGCATGCAGTCAAAGCCTTGCGGGTGATTAGTTTTCTGTTTTGCTCATCTTTGCCCCACTACCCAGAATGCTCTCTGCTTTCCATCCTCCGCTAGGGAAACCATTCTTCATTGTTCTGGGCCAAGCCCCAATGTCACTTCCTCCACAACGCTTTTTTTCAACACCTCCCCACCCCCAGTTCTCCCTCCTTTGAGTTCCCCGAGCACTTCATTCATGTCTCTAAAATAGCATTGATCACAGTGCCTTATTTATTTCTCTATCGTAAAGACAAGGTTTTGTACCCTCAGCACTACTGCCTTTGGGTGCTATATAATATTTTTTATGGTTGCCCTGGGGATTCTAGGATGTTTAGCAGCATCCTAGGACTGTACCCACTGAATGTCAATAGCATCTCCCTTTCAACTGTGGTAACCAAATTTTTCTCTAGATATTGTCAAATGTCCCCTGAGTGATAGCTAGTATCACCCCCAGTTAACAACCACTTCTTTAGCTCATGAGGACCACATGAACAGTTACTGTGCTTTTTTTTAATCCTTATATACCCAGGAGTATCAGGCCTATAGCAAACAGTTAATTAAAATATGTTGGTTGGAATCAAATTAGTCTCATTTCCCAATAACTACATACTGTATTATAAAATGCACTGAATTCACACTTCATTCAAAAGTGAAACAAAAGTGACTGCTAAATTACACTCTGGATTCAAAGAAAGAGAGATCAAAAGTCATTAGATGTCAAGGTGAAAAAAAAAACTTTTCTCTATATATTTAAGAAATCAAAAAAGTATGCATATACATATATATAACAATTAAATATATTTAATATATTGTATATATGTACACACACACACACACACACACACACACACACACACTTAATGACCTTTCCTGGAAAACTGCATTCAGAAAACTAGATAAGAGTAATCTGATATCTCTAAATACATCATGTCTAAAATGCTTTGCTCACTAAAATATGCAGTGAATCTCTAGCTTTTTTTTCCTCAAAGACCCATTCATGAAAAAATGATGATTATTTTGAAATTTCCAAATCAGAGGGACTTGATTAAATAAAACAGCACAGACAGTATGATATTACCTTTTTTCCTGAAAAGATATTCATTTTTTCCCAATTTAGTACAGAACAATTTAAAGTCATCTGACTTCGCTTATTTCTGTAGACTACTTAACCATTTATTTGGACTGAAAAACAGAACCACTGTGATCTTAACACCAAGTTGTGATGATGAAAGACTTTTTCTCACCTTAGAAGTGAACTGGCTCTGCATATCTTCATTTATTTCTCGAGCTGAGGTTTTAATTATAAAGTTCTAAAAGTGACATAGATTTGTCTTTTCAGGTTTAGGTAGTTTCAAATCTACCAAAATCAGATACTCTCATTGGGATACTGCAAGCAGTAGTGGTGCATTTGGCAATTCGGGAATCTTTGTAGGAAAGAAATATAAACACAAGACAAGCCCCTCCTGAGTAGCTGGAAAGGAGGTCACTCAGAACCAATAAGCATGATCTCCTACAAACTGCAGAATACCATCATTGCAGTGGCCGCATTTTATTGGTTGTCTCTTTTTGGTTTTAGGTACATTCATTATACTTTTCATTATAATACTAGGAGACAGCGACTATTCTTGCTCCTATAAAGAGGAAGTAATTAAATACCAGGACAACTAAAAGATTGCATGATGTCATTTAACTACTCAGTGGGTGAAGCAAAATCCACCCCGTGATTCTTCTCTGATACAAACAGCAAGCACCTCAGACTGCACAGAAGTCCCTTTTGCAACCAATCCTCCTCCAAACATCAGCCATAGTCATATTCAAACTTAACAACCAGAGGTATTTTCAAACCTTCTCACTCCCTCACCCCCTGCACTGCCCTCAGCCCCGTGTCCCCAAAGGCCTGCAGCAAGGAAGGTAAAAGTAACTGAATTGCAAGGGAATGTGCATGTGTATAAGAGTTCAGTTCAGAGGTTAAGGGGCCTGTATACATGAGATAAGAAACAAATGTACAGAACTTTCACCTCCTCATTTTATACCGACTGGTCTCCTTTTCTCTGATTTCGGTTTAAAGAAGTTCCTGGGATCCACTAAGTTACTTTAACTTAAAAGAGCTTACGTAATGCCTTACACAGATTTCTGTTCTTAGCATGCTTTGACAAACAAGTCATTTTCTGATATTCTCACTGCAGTATCTGGCGCTGTGACACAGCAAAGATCACATGCTCATCTGGACCCCTATTTTATAGATGCATCTTGGAAGGCCCCCTGTGGTGTTCGGTGTTAGGAGGCTTATTTGGCATCTGGTTCTAACAAGCTTCTAACCAGTTACATGAACTTAGCTTCTCTGAGCGTCAATGAATCATTTATACTTATGTTCAACCTATTATCTCTCTATATCTGTTTGTATCTCTGTATCTCTATGTCTGTCTATCATCTATATCTATTTCATGGAAGCAGAAGACTCAAATGAAATGCTATAGGTGAAAGCATCATGTAAACCACAAAACATTATTCACATGTAGCAACCAAGCAATTATGTACATACACACACACACACACACACACACACACACACACACACACACACAGTGCCCCAAGGAACAGACAGCTTGCAAGACAAATAGATCTTACCACAAACTTTGAGGTTCCAAGTCAGCACAGGCAGACTCCATCGTATCCTGATAGGGGTGTAAAAAGGTCAAGCATTGATTTAAGTTACCAAGAGGAGACAAAAATTAAAAAGCTCTTTCTAAAAATTTTTACTCCATTTTGCTTTCATTCAGGATTTCTTTGTGAAGCAGAGATGCTTTGAAACCTACAGGATGGCAAAGATAAAATGGCCCAGCTTCAAAACATGTGCCTAGGATTGATTTTACTTGTCCTTATGACCCTTAATACACAAAATGGAAAGCTCCTATATTGTTGCAGTAGAGAACATATGACAAATGAAAGTAAAGCAATCAAAAGCTTTGTGTAATCCATACATGAAAATATATGGCATGTTTTATGCTTATTCACATAAACAATGTTTTATTGAAACACTTTTATATAGACATACCGCTGCGCAAAACATCAATAACTTTCTTTTTGAGAAACAGAGATTCTAGACTCATCTTCCCAGACCTTAACTGCCTCTCTGCTACTAAATGAAGTGTTTACATAAACAGGTTAATGATGTCTGGGTAAAATTTTAGAGATGACAGTGACCCTGGAGAGAAAAGAATTTTGGATCAGAAGAAATTTCACCTAATCCTCAAGTGTAAAAAATGCTACCTGGCATTTATACAAATAGAAACAAATCCTAAATATCTTTATTATGGTTGCAGAGGCATTCCTTGCTGAATTCCAAAGTTATCATTCACATAGATTCTCAATCTATACTTTTATGTTCAAATGTTTAAGGCTACTTCTGGAATAAGAAATCCTGTGGATTGTTTGTTTACTTGGTGTTTTTGACTAAATACCAAGCAAAGAAGCAGGTTGGCATATAGAGCTGGTGTAGAATCAGATACATCTTGTTTTGAATCCCAGATATGATACTTTCTAGCTGAGAGACCTAAGACTTATTACCTAATCTCTATAACTTGCAGTTATCTATAAAATAACAATAACTATCTCAAAATATACTCATGATGTGCTGCGGAGCAACTAGACCCGTGAGCCACAACTACTGAGCCTGCACGTCTGGAGCCTGTGCTCCGCAACAAGAGGGGCCACGACAGTGAGAGGCCCGCGCACTGCGATGAAGAGTGGCCCCCACTTGCCGCAGCTAGAGAAAGCCCTCGCACAGAAACAAAGACCCAACACAGCCAAAAATATAAATAAATTAATAAATTAATTAATTAATATATATATATATATATACTCATGATGCATAAATAAGACTACCAAAGTAAATTACTTCGTCTGTCATCATGTTCTCACTTCTTCTCTTCAAAGGATCAGGGTGAACACGGTTTGTCCTAAGTAAGGAAGGTGATGGAAATAAACTGATTTATGGATCATTAAACTTAACCTTGAAGATGTACTATAGCCCAGCAGTTACCCATTACCTTGGGTTCAAATCCTGGTTTTGATATAAAACAGCTGAGGGACTGTATGTGAGTCATTTAACCCCTCTCTGCCTGAGATTTCCTGACTGTAAACTGAGAAATGTGCTCCTAGGTTCTCTGGCAGAAGGCAGGAAGTCATTTTCTCTAAACCATTGCTTTAGCTTCAGCCACAGTTGTTCATTCACTTTTAGAAGGAGGAATTCATTTATGTCCCCGGGAGACAGATATATCAAGCCATCATGTGTTTCTGCCAATCACCTCCTGCCAAAGCCCTGATGTTTTATTTCATTAGTGCAGGCACTTTCCATTAATTTGGATACTGTGTAAGAGTGTTAGTTCCAAAGGACATTGTTTCTTGGCTCTTCTATTTTGAAGGGCTATTTAATACATTACTGCAATGAATTGACCCCTTGCCAAGAAAGAAGCAGTGGCCACCCAATTCTAATCAGCTTCTGACAATGGGGTTCTAATGCTTGGCCCAAAGATATGTTTATTGTGCTCTACCTGGAACTGACAGAAACAAATCAGATTTCTATTGGCTGAGCAGTGAAGATTAAACAAAACACATTATGCAAGTGTTTCCCTTCCTTCCTTCTCTCCTTCTTTCCTTTCTTCCTTCCTTCCTTCCTTCCCTCCTTTCTCTCTTTCATAAAAACAAAAACATAAGAGTATTCTACTATATGCCAAGTGTAATAGACACAGTTGACGCCTGAAATAATGTATCCTTATCCCCATTCTTTCTACTTCCTAAGTAAACCTCAGTTTTATTCAGGTATTTACCCTCCTCCATGCAGCTCTCCACAAAGCCTCAAAGAGTGGATCCTGACTCATCTGAGACAATCCTGGTTGCCTCATTTCCTTTGCTAGTGGGGTATAGGATTCTAGCCAGTGAAACATTAAGGCAGGCTTAGTGGAGATTTCTGAGAAAGTTTTCCTCAGTCTTAAAAGACTCAAGAAAGAGCTAAACTCTTTGGTCCTGGCGTATATCGTGTCTGGATATGATGCCTAGCACTGTTGTACTCTCTTGTGACCACAGGGGGCATTTGACTAAAGACAAAGGTGACAAGCACATAACAGTAGAGCAAAATGATGGAAAGATGTTTGTCCTTGATGCTGCTGTTGAACCAGTAAGATAAACCAGAACCACTCTTCCCCTGAACTTTGTGTTCTATGTGAAAATACATTTCTTTGTTTTTTTAAAAGCCAGTAGACATACCTATTGTTAAGTGCTACACCAGGCCATGGGTAAAACATCAACAGAGTATATGATTCTGTAATAGAATTAGCCCTTCAAGAGTCCTGGAATTACAAAGTGAGCTACTCTGTAGAGTTAAATATTACAGCAATGTGCCTGTCTCCTAAAAGTAGCAAAATTGAGCATTATTATTCATGTATATCATGCTCATAGTCTCTACATAAATCTGTCATCCCCACAATTATAGTGAGGGGGGTATTTTACAGTGATGCAGCCAACTTTCTGGACAGCAAGTTTGGATTTGGACCCAATCAAAATGCTCAGATACTTGTGTGAACTTGTTTCACAAATAGTTGGAAGTTTTAGAAATAAAAAATCCACCTCAAAAACAATTTCTGCCTAAACTCCTTAATTCTTTCAACTCGTTTTGGTTTCTCAATTTTCTCAATAGGCATTTCGAGAACGGTAATTATTTGAACTATTCAATTGCAATAATGTCTATAGGTATATTGCACTAATATATATATATATATATAATTTAAGATTCCTAGGAGCAATGTCTATATCCTTATTGTATCATTTGTAGGCTCTAGCCAAAAGCTACTTACAGAGAAAATGATCAGTCATATTTTGTGACCAGTTAAGTTACTGAGAAGATATGGAAAACAACAACAATCTCAGCACCTTTTTCCTTCTACCATGAGTGTTTAAGCATATCTTTTATTAAGCCTACAATTACATTTGATTCTAACCTAAATCTGTTCTGAATAGGAAGAGTGAAAAATTCCAGATTCTTCAAAATATTCTTTACTTAAAACCCTCCTGTCTATCTGAATGGACTTAAACCAGGGAGGAATAGTTCACTTGCTGCAGTTGAACTTCTCAATGTCAACAAACCAATACACCTAGCAACCAATATACAAGCATAGGGATAACAGAATGATTATTAACCCAGCCCACACGAAGATGACAATGAAGAAAATGATGATAAATAGCTAAACTGTATAAGCTGCTTACCATGTGCCAGGCACTGTTGCATCCATTAACTTCTTTAATCCTCATACTAACTGTCCAAGTTTCATCCTATCGTTATCCCCAGTTTGCAAATGAGGTAACAAAAACACAGAAAGTACAGTGATCTGCCCAAGGTCTCACAGCTTACAAGTTGAGTGTCAAAAACAAATTTAGGGAATCAGGCTACATCTCAGTCAATACCCTAAAAATATAGTAGATGCAAACTATTACATATAGAATGGATAAACAACAAGGTCCTACTGTATAGCACAGGGAATTATATTCAATATCCTGGGATAAACCATAATGGAAAAGAATATAAAAAAGAATACATACATATATATATGTATAACTGAGTCACTTTGCTGTATAGCAGAAATTAACACATTATGAATCAACTATACCTCAATAAAAAATGTTTTTAAAAAGGAATAAAGCACTAATTCACTAACAAGCAACCACTGACACTCATCTCCTTTCTTCTCTCAACATATTGCTGTTTTAAAAATTAATTCTGCCTCTTGCCAAAAGAAAACCAGAAAAAAATATAAAATGCACGCATACACAAAATGATCACCAAAATATATAAAGGAAATAACTATTTTAAAAGCATTATATAGTAAATTTAGAAAGAAAAAAAAAGGAACACTGAATGTTACTGGTAGAAGAGAAGAGCAAATTCAAATTAACTGGGATTTTTCTCTCTCCCATAATAAAATTCCTCCAAAATATGTAGGTTAGGGTTGTGTTTTATCAGAAGGGAAGACCATTTGTTGTGGTTGATATATTTTCCAGTGCTGAGGAGAAGGCTTTCTTCAGTGGGGTAGCAAATATAGTCTTTACTGGAAGACGATAGTGACCACTTTCATCTTGTCTAACTGACAAGATTATAAATCTGGGTGATAAAAATGAGTTTTAAAGGTTATGAGATATGGGAAGGGTATGACACAAATAGCCAACTTCAATTAGAAAAGAACATATCTTTAAAACAGAGACCATCACCGTTTAACACTAGAAACAAAAATTACATGCAGTGATGAAAGCTGAAGAAAGGGCATTTTTTGGCCAGAATTTGAAATCTCCAGCATACACTCAAGAAATCAGCCACCCCGTTCGCCCACTGGAAAACACACACACCTACACACCCACACACCCCACACATACACACACAAAACCTCTACAATATACTCCACAACTCCCCGAATATAGTAGGATCTTAATAATACTGATGTATTAACTGCACCTAATTACTAAGCTAGTAGCTACAATATTAGTTTCTCAGGCATAGGGGAAATACAGTAGTGATTAAGAGCACAATTTCTGTGTGAAATTGTCTGGATCTCACACTGCTGTGGCTATGGGACCAGTGATTTTAAACAAATTTTGTGACTGAGTTGCCTGTAAAGATGAAAATAAAACTGGTACGTCATTTTGAGGGTTAAAGAAGTTAATACATCATGATATAAAATGCTCATTGTCTTCCACAGCCATTGTCCCCTGCTTCCTTTTAGTATCTCCAAACAGGGCTGCCCTGTGATCCAACTTCAGGGTCACTATTCACGTTATAACCTATAGGGATGGCAATCCCAGGAATCATGCAATATGGCGGACCCATCCCCCAACATCTGCAGTCCCCAACCTTTTTGGCACCGGGGACCAGTTCGTGGAAGACAATTTTTCCACGGACGGGGGTGTGGGGGATGGTTCAGGCGGTAATGCAAGCGACGGGGAGCGATGGGGAGCGACGGGGAGCGATGGGGAGCGGCAGATGAGACTTCGCTCGCTTGCCCGCTGCTCACCTCCTGCTGTGTGGCCCGGTTCCTAAAAGGCCACGGACCAGTCCACGGCCCAGGGGTTGGGGACCCCTGCCCTACACTTTAGCAAAATACATGGTTAACTAACTAGCTAGAATCTAGATTTCCCTTCGTCCATTGCAGGGAAGGCTGGTCATGTGACTAAGTCCTGGATGACAGAATGTGAGTACAAATAATGTGTGCTGCTTCAAGATCATGTTTGAAATGAAGCTGCTCATCCTACAGTCTGATATGGGGGCTTGGTTTTAGAGAGCCAGCACCACACGGAGGAGGATCAAACCAGACAGCATGGAGAAGTAACCTGGGTCCCGGGAGGATGCTGTGGAGAAGTGCCTCACCACTGCCGAGTCCATCCATCTCTGTGTTGTTAACGTGAGAGATAAATGGAATCTAGACCTTGCTTGATCCATTGTACTTTAGATCTCTCTATTCTAACAGCTGGGTCTATTTCCTATTAAATACCTATGCGTAGAAAACTTAGAACTGTGCTTGGCACGTAGTAAACTCTCATTAAGTGTTAGCTACTATCTCAATAAGTGAAAGAGTCAGTATTTGAAAACAGAACACTGTGTACCTCCAAAGCCCATATTCTTTCCTTTCCGGGAGAAAACGCTGCCTACAGTGTGTAGAGACTGAAAAGGCAGAGTTATTTGCTACAAGCTCGTCAGTTAGCAACGCTTTAAAATCCCTTACAGCAGGAAAGGGTTTTCTTTCTACATTCCCCAATTTTTAATGCTGTTCTCAGGTCAAAATCACGTTTAAAAAATTAAGCTGAGATGAAGTGGGAGAGTGGCATGGACTTATATATACTACCAAATATAAAATAGATAGCTAGTGGGAAGCAGCCGCATAGCACAGGGAGATCAGTTCCGTGCTTTGTGACCACCTAGAGGGGTGGGATAGGGAGGGTGGGAGGGAGACGCAAGAGGGAACAGCTATAGACAGCTATATGTATATGTATAGCTGATTCACTTTGTTATACAGCAGAAACTAACACAACAATGTAAAGCAATTATACTCTAATAAAGGTGTTAAAAAATAAAATAAAGTATTGCGTTTAAAGTAAGTTTGGTGAAGAACTTGAAATTCTTTGATACTTGTACTTTCGACTCACTCACCTTAGTCAGCCCATAAAGCACAGAGCAGTGAGAAAAAATAAGGGCCAAAAAAGAACTACCTGCATATTCTTCAAGCTAAATTTTCTAGCTGTTAGATAAAAGGACTTTTATTCTTTGGACCATAAAAGATTTTTTTTTTTTTTTTTTCTGAGCTGATGAATACACCCAGGCTCTCCTTGAAGAGCCAAGACTGCAACCTGATTTGGACGGGAATTCCTATACCATCATTCTTCCTCTCCTCCCAAGCCCTTACCCTGGGCAGAACTGCCAAGAAGAGGAATTTCGTCTTCAGGATCAATTGTGCTTGCTATTTCAGAACCTGCTGGCATTCCCCATCCAGCCCAGGGGAACAGTTGGGGGGCATTTTCCACACCTTCTTCCAGACCTCCAGCTGCCCCTGTCTGACCACCTCTGAGGAAATTCACAGATTTGAAACATACACAGACCATCCATTTCTACATACATGGCATGACTAATAAGCTCCTTCAGGGAAACAGAGAAACACATTGTCCAGTATTGCTTAACAACACTGAATTAAATAGATGAAGGTCAGGGTCTCGTGCCACACATTTAAAAGGGCAGTCCAAGTATTTTTTGTTCTGGGAACAACTGAGAAATCTGTTGTTTTGAAGGCAAGAGAGACTTAAATAAAGCTTTGTCTTCTTTTCCTCATCCTCCTCCCATCTCTAGCACAATAAATGTTGCTTCCTTCCATTTTTTTCCCATAGCACTTTGTGCAAAATTCTATCAACATCTCTTCCATTGTGCTATAAATATCTGCTCCCATGTCTTTTTCCCTGAGTAGGCTCTGTAGGTCTGTCTTTCATTATCCTCTTGGCATGATTGATCTCATTACTTTGCCCTTTTACTTTGCCTCGTGTATTTCATGTTCATGCTTTCCAGTGTCATTTTATTATTGCAGCTGTTGAAGTAATTTCAATATGCTTTGAGAGTATACATAATGTTGGGAAACTTATTTTTCAAAGTGAACCTCACAGATTTAGACACTTAAAAAGGGCTTCAATTTTGCCCTGCTTTCTAAATCCTTCACAGTCTAAATAGTCCATTATCTCCTTTTGCAACCCCAAAGTGTCTCAAATTAAAAACCACACTTCAACTAAAGTCACAACCAGTGAAGAAGATTGGACTGTTCTCTTTTCTGGAGAATAGACACAGCAGGTATTGAATATTTTGGCAAAACTCAACGCCTAAGGGCACTAATGGTGCCATTTGGCACTGATGCATTGTCAGGTATTAAAATCTGAACAATAGAGTTAGGAGCAAGACAAAAAAAAATCAATAAAATTCATCTCAGGCGGACAAGTATGTGGTCCGCATTCGATGGAGGGATTATATGCATACATAAATAAACCATTAAAATCCTCCTGTTAAGAGTCTGCTCAATTCATGGTGATTTGAGTTGCTGCAGGGGCAATGGCAAATCTAAACATAATTTGTTTGTTTGCAGGATGAGAAGGAAGAATTTGACAGATCTTAAACATATCCAGAGAGTCCATTTCTACATTTGTAGAGTAGTTAATATGATATTTCAGTAAAACTGTGGAGCACATTTTCCAATGTGTATTTGTAAAATAAATAAATAAATAAATAAATAAACTGCTACAGTCAAGTCCTATTCCCACAGTTCCCAAGGCACCATCTAAATTCTTTGGCGAGTTTATCATGTGTTATAGGGAATACAGTATTGCTCAAGGTACTATGAATAGAAAAGGAAGGAACATACATTTATTGAATCTTATGCTTAGGTATCTTATGAAATCCTTACAACAACTCTCTAAGGCAAGTTTATTAGCTTCATCCAAAGATGAAAATAACCTGACTAAGAAAGTATTTGAATCTTGCCCAGTGGAATATAATTGGTAAATAATGGAGGCAGGATTCAAACAGAGATTGCTTTGGTGCTAACATCCATGTTCTTCCCATTGCCTTACACTGGTTGATATAAAATTCATCTAAAAATGTTGGATTTCAGAGCATGAATCACTTCCTCTCTGTCCAACACACTCACACACACACACACACACACACACACACACAAACACATCACTCTTATTTTCCTCTCTGTCAAAGGCCAGTTTAAGTGTTGCCTTCATTCTAAAACCTTCCTGTTTTTGACCTACAATGGCATGCACTGCTTCTATTATACAATTCCGATCTTGAGAACATACGGTCATGGGGGGGCAGGTGGGCAACTAATTATTTCTCAGAACTAGTTATGTATCCTCAGATAGACTATGATAATTCTTAACCTAAGAAATATGTCCAACTTCATTTCAATGCTCAATGACATACCTCATCTTGGCTCCTAATAAATGTGTAATCAAAAGTTGTTAATTTACTGAGTTATTAGAACTCAGTTATTATACAATATTACCGAGTGGTACTTCATACATTAGAGTTACTTCAATGTAGTCGAGTACAAATATTATTTTTATGAAGGTATTGTGTTTAAATGAGGTGCTTACTGGGACCTTGTGAGGCCCTTTTTATGTAAAACTAATAATTGTACCTTAAGGTATAATATGTGCACGTGTGAATTTTCTACTATTAGGCTTGCTTACAATGGGAGTAGAACTGCAAACTGAAAAGAAGGTAGGGAAAAAGAATGAACTTCAATAAAAATAATGGTAAATTTGTATACTAGAAAGTATAATAGACACCCTGCTATCTCCAGGAACATATTTAACTTCCTGTAATCATTGCTTTCATAAACTCCCTACTTCAAACCTTCATTGCTTTCCCTGTTCCTCTTTCATCTGGAGGTGAAATTATGTAGGGACAGCAAGCCAATGGAAGAGAAATACAATCTTTTAAGAGAATGGCATGAAGCTCCCTAGTCAGCAAAAGACCCTGCCCTTTATTGTATCACCAATTTTCCATACATACAAGAAAGGGTGAGAATACCTTTCTGGGAGAGGGTCTTTTATCGTAAGCTGCATCCTACCACATGGTGAGGTCCTTTAAACACAAACAGTGCTTTCTACTTGGTGAGTGACTTGTTAAAGCATCTAGTCCATGCCTTTCTACAATTAGAAAATAATACCATTAACTATTGCAGCCAAAGATACTTCCAAATGAGATGCAAGAGGGTCACGGGTTCACATTGCATCGCAGACCTTCAACCCAGGAAGACTTGGAAAGAAATCACGACGCTTCCTAAATTGAGTACAAAACAAACCATTTTGTGATTCTGAGTTTATAGAAGGAAAGTGTTACATCTGATTTTATAATTTTATGATTTTATGCAGAGCTTTAAAATTCATCCTGAAATTAAACAATATTACATATTTTAAAAATGAAACTATAGAGAGACATTGAAAACATAAATAAGCGTTCTTTAGGAAAATGCTGTGATTTTCGAGACTGAATTAGAATTTACATAACTTATAACTGTGCCATTGACGAAGAGATCAGTTGAAAAAAAAATGTTAAAAGATATGCCTTTTAACACATGACATTTTGGGACCCATCTGGAGATCTATTTAGAACCATGATTATCAACACAGGCTGTATGTACTTCAGAATCACTAATGGAGCTTTTGGAAAATTAACTCATCCCTGGAGAGTCTGAATCAGCAGGTTACGCTCCCATATAGAGAACTTTAAATTTCTTCAGAAAATCCTGATGCGCAGTAGGGATTGAGAACCTCTGATTTAGAGAATCTAGGTAGAATCATTTAAGTATCTTACTTTACCAAGCCCTGTTGTTTTCAACCCCTTTGAAAGCTATTTTGAATTCTAAACTTTTCAGCTTTCACCTTCTAAAGGAGGAAGCTAATATTGGTACTTAAAGGCTCTGTGTTTTAGATAGAACCTCAGCTTTACAGGCCTCAAATAGGATTCTTCTGAATTTATTTAAAAGCTACAGCTGACGTTGCTATCTTAGAGAGTTTTCAGTCTCATCCCAGCGGTACCCCTCATGCTACAAACGTGATATTTCTCACAATAAGAGGTAATCACAATGGTGACCAGCAGTCACTCTAAAATGTTCATTTAACCTAAAAAAATGTTCCACTAAAAGAAGGCATTGAAAGTAAATATCATAAAGAATAATAGTAGTTAACATTTATTGATATCTTACTATGTGACAAATAGTATGCCAGGTGCATACTCTTTTTCCCTTAATGATAACAGAATGAAGTGGGTATTATTATCCCTCTTTACAGTGACTGTTATTATGCCTATTTGCTATTATCTCTATTTATGGTAAGGAAAGCAATACTTAGAAAACATAGTTCTAAAAGAGATCATAGTGATAGCATACAACCATGACAAAGTTCAAAGTCTACCTTACTTGCTCTTAAATACCTCACCACACCACTCCAAACTATTGCCACTACCTTACAACAATAACAAAATCAAACTAACGAAACTCCACCTTTTTTTCTCCTTTATTTAACCTGAGATCTGTTTCTCTAAATACTACACAGTAAAGAGTAAATTTGTACGAACACTGAATAGGCTATTGATACATAGCTTTGGTTTTGTGTATTCCAAGGGATGTAAATTTCTTATCCCCGCCCCACTCTGGGAGGAAAAGATCCTTGCAGAGCAAGTTTTAGGAACTCAAATGGGTCTCTGAGGGCAATCCTTATTTCTGAGGCAGGTCCTGTTACATCTGGCTAATAATTACTCTTTTAGAACTTGGAATTCCTTCTTAGAATCTTTATCTCCTGAGAGAAATACAAAATGGGAGGAGGTTATACTTCCCAAGACATGTAAAACTAACCCACATGTGGGACTTCTAGGGTTAATGCAAGGATTCTCCTAAAAGAGCAACTCGAGTACGCCCCTCCTCCCATTCTGGTGGTCCATGCTTGCTGGAGGTGATGATGAAGAAATCCATTCTTTTGACATAAGTCAAACCATTTCTCTATTATGATAGCCATGGCTCGCCAATCCAATTAAGGGAAACACTACACACTCAAGGTATCAGTTTGCTCGGGCTACCATAACAAAATATCACAGTCTGGGTGGCTTAAACCACAGAAATTTATTTTCTCACAGTTCTGGAGGCTAGAAGTACAAGATCAAGGTGTCTGCAGGTTTGACTTCTTTTGAAACTTCTTTAATTTGCAGATTGCTGGCTTCTCACTGTTTTCTCACAGTTTTTCCTCCGTGTGCATGAATGTCTGTGTCAACCTCTCCTTTTTATAAGGACACTGGTTGTTTTGGATTAGAACCCACCCTAAAGACCTCATTTTAACTTAATTACCTCTTTAATGTTATTATCTCCAAATACAGTCACATTCTGGGACACTGGGGTGTCAGGACCTCAAAATATGAATTTTGGAGGATATTATTCAGCCCATAACACTCACTCTTTTTCTTTTAAAAAACAGAGAAGTATTAAGATTTAAGTTTCTCTTCCATTTTATTTATATAACCTCTACTTTTTCAACCAACCTAAGAACCCAAATCCTTCTTACGATGAGGTAGAGGTGAAGAAAGGAGAAGAGGAGGACTATTGACTTTCATTTTCACAGTTACTCCTTGCACAGTTGATTGGAAGCTGGAAATTCAATAAACAAAGATTTCCACTCCCACTGGGTCTACAGCTGCAACTAACAAGATCACTGACTGTTTATAGGCAGAACGAAGTTGAGCATTTTCATGTGTATCTGGTGATTTTGATCACAGTAGTGTACACAAACAATCTGTGTAAGCCAGCTCTAATGCTTTTTTTCTATTTTTCCTTCTTCAATAAGGTGTCTACTGGGAAAAAGGCTGAGCATAATGACACTGGAGCACCTACTGTAAGCCAGGTGCTGCCATGGAGTTGTAAACCCTCAATTTGAGTAGCCTTTTAAAAATCATAAGAGACTTTCATACACTAAAGGGTTGGATGCATTTTATGTATCCAAAAATAATTTTCACCAACATTTCCACTCCCAATTCAACCCAGATACATATCCTACCTAAGGAACAACAATGAGCCTGCCATTCAAAAACCAGTCCCCAACAGACTCTTTCCTTTCCAATAGACCTGTAAACCCTAGTCCTTTTTTTTATATATAAATTCTGTCGTTTCCTCTGCTTTGTCATCTGCTTCCATCCTTTCAACAACACTGAATGTGGGAAAGACAGCAGAGAAGCTTCATTTTACAGATCAGAAAAGAGAGCTTCAGAAGGGTTAAATGACTTTCCCGAAATTGCAGAACACAAAGGCTGGCAATGAAAGTTAAATTTTCTTCCCTTACTAACTTTAAAACTCTATTACGTGAGAGCATTTCATAACTAGCATATGTTGGTAGTGGCTAGCATATTACATAGCAGGCATTTGATAACTCGTGCTGAACCAAACTATGTCAAATATGCTCAGGTCCTGGCTCTGGCTGAAACTGCCTCAATGAATGTGAGTTAGGGATATTCCCTGGCCCCTGAAGCTATTAAAACAATATTTCTGCTCAACCCTAAATCTCTCACTGTGGTATGAGGCATTCATTCTTCACTCCCATCAACTCTGATTGTAGACCCCTTTTGGCAAAGTGGGTGAGGGCACATGAAGGACTCTTTCATGACTGGCACGTATGGACATTATGGTGGTCATCAATGGATTCATTCATAACTGCATCTCAGACCCAGAGAATCAGTGGCAGAATTTATTTTATCACTTCCTATGATTTGACAAACTAGGAACGAACCACAGTGTGCAGGCCACTTGCTTTATCTCCCAATTCATTCAGTTATTGATATAATTCCAATCAGACAAGCATTCAGTCCTATTCTAAAAGGTTCTATCCAAAGTTCAGTGCTATAAAATATCATTAAAAATCTTAGCATGACACATTAATCCATATCTGCACATTACAATGGGCAGCCTCCAAATTGATCATAACCTGAACACAGACATACTCAGGAGTTCCAGAAAGCTGAGAGTTTTTCATTAAGTAGAATTCGCATGAAGAGATGGAACCAATAATGGAAAAATAGTTTGAGATTTCCATAAGAAAAGAGCTATTTGGTGGCTATGTTACAGTTAACATTTTTCTCCAACAGCGTCCAAAATGAAAAACAAAAAGCAAACAAACAACAAAGCAAAACAAGCAGAAAACAGCAAAAAAACTCATTCACAAAGTGTAGAATGCAATCGATCCAATATTGCATACTCAAGGAAAAAGACAAAACAAATATCTGGGAGCATAATAGATTCAAACCTTCCTTGATACATTCATGTCTGATTCAGAAATTGAAGCTAATGATAGACACATAAGGAGATTGCTATGAGTTCTGGATCTGTAGATGATCCAGGTAAATCTATTCCAAGAATCACATCCGTGAACCAAGAACCACGATCCATGGAAAGGATTCTGTGAACTCCCTGATATAATTGAAAAATTGTACGTGTGTGCAGGGAGAGGGTAAAAGTCCCATAGAGAAAGAACAATGGCTCTCAGACCTGTTCAACTCAGTACATCAAAAATAAAATTAAAAAAAAGAAAGAAAGAAAGAATAAAACGGTTGTTAGTGAAAAAAGCATAATTTCAATAAAACATCTTCATTTGGTTCAAAGTCTCAACCAAAATTCATCTTGGAGGAAAGCAAGTCTTATTATAAAAGCATTAATTAAATTATTCAGACAGACTGTAAACCTATGATTCATTCGTTTTCTGTCACTGCAAAAACACCAAATGCATTAGTGTCTCAAAGGGAAAAGAAGAATCCTGAATGATAATTTATCTTTTAAAGGGGCGCAAATTCAAATTCTTCACTCAAAATCAATAATCTACATATGCTAGCTCTCCTACATTTAGTCACAGATCTTACTTTGTGGGATACACACACTCCCCTTGAGTCCACAATTATGTAATTGTACAAAACTGGCCAAAGTACCCAACATTACTTTGTGAAACTCTTTCATTTTAATCATTATAGTCCAACTGTAAAAAAGATGTCAGGAGCTGAAATTTAGCAGCAAGTTCTCAAATAGAAAGCAATGTGAACATTTCTATAACACATATCCTTGTCTTTCTTCTAACTCTGTAGTCGGACTGTAATCTTTGCTCAAAACAGTTAATAGTATCGGGCTTTCAAAGGAATGTGATTTTGAAATAATATTTTCTTGTATATATTATCGAATGAGCAACCTATTATATTACACTAAATTCCAACTATAAGTATCGATACATCCCTTTTATAATTAAAAAATGTCATTCCTGCACAAATGCAAAATAACCTTCCATTTCCCTTATCTACCACATTCTATTTATAATTTTAGTGACAGTATAATGATGTTAACATTATAATATCTTGTAGAGAAAAACACTGATATTAAGATCCTTACTTCTAAATTATGATCTACCAAGGAATATGTGTGCCTATTTGTATACTCATACATACGTATTTATATATATATATATATATATACATATATGTGTGTATATGTACATATGTGCCTATGTATATATACATAAGACTGCATACACATATATAAATTTCAAATATTATCAAATGAGAACATTATTGAATTTGAATGCAAAGCATTAGGCAAAACTTGTATGTTTGTGTTTATACTATAGAATTTTAAAAATGATTTAACAATTAACAATTTAATTTGGTCTAAGATAAGCCAATATCACTTTAGGTTCCTTCTCTCTGTCTCTGTGTCTTTCAGAATAAAGTTACAAATATAAAATAGTTACACTATAAAAAGTAGAGCTTACTGATTTTACTGGGACATTTTTTTTCCTTAATAAACATTAATGGCTAACTTGGTTAAAACTAATTAGTTCCTTGTGTTATACTGTTTCATCATATTTTTAAAACCATGTGTATATATGTTTTAATACCCAAAGAAGTATCTTAAAACACAAATGCCTAGAGCTACTTTAATAGCACTATGAGATAGAAAAATTCAAAATATTGTGATATTCAATTTTACAAATGGAAATTTTACTTAAATTCAAACTGTATTCCTAACAGAGGGATCAAATCTTGCTCTAAACAAACTCCAAGGTTTAAGTGTTCACTATTCCGTTTATTTTCTTTCAACATTGATTGAGTACCTACTATGTCTCAAAGAGGTAGGCAAAGAAGAATGTCTGGCTCCTACACAGGAAAAACTCAGAACGATGTGGGGAAGACAGATAATAAACATTTAATTACTAAGTGATGTGATAAGCACCATGGTCAAGGTGTGTACAAAATGCTTGGGGAGAACAGAGGTTATGCTATAATGGAAAGTTAATGTCAATTTATGCTAACAATCAGTGCACACAATTTAATAAATGGAACAAATAAAATGAACTGTCTTAAGGCAGTGGCACTTAGTTCAGGACTTTTAACAGACACACGAGGTACAGAAGATATAGGAAATCAAGGAACATATATTTAGTGCATTATTCTTTTAATCCATTTGTTTTAGACAAGCAGCTGAACTGTTTGGATGGGCTCCAAGAAAAGCTTTCTTTTACAATGGATACTACTCTATTACAAACCACATTCCACTCTATTTTACCATAAAAACATATTTTTCCAGTTAGATCTGATTTGTAGGGATTTGAAAGAAGCCGTGAATCCCTACACAAATGGAAAAACAATGTCAAAAAAAAAAAGTAAATACAATTCTGTGACAAATGACCACCATACCTGTCATTCGCTTGTGGTTATTATGTGCTGAGGCAAAAAAGAATGAAACAAGATATGATTGCTGAAAACAGAAACAAAAATAGATTTTAAGTGAATCCTTTTTCTGAAAACCAGTTGATGACTCTGATGCAGAGTATGGAACCCTAACAGCTTCTTACTTAAGTTCTTTTTGATGGCAATGAGGTGAAGATTTCAACCAGGTGTGTAGTCCTACTTTCTTCTTGGGGTTGGGGCAAGTGGGCAGTGGCTGTTTAGGCATCTGACATGAAATAGACATCCCTGAAATTAAGTAGGCATCGAAAGGGAATTCTCCAGGTATATCAAAAGCAGAACTGAAGCCATAGCCAGGAAGCTTGGGAAGGAGAAGAAGAAGAAGAAAGGATTGTTTCTTTAGTCACAAAGAATGGAATTCCTGTCTGAAGCGGCTTCAGTCTTTTGGCTGCTCCCCAGATGCATGAATACTTCTGAGAAACAGCAAGATCGCTATCTAGTGTGGGAAGTCAAAGGAGATTTCGGGGGAGGGGGGGAGGGAAAGATTCCTGTCAAGCCTCTGGCCACATCCAGGGCTTCCCTTTTAATGAGTTAATATAAACATCAAACCAAGTGCTGAATCAATGAATTCACCTACCTAATTTCGTAGTTAATTAGTGGAAGCAAGTCTAAAATGAAGTGCTTACCCTGCAGAATCACCACACACACAAAACAGGAGACTCTAATGTGAAGAAGGACTTGGCGAGATAGAGACAGGAGAGGAAAGAAAGAAATTTGAAAAGCATGGTTAAAAAAAAAAAAAAAGGAGACAGAGGAGGGCAAGAAGATGTAAAGAAAGGAAATAAGCCAGCCAGAATATCGGTGAAAAAGAGCAAGGAAAATGTATTTCCATTCTCTCTGGCAACTGCAGTTCTTGTTACCTGCAAATAGTTCTATGAAATGTCTTAGACTCTAGAAAGAGAGAGCTCAGAGGAACACTGCAGAGCATCTAAATCAAACTCCTCATTTTACAGACACAGAAGGCTGAGAGAGGAGAAACTTGCCTGGAGTCCTGAGGCCAGAAAGTAGCGGCATCAGTCCTGGAAAGTTATGTTTGACAACGGCGTTCAGCAGTGGGAAATGGCCATTACCAAGCTGCTGCTGGGGAAGCTAAAGAGATATGGGCTGAGCTCACTTTCCTATCTTACTCACAACTACCTGCTCCAGGTTTTCTCTAGGGCTCTAATGTTTATATCTTATGGCAGTGTTCTAGACTATTGAACTATTGAGGTTAATTGAAGTTAATGATGGATACAATGGTCATTTGTCACAGACTTGTGAACACACACACACAAACTTATCTTGCCAAGTAATAACGTTAGGAAAAAATTTTTTTTAAATACCATATATTATCGTAATCATTCACCTTTAAAAAAGAAGGCATTTTGAACCTAATAAAATGACAAGAAAAAAAATAAAAGTCAGTTTTTCAGATCATATAAATTTAATTTTGTGAGAAATTCACTACATTCTGCTTCTTTTCCATACTTGTTATTGCAAACTTCATCACCACACCTGCCCATTTTGTGGATTAGCTTCAGGAACGAATGCCATGTATTAGAATAATAGGCAAATATGGCCAGGAGATGTAAAATATTAAGAGTTAAGACTTCCTTATGCTCCTTGGAACTTTCACAGAACAGGAAGTTGGAAAAATCGATGTCACGAATGTGGCCCTTGGTCAATCCTGGGAAATCCATCATCATGTCAGCAGTACAGAAAAACGGAAGCAAGTAGCCCTCTGCCGAAGACACGCATGTCTTTGCCCACAAAAGCAGATTGCTTTGACTAGGGAGTTTCACATCCCCGCTAAGCAAACAGCCACAGGAAACCTGAAGCTCTGATCTACTGCTCTTCAAGCAGCAGCTCTCTAAAGGTACCCTGCAGAAAACTCAGCAGAAGAGACTTCCTTTTATTTCAAAGATGACACACTGCTAGGTGGGGTCCTCTAATGGAAAAGGTTGTCTCACCCCAAGTAGAGTCTATGAGGGCCTCTATTAGGAAAATTAATGAAAATCTAATTAGAAACAAAGCACTGCTTTCTAAAATTTTGTTAGATCAGCAGTCGATAGCTTGTAAAAGCAATTTTAATTTTTCAATGACAAAGCATATATTGAGCATCTCCTATAGGTAAGGCATGGAGGTAAAGACACAGAAATGAGAGCCAAGGGACGGACCTCAGAGAGCCTGCAGTCTAGGTGGGAAAACAAACAACAGGTACATAGATTGACTTACCCATACGGAGCAGGATATAGGAAATGGAAAATAATACATCATAGCCAAGAAATACATACTGAAATTGAGAAAAGAGGAAGAGCTGAGAAACAGAGGTCCCCTAGCAGAGTGGCAGGTTTCAGGGTCCAGCATTTATTTCATAAGTGCAGCTTTGCTAGTAGGAGAACTGCACAAAAGCAGTACCTTTGGAAGATAAATAACTGGTGATAAAGACAGACTGGACGGAGAAGGATAAATCAGGGCATGATTATAGTTATCTGGGCCTGTTAAGTGTTAAAAGCCTGAGTTAGGGTAGGAAAGGGGCATATTCTAGAGACAATATAAAGCAAGAACCTACTCTGTCTTGTCAGCCCCAAGGGATAGGAAGCAGTGGTTCAGATATTATAAAAGAGTGATTAGCCCAAGCCTCTTCCATTTGTTTTTTAAAAGGCTTTAGAGTGGGGGATAAGAAGCCACAACTGATATTAAAGTCACTTTATATTCTTTGAACAGAAGATATTGGGTCAAATATATTGTAGGCAATCAGGAGAATAATTCTCAGCTATTAAACCATGCCCTGAATCCATATTCTATTACCATGTATGCAGTTCTTTCTCTTTGTATCTTGAATCCTAGAGAAAGATAAATGGCACATGTCTCTAGAAGGCCCTTTAGAAGTCAGGTGGGAATACAGGACATGAAGATAAGGCTATGGGGATCACATGCATGCATGCGTATGTGCGTATATGGGAACATAAGTGAGCGTTTGTGTCCATAGCTCCTGCAATGGCAGTGTGTTATGCTTCCCTGTCCTTGAAGTGTTTGTCTCATAAGCAAAAGAAAGGGTGATAATGCTGAAGGAGTAAGGAAACTGATTTGGGGCATTGTCTCCTATCTGGCCCGAAGCCCAGATGAGCTGAGAATAGCAATTTTGTTTGGTAGCTTCTTGGGAACAGCAGCAAAAACAGCATCTCAGAGCTATGTCCCCTTCTGCCTCTCCCACGTACCATCCTGGTGGGGAAGAGTAAAGAGTCTTAGGAGCCACGGAAGAAAGGGCCAAGTGTTCCCCTTCTATATATGGAGGACAACGTCTTCTGATGCTTACAACTGAGATGAGAAATACAAGGTACAGCCTCATGCAGCCAAGCATGTGATTATTAGTATCATTACATCTTAAGGAAGAGGGCCTGCAACCACTAATATCTGTAAAGGTATTGAAAGTGCAGTTGCCAGGAGACCATTGAGATATGAAATGTTTCTTCACTTTTCCCAACATATGACAAACAACAAGCCCTCCTAAAACACCTTTGTGGTTTATTTGCAGTGATCTCAAATGGCTATATTTAAAATAAATGGGGAAGGTAAAGCTTTACTTTTATATCCAGAGTTGTGGCTGGGCAGCTGCCCTGGGTTAAACTAGAGGCTGAAAAATACTATAATAGATTGACAAAATGGAGAACCCCTGGGAAAAAAAGAAGGGTTGGGGGGAGGCAGGACAAATGAAAAGCAAATGAAGTTAAAGGAAAGAGTTATAGTTTACAGGTTTTCGGCATTTTGATTTCTTTAAACTTAAAAAAAAATTAAGGTTTTTTGGTTTTGTCTTTAGTTAAGTAGTCTCCTGTGAAAGGCAGCACAGCAAAGTATAGAAACCGCAGGGTTGACCAGAAGTTCAAAGCAGAGCTCTGTCATTTATTAGCTCTGTGACTTGGGTAAGTCATTAAGCCTATCTAAACTTCCCTTTCTTCATACTAAAAAAAGTGCTTATTTGCTTGTGGATTTAATGTCATTACAAAGATAAAGCATTGGGAACAGTGCTTACACATAATAATCACTCAATGAATGTTACCTATTATTGATTTCTGGTATTACTATTATTATTATTATTATTATTGAAGTTTTGTAAGGGTACAATGAGGTAAAATATGTGACATAAACTACTACAGTTTCTACCATATAACAGGTGGTCAAAAATGGCAGTCTTGTTTTAACTTTCCAGGCACAACCTCCTCCACCAGTAGTTTTCTCTACAACACCTTTTATGAGAAGCATATGAACTTGGTTTGATTCTCGGTTCAGAGCATGTCATTGCATAAGTGTGAATATAGTATCTATACTGTGCACAATATAGTTACACAGTGAGAAGACTACAAAAGAGATCATTCCCAGTCCTTGAACCTTCTGAGCAGTCCTGTGCTTTGAATAGGTCTTCTTAACAAATATTTGTATCCAAAGCCCAGGTAATTATTTCCTCTACCTTGCCTATTAAGAAGCAAAGGATATCATGCCATATTACCTAGGTCACCATCCTTGGGTAGGCAGAATGAAGAGTTCAGGAATGGACGATGTGACTGCTGAGATATTTGCAGTGACAAATATGAAATCAAAGCTGCATAGAAGCACACCCATGGCTGGTGCTATTGACAGGAGCCTGGGTGTTTGAAGCGGTTTAAAAAGCTCTACCAATGAACTGAAGAGGATTCTTTTGTTTTTGCTTTTGTTTCCTCACTTCCAGAAAAGACAGTAAATTCCCTTTCAAAAGCAAGGACTTGTTCCTAAGAGATGAGAGGAGCAATGCAAAAATAGCATGAATGCAGATGAAGGTGTTCCTCTGAAAAATTGATAGCTACAGTCAGATGATTTGCAGGAAGAACAAAACTCCTTAGATGGTTATTAAAACCCCATACCTATAAACAATGTAGCATTACAGAGAAGTAGAAACAAAATTAACCCTTGAAGCAAGTTACAGTGTGAAACACAGTAACTCATTGTTCTTGCTCTCCACCGTTAGACCTATGGTTATTTGTGATTATCTCTCCAGCACCAAATTCCTCTTGTCTCTCAACAGCCCCTGAATTCCATCTAGGGATGCATCTGACCCTCAACTCCATTCCCTTGAAGGCAGTGATTGGCCCACGAGTGGGCATATGACCTAAGTTAATCCAGTCAGCTTAGATCTCAGGATGTTCTCTAGGAATGATGCGATAAAAGCGTGAATCTTTTTTTGGTGGATGGGTGAGGGAATACAAAACAATAGTCTGAGGATAAAAATGGTCCATGTAAGAGGACTCAGCCAAGAGAATTACAGAGAAAATACAGTAGGAATTCCCGTGACATTGTTAACATGTGGATCTAACCATTCCTGAACTCCATGTACTGCAAGACTTTTCAGTTGCATATGTCAGTAAATTCTCTGTTTTTGCTTAATCTAGTTAGATCTTTTTATCTTATTTCCAATCTAAGGCATCACAACTGATACAAGACCCAAGAGATCAGTTTCATAAGAAAACTCTAATATGGTCGAATGGAAATCATTGATTCAGAATGAATGCAACAAAAGTTTATTTCAGTGATCCTATCTATTCTGCTTTTCAAACTGTACAGTTATACCAAACATACCAGGAATTCACCATTTCACATTCAGAAATTTACCTTCCAATGCTATTTTTCCTTTTTCATTAAGCAACCTGCCCTTAATTATTTTTAATTTTGTTCTGCCTGAGGCACATGCCTAGTGATTATTCCATAATATTGTGGTATGAAAACACCTCTTATATTTTTACGAATAATAGCTTGAGTGTTTTCTACATGCAAGCATTCTGCTAAAAGCTTTATATGAATTATTTCAATTATAACTCACCACAACTCTGTACTATATTTATTCTCATGCTGCACATGAGAATGTGAGGTTCAAAAGGGTAAGTAAATTGGCTGAAGCCACATATCTAAGCAGGACAGGGCTCAGGTTGACTTGGCTCCTATGTCTATGCTCTTAAATCATCAACCTTGTAGAATCATTGGGCATTCTAAATAAGAGACATGCACAGTGCCTGACATACAGTACTCAGCATTTGGCAGCTACTACCAATGGGGCTGTGCTTTGGGAGATAAAATTTGATTCTAACATCTCTAGTATACAAATTTCCCCCAAAAGCAAAGAGTTCCTCTGTATCTAATAATACAAAGGTCCCTGATGACTTATTTAGCCCTGAACTACCCATCATTTCTTTCAGGTGAGTATCTGGGCATATTTGCAGGGAAACCTAAAGACAACTTTGATGCCAGTCCTGTGGAAAACAGAGGGGACCTCTGGGTGTCACAACCCACTGGCTCTCTCAAGCTATCTCTGATGCTCAAATGCCTTCATATTTCCTCTCTACAAACACCTAGGAGATGTGTTGTGCCTCATCCTGGACCACACTGAAAGGCCCAGAGGCGCCTTACAATGAACAGTAGACAGAGAGCGATGAGACTGAAAGCTTTAATACAGACAGAGCCTCTGTCCCTTCTTGGCTGCAGACAACAGCAGCAGGGTCGGACCTGAAGTGATGGCGCGGTGCCGGCAAAGCACTTTGGCACATGCCGGGATATGAAAGGCTCTAATGAGACCCATTTCACAATTCACAGGCCACATGCATTAAGCAGGCGAAGATTTCTTCCTAACATCCCCGCTATATATCCTATGGCCCAGGTCTGCGACGGGTCCCCCACCACGCACTAAACCAGATCTCTCACTGTCCCCTCACTCCTCTTTCTTTGGCAGTAAAAATAAGCTAAAGGAGGGGCAGCAGCTTCGTTTTGAAGAGACGGGAGGCATTTCCAACTGCAGAGCTCTCTCTCGGGGTCTACAGGAACCTTCCAGAGACCTGCAATGCATGCTAATCCTTCCCCCCCTGGTTAAGAGAGTGGGCTCCATCATAGTAAAGTCATTGTTCTTTCTAATTGTCAGAGACTGCTGCTCTCCACTTGCCTGCAGCGATCCAATTAACATATCACCACAACACCAACCATTATAGTATGTTTTGTGTCCTACCAACAAGGGAAAGCCCCAACCCTGCTTCCATCCACAGCTTTGTCTAATTAGGTCTTTAATAGGTAAACACAAGGGGGAATACTGAAAATGCGAGAGAAGGCTATATGTCTGACTCACTTTCTGCCTAAAAGTGACTTCCTGGAGTTGGAATATTTTTGTTGTTAATGGGGAAAGAGTTGAGAAGTTGAGAACAAAAGAAAGGACAAAGGGAGGGGTAAAAAGGAGGGAGAGATAAGAACTAAGCACTCAGGGAGATAAGGAGGGATGGTGGGAGGATGAGGAGAAGGGAAGGAGAAGGGAATTGAAAAACATGTAACTTCTGCTGGAAACTATTGCCATGGCAACATTCAAACAATACAGAGAAAGCCTTCGTGGTTCCATTCTTGCCTTCCTGAGAACCACTGTGTAGATGTTAACTCTTTTAGGATGGCTTCTGACTTTCTGCCTTTTCAGTTGGAAGAAATCACAGTTCCCTGGATTGCTCTTCATAATGCATTTGAATTCATTCACCGCACCCATGCTCTGGTCCCTGCCTAGGAGGTTGATTCCCCCTAGAGAACCTAAGCTATCAGCCTTCTCTCTGCCCAGGTTAGAACAGCCAGTAGACAGGCTCAGTGCAGAGCAATCCCTCTCTCTTCCTCCCTCCCCTAAGGTTGTAAACATCAGCAGATTCTGAGATCTGGCTCACATTCAACTGTAAACCATTCAAGAGAGGCACAATTTTTACATTTTCCAAAGTCATGCACCCTAAAAAAAAAAAAAAAAAAAAAAAAGCATAGTTTAGTTACTGAACTTTCCAACATCATTATGAAGTCACTGGTTAAAGAAAACTGGGCTATTGTCCTGAAAATGAGTTCCTTAATACTATGTTTCTTAGGCTCAAAAAAAAAAAAAAAAAAAAAGTCAACTATATGGACAATAGGATATCTATTAAAACATCACAAATAAATCAAACGACTTGTTCTAGGCAGGACCACATCTACAAAAACAGATGATTTTAATATTTAGGGGACAGTATTAGTCATTATAAGAAAAAAAGTGCTCTTTTTAAATCCGTGAAACCTACCCCCAAACCAGATACCTATCTTAGCAACAGATAAAAAAATATAATTGAATGCCTGAATTCTCCTATATTCCCTATATTGACTTGGTGAAAATTGATGGGATGAAACACATAGACTCCTCCCAAGAAAACAGTGTCTCAGCAGTTCGCAGTTTGGCAGGAGCAAGTATGCACTTGCAATTATTTAGAAGAGCCAGTGCTGAGTTGGCTCTCTCATTTACTATTGCTATTATTAGAAATTACTATTACTATTATGAGAGATAATAATAGCAGTCTCTACGCTGGAAAGAAATCATCTAAAACTAGAAGAAAAACATGAAAAATGGACTAAAAGAAAAACATATGTTCTAATTCAACATATTCAAGACATTTATATTCAAAGATTGAAGAATAAAATTAAACCGTAATTAAATGTGTCTTACCATTTAGCACTTTCATCTAATCCCAGTGTCTTCTGCTGTTTCTTATGAGAGAAAGGAGGAAGCATCCTTCCAAAGCATGAAGCCAGAGCATCTCCTGAGAATACATACCTGGCTCCATAAAACCAGGTGTTTGCATGTTGTGAAAAGTGACTGCAGCTCACCAAAGTTTTAATCCAGGTACTTTTACTAAGGAGAAGATCTTTTTCTATTCTACCATTGCATAAGCCCATATTTGGGCATGACTCAAAATTAAAAGTCACAGTGTCTTTCCAACAGTCATTTACGACAAAGAAGACCCCCTCCTACAATTGTGCAGTTTGTGCAGATCCAAGGGGCACCTTCATTGTTGTGAACAATATTCTTCGTGAACAGTGCCACTGAGGAGTATGCATTGCCAAACTTGCACTGAGCCTATTAGCACCTCTAAATTAGAGTATAATATTAGCACCAAAATATATTTGCAGAACTATTTAAAAAACTGGAAGCCTCAAAGACAGCTCTTATCAATATTTCAAAAAGCCAGTTAGAAATCATGCATGTGCTCATACAATTTCATAAGATAGTGACAACATCTTCTGGCTCAATTTATATCAACTCAAGGTCACCGTGTTCAGTTAGCACATTTCAAGAACAATGATGGGCAAGAATATGTTTTCAATTAGGAAAAATGGAGGAATGAGTTGCAATGTATTTATTGGGCAAAGTAGTTTTGAAACATGGGTCCCTAGAGTAAAAATAATAAAAGGTTGATCTTAGTGGGAAAAATATTGGGAAAATAACGGCCTACACCATAGGCTGAATTCACCCTAAAGATGTGTTAAATTAATCCACTCCTTTATTGGTTCCACCAAAATATATTGAAAACTCCTGTGCACTAAATTAGCTAGATGTGGGAGATGACCAGACAGGTAAGATGAGGTCCCTATCTTAAAAGAAGTCACATTAGCAGGTTTCAGCCAAGTAAATATGAGTGACAAGAGCTATCACAGATCCATAAATAAAATGTTGGTGTAACAGAGACAGGAGGATTCAGTGGGCCTAGGAGACCTGGAAAAGATTTTCCCAGAGGAAGTAACTTGCTCTGAGATTTGACTTGTGATGAGTATATCTGAAACAAGTAGAGTAGCTTTCACAAAGTTTGAGCCAAAAACTAGACTGGGATATCTCCAGAGAAATAAAACATTCAGTATGGCAGACAGACAAGAGAGGCATGAATAGGCTGGCCAGACTGTATTTATCAAGAGAAGAATCCAAATTTTATTCTATATTTATAGAATATAGAGAAGGGAATGTTTTCAGCTTTATTTCTTAGTGAGGTCCTTCTGAAGGAAAAATTAATGATGGACCATACTGAAGAAAAGTTGGCATCAGAAAGACTAGTTAGAAAGATATCTAGGAGAGAAACAATGGACTCTGGACTGAGGGACAGAAAAGCTGAGTTTGACATGATGAGTAGATGGATGAGTGTTTGATTAGTGGTTGGATATGAGGGAGGTTAAAGAGATATTGATATCATTTGAAACTGAAAATATATAGGCTCCTGGAGGGAAAATAATCAGTTACAGTTAGTGTACTAGGTTTGTAAGGCCTACAGGAGACCAGGTAAGAAAGTGGCATCTTGCTGGCCCTGGAGATTTAGGAATCATCAGCTTACACAAGGTGGCTGAGGCCAAGGATTTGAGCATCATGTCTCAAAACAAGCCCAGCAGACATCTCTCAGGGATGCAAAGAGATTGGGAATAGAACTGATTCAAAAGGGAAGCCCTCAACCTTTTAGGAGAGAGCAGGGGGACAAGACAAGGATGACATGAAATGAATAAAGGAAGTGATAGCAAACGGCACCTCAAACCCCTAGAAGAGTTTCAGAAAGCCAGTGGCATCAATGGTACGAAGTGCTACAGAGATCAAACGTCGCAAGGCCTGAGATCAGGTGCTGGGGGGGTGATGCAGACAATTAGGAGCCCACCGGATTTGCAAGATATTGTAACAAAACTCCAAACTTATTACTAGCACTGACCTTATTTCTCAGACAATCACGACTTTCCAGATGATCTCATAGCATTTTGCAAAGCTTTTCTGTCCAGTAGTTGTGTTGACTGAGTTAGGACAATTTTTCCCAAGTCTTTCTTATAAGTTGTCTCTTCCTCATGTAGGGGAACACTTGGATATTAGAAAAGACTGACCAAAAGATGCAAGGCATTTGTGATCTGATATGTGACTACAACCTCTGTTTCAGGATAACGGGAAAGGGAAACTACAGACATCTCAATCCCAGTTGGAATATTCAGATTGAGTACCAGGTTAGAGGACAGTGAGTTGCCATGTTTACTTGTTACGAGGCAACACGTTTGTATTTACTGATTCTGACCTTGTATCTAAAGTCCTAAGAGATGTAGCTTCTACTTCCAGCTCTATCACTTAGTTGTTGGATAACCTTAGACCAATTACTTAGCCTCTTTGTGTTTCAGTTTCCTAAGTGAGAATTTAGGAGAAAAATATGTTATATTTTCACCATAGTACCTGGTGCATATCAAACGCTCAATAACTGGTAGTTACTATTGTTATTATGAAATTATACCCATAATCCCCATTAGTGTTGAAAGCATACATAAGCATAAAAAGCTGCCATCAGCTTATGCCAAAGATGAAATAAAAGTTTGTTAGTCTTACATAAGCTGTTCATCATTTTTAAACTTCATTATATATCTGACTGACATTGGAAAACATTATCAAAAATAATATTACCCACTTTGATAGCAAAGTTGGCAAAAGATCTTCATTCACATATTCAGTAAATGTAAGCAAAACACTTACAGACTTTCAGTTAAATGTTCCCATTTCTGTGGGAAATAACCAGATTTCAATGAGAAGAAAGAAAGTGAGCTAGCATTTATTGTGTACTAATCATGTGCCAAACACTTAGACATCTTAATTAATGCTCCTAAAAATAACTGCAAGAAAAAAATGATGTCCATTTTTATAGTTGAGGAAAACTGAGACATAGCAAGGTCAATTTGCCTCCTTAGGATCCCCCAGCTAACAAGTAGTGAAAAAACTTTGAGATCCAACGTTTGCCTATTCCATATTGTATTATATTTCCCCTACACACCCTCTAGATACTTTCCTCACATTTTTACCCTACATATCTGCCATTGTGACACGGATTCTGCCTTTCTCACCCAATTCTATGCTGTTCTTCTCCATATTTTGACAACTATCGCTAGTAAACTGGGATCAGAGATTTTATATTTTCAATTCCTAGGAATCTTAAATTCCTAGGTAGTGGATTATGAGTTGAAAATCCTGAAATCTTAGTGCTTGAAAGAATCTTAGTTTTTAACCTTTACTTAACAGGAAAGAATATAAGACCAACCTGAGAGAGATGAGGTGACTTGTATCAATTGTTACAGTTCATTACTGACAGCACCAAGATTAAGAAAAATACACGGCATCACCTCGCTTTCAGACCTCAGCTTTCCCAGCAGAAGGAAACCACTCAGAGGTGCTTAAAATCTGTGTGTGTGTGTGTGTGTGTGTGTGTGTACAGATATGACATCACACACACACACACACACACACACACACACACACACAGAGTCAGTATACTCATTGGTATTTCTCATTAAACTTCCATAGGTTCCTAAAAGCCAGGCTTCTTGTGTGTATGTATACACATGCATTTGAGTTCTTTGGAAGTGATGCCTCTTAAGTTCAATCAGTCCTTCAAGGAATATTTATTGTAGGCATACCATTTGTCAGACACTCTTCTGAGGTGCTAAGGACATGCCAAAGAACAAATAAAATCCTTGCCCTCAGAGAGTGTCAACAAGCACACTGTCCCAGCCACAAGATCCGCCCAATAAAGTTTCAACTGTCAAATTTACATTTCTCCAGAGAAATCATTTTGAAGAAACATGCAACAGACTCTTGATCCTTTTGGAGAAACTTTTAAGATGCTGTTTATAAATCATTATTTTTATGCCTATATTATAAAATACTTGATGAAAGTTTACATAGACACAGAGTACATTTTCCACAATTCATAAAGTATATTGTAATCTTTCTTACAGGAATGGCATTCACTAAAGCACTTCCAAATATGTTTTAAAATTGTAGGACCTTACCAAAAATGGTCATATCTATTTGTGTTACTCCAACCTTGTCTATAAATTTCTCATTTTTTAACCTATACCAACATGAATTTATATGAAGAGCTTCTCTCAAACAAGACCATATCTGTTTTTTGCAAACTGTGCATTACCTAAACTAAAATCAAAGATGCTCAATTTAAATGTGCATTTATTGAACACCTGCTGTGCATGACATATGCAATCTGATTTCATCCTCAAAGCGGTCAGCTCCACTTGGCTGTTATCTCTATTTTACAGATAAGCAAACAGGCTCAGAGAGGTTAACGGCTTATGTAACACACATGTCCCAGTGGAAAGCTGAGTATTCAAATTCACTTAGGATGTCAGAGTTCAAGTTTATTGAAATTCTTAGTCACCTTTTAGAAGCACACCAAAAAGTAAAATTAATAAAATGGTAAGAACCTTCATAGATGATTTCCATTTCTTCTTAAGATCAGTGAAAATGGGTAACTTAAGGATGCTTTTCCAAAGTTAACACAGAATTCAAACCGTTTTGCTAATTGAAAAGAAGCAGTATAAACATCCAATGGGCAACTCCTCAGCCTGACTGTCCTGTTATCCACAGCTGTGACATCAAGAATAACAATAATTAAAACAGTAGGATTCTTTTTTCCTCAAAGGGAGAACAGGTTTCCAGAAGCATATTGAGGAAACAGATAGAACCCAGGGCTGCTGATGTAGAAAATGAAATTATGAGAAATGACCACGACTGGCGGCCTCGGAAAACCACTGGCAAGTTGGTGTTGGAAGATTTGCACATGCAAACAATAAGACACATATGTCTACATGAAACTTGATTCCATACACTATACTGGGCCTTTATCCTTTCACAAAATGAAGATGTATAACTAACATAGGATTCATGATAACTAGGAAGACTGTGAATCCAAATCGTGGACTTGGGGACCTTAATATTAGTAATGGAATTTTACACCATCTAATTTAATTATATAATTGCCTAGAAATCTGCCTTTATTTTGTGCATTCCACATCCAATGTAATATGTAGCCAAAAGTATACAGTTAATATACAACTGCTATCTTCTGTAACTTTTAGACAAAAAGAACACACAACACAAGAATAGCTTTATTTTCCCCTAAAGTCTCATTTAAATATGACTTTTGCTGAGATTTATTTTTCTATACTTTAAGGAGAAAATCTTGATTTTCAATTTCCAGCTGGAGGCAGAATTTCATATCTAAAATGATATATTGCAATGAATCTCTCCTGATAAGACCTCAAAAGAAGAATCTGGCAACTACTGTAAGGTCAGTTGCACATTCCCCGGTTCTTAAGTGTAGCCACTAGAATTTGTAAAGTATGTGGCCAGCCTGTATTCATTCCCAGGAAGTTAATTCAAATTAATCCAAGAATGACCATAACAAACAGCTCTCCTTAGAGGGTCTATTATGCTGGGGCTTTGCATATCATTACTTTTAATTCACAAGACAATTCTAATTGGTTGAATTCCAATTCGTTGATATTATTCCCATCCCACAGATAAGAATATTGAAGGCCAGGGAAATTAAAGGTATTGCCCAAAGTGCATAGCTTTTAAATTAGAGGAGGAAAATATTCAAAAAGGTAACTTCAAAACTTGCAAAATTCAGCAGCTTTCTGGGCCTGTGGTCCTCAACAAATTCCAGTATACAGCTACCTGCTCACAAATGTCAATCAGTGGGTACCAACTTCTGTCCTGAAAGAAGCTCATGGGCTAAGTTTCTAGATCTACCATGGTCATAATTCTTTCATCAGTCCACCAGCAAGTTGCCTAAAATGCTGAGCCAGCTCTGACTGACAAACCAAAGGAGCTAAACCCCGGTCTGGGCAACGTGTCCTGAAACGCAGTACTGGTGAAGTGATTCACCAGCGTGAAAAAGGATGACATCCTTAGATGCTCCATCATCTCCAGATTTGAAGAACAGGTTTAAGTGGAGGTGGGTGGGAGGACATATTTCAGCCCACAATTTTAAACACATTCATATTTTCTCTTCTCTCCCTACCCTCCATCCCCTTATCTCTCTTTCTCAGTAAAGTTTGCATGTGGGTGTAAATGTGGAGAATACTGAGAGGGGGTGACAACGTGAAGGAGAGGAATGCACATTGAGGTTCAATCAGAGTAGCAATGAAGAAATTGTTGATGTCAAAAAAAAAAAAAAAAAAAAGAAAGAGGAAGAAAGAAAGAAAGAAAGAAAAGGAGGAAAAACCCCTCTCCTGATTGGCAGAGCCAAGCTGATTGCAAAGCTGGGTTTCCCACGTGAAGCCCAGAGCTGAACTACGCAGTAAAAACCCTCAAAGTACATTTTTTTTTCTTTATTCTCTTTTGTCAGTTGTGCTAAATTGCAACTGAGCAGGAACTTAACATAACTTGAGTCAATCTTTGACCACAACTGATGACTTAACTGTGGTCATGTAAAAACAAAACAAACATGCAAAATATCTGCAAGGAATTATAAGATATGCAGAAACCTATAGGGAGCTTGGGGCAGGGGTGGGAAACACAACCCTGCCTGACCTTATTTTCATAGGTCAGTAAATTTATTGCCTGATCTGTGTCCCAACAGGAAACATGTGCCCAGAAAAATAAATTAGAGAAGTGCTCAGCTGTAGGCTAGTTTAGTTAAGGGGTAATGAAAAGGATAAGAATAGATGATGTGAGTGAAAGAACAGACTCAGATGCTTTTAGCAGGGAGTTTCTGGTTTCTATTATCATTCTCTCATATAAATCTAACTCCATGGTTCTTTAATGACTCTCCAGGGACCACCACTCACTGGATTAAATGAGCCCAATACCAAGAAGGGACCCAGGAGACTGTTGCCTTTCATCTCCTTTGGGATATGCCAGCGTTGTGGATCATTTTTTTTTTTTTTCCAAATAGTATTGAAGTTAGGGTTATCTGAGCTCTTCTATTAACTAAAAAAAAAAGACTAAGAAAAGATATGAATGCTGGAGATGGGCTACCCATGAGGTCCAGAATGTCAGGAGTTTATTGCAAGCTCTCAGAATAAGTACCTTCCTTGACCTTTCTAGATAAAAAATGGCAGCTGTGGGGAAAGAAGTAATCCTTCCACGTCCGGCTGTTTCCCGTCCAGTTTGGATCCCAAACTGACTTTTGTCAGCTCTTCAGTGGCTTGTGTGAGTCACCTGTCTCATATGCTTTGGCCATTAACCAAAGAGTTATGACTTCGCCAGGCCTCAGTTTCCTTTTTTATTGGCATGGGATCTCTGGGGAATCTTCTGGCTCTAAAGTTATATGAGTCTATGATTCTGATAGAAGGCCCTGGAGAGAAATAACAGAAGACTGAGAGGCAGAGCTCTGTTCAAACACAAAACTAAAGAAAAGCCAGCTCCATGATCCTGGCAGCGATGGGGGAAGAGATTCAAAGAGGGGCGATGATCTTACAGGCCCTCAGGCTCTCTAAGCATTTTCAACTTTTTAAAAAATTTTTCTTTAGCGGCTTCTTTCCCCCAAGACAAAGCTGGCATAGGAGAAGCAGTGAGGCTCAACCCACAGACCTTTATCTAAGTTACCACAGGACACTAGATTTCTGCCTTTTTTTTAAAGAGCTCTGAACTGTTATTGCGGGGAAAACTGAAGGCAACTGGCAAAACTGAAGGCGACTAACTGCCCAGGGCACCTACATGGACAGCCTCTCTGTTACCCAGGGAAGTGGTTAGAAGGGGGTGGGGTTGAAGAGCCGTGGGTCCTCCTCTCATTCTTAGCACTGGTGAGAATCTAGGTAACCTAATCTCAAGACCACCACTTTCCAGATTCTGTGTGCAAGAGAGATTGGGGATAGTGCATCCACAGCTCTCCACCACTTCCTCCCCCGTCCCACTCTCCCTCCCTCCACCCACTCGCCGGCCAGAAGCCATCCTTCATCTGGTTGGTTTATTATCATATTTTCATGTTAATGCATTTCTGTTGATCTGCGATGTCAGGTTGGATAATGAAATTTAAATTGGGTCCCTTCGATTTCCAATGGCTAAACATTTGTGAACCTAACTCCGGGGCTGCCATGCAACTTAAACACATTCTAGAGTGTTGATCACACAGCACGAGGCACCCCACACTGCAGCGGCTTTCTTGGGGAAATTTTTTTCTCCGGATGGACATTTGCAAAGGCATTTGCCCGGGAGGCAGACAACCTGCATCATTATAGCAAACCGGCTTATCAGTGAGCACGGCCTGATGGAGCAAATGCGTGGGCCACCTTCTCCCTGTTTTCTGGTCCCCACAGCCAGGTCTTTAAAAACCAACTCCGGGGGTAAAGGGATAAAGGGACCAGGAATGCTAAATTAATGGACACTTTCTTCACCAATAAATAGGAAAAAAAAGGATCACTCACTGTATTTCAGACTGATCACAGCAACATCCAGATGGAAATCCAGGTGGTTAAGAACAAGCGGAAAAATGCATGATCTTGACCCCAGAAAGAAAAAAAAAGGGGGGGGGGGAGGAGGTTGATGAAGAAAAATCCAACTGCAATTATCCATCAATTTTACTCAACATAGGCACAAATCCAACTGTGCTCTGCTGGCTTCTCTTCCCCCATCAATGCCTCATTCTGCCGCGGTCAACTTTTCTTCTCCGAAATTTCTTTGCAGATGTATTATTAATTCCCTCTCCTCTTGTGGGAAATTCAAAAAGAAAAGAAAACACCACCATATCAAGTCTTTACTTTCCTAAAAAAAGCCCCAAACTTTTCATTCCAAAAATATCTCCTTGGCTTACTTTCTCCTTTACAGAAAAAAATGAACATACTTTTCCTTTGTGGATCCTCGTTTCTCCATTTCCAATCATCCTGTTGGGGAGGGGGAGGGCAGCTGTTTTATGATTATTTATTTATGTCAGAACACACCAACCCCCGCGGGTCTGACACTGGTTTATTTCATTTTTCAATGCTCCCTGTGTGCACATATACACATTTGTGTTAAGATCCAGGTGTCACAAGAAAAAGCTTCGTTCTTCCTTCTCTCTTGCACAATCAGTTTATCCACTGCGTTCGGTTCCAGGAGAGAGCTGCGTCCCGCATCGTTCATTTTCGCAACGCACCCAACAGCCACCGCCACCAAAAAAAAAAAAAGAAAAAGAAAAAAAGAAAAAGTCTCCTTTTACATCGCCGATTCCTCTCCCCAGCCCCGACCTCGAAGAATTTGGGGATCAACTCCCCCCAATCGCCGCCCTTCCGGCCGGCCCCTTCTCCAAAGATCTGATTAGATTTCTCATCACAACCCAGTGCGCAATTGGATTTTTGATTTCAGCCACCCGGCCAGCCACCTTCCCCTCTCCCTCCAAACTCTCTGTTATATCCTGTCTCCTTCCCTCCACCGCCTCTGCAATTTCATAATCTCACGTTAAATGGAGTGCGGGGGGGCGGGGACGGGGGCGGGGGCGGAGGTAGTGAAGGAAAATTTCAAGGCTCCGTCAGCTGTCAAGAAGAAATCCATTCCTCCCCCCGCTACTTCTTTTTTTCTTTAAGGCTCGGGGTGGCTTGCGCTTCCTCTGTCCCCGCCCCCACCCCTAGCACCCGGTCCAGATCCTCCAGGTGTAGCAGAACTCCAGGATCAGGGCCGGGATCACGGGGGAGACGCGTGACGCGGTCCCTCGCCGGCGGCCCCTGCCAGCCACCGGGTCCCCTTCTCCTCCATCAGCGGGCAGCGGATCCTGGGGGCGCCGCGATGAAAGAAGTTCAAATTGGGCTTTTATTTCAAATGGGGAGGGTGAAGTGAGGGGCTCGACGGGGTGTTTTGTTAGGCAAATAAAAAAATAATAATAAGGAAAGAAGATACAAAATAGAACATGGAACGAAGGAGGTAAAAAAAAAAAAAAAATAAAAACAATCCCTAGTCGCTGGCTCCTCTCATCCTTCTCGAATGAAACTGCAGCTTTGATCTCATTTCCAGCTGCGTCGGGTGCATTCTGGAGCCACAAGTTGGTCTCTCTTCGCGCAGACCTTCCCGACGCCGGCTAGTCCTCCGCGAGGAGACGCGTTCCCGGGAGCGCAGCTGCTCCGCGCCGTCTTTAGCGCCATCGCCCCGGCTCGCGGCTCCCAGCGCGGCAGAAAGCCCGGTCCCCTTCCATCCACTTCGGCTGGAACTCTTTCTTCCTCCCCAGCCCGCTCCTCTCTCCCTTCCTTTCCACCCAAAGAATAAATGCGCTCCCAGTGCCGGAGGCAGTTCCTTTCTCTCGGCCAATGCCACGTCCTGACGGTTTGGGTCCTAGCTCCCCAAATCTCCTCTCGGACTGCGGTCCCCTTCCCTCTTCTGCCCCTCTTTCTTTCCCTTTTTCCTTTCCCTTTTTCTGCTTGTGATCAGTAAAATACAATTACCCAATTACCTCCCATCATCTTAGCACTGATTGGTCAATTGCATTAACACTTGAAGTCGGGGTGGAGGGGATTGGAGCCCCTGCGGTGTGGCACTGCTGCCACCTGGAGGGCAGAGCTAGAACAGCTGTGTTTCAAAGCCACCCCATACTCAGAGGTTAGTAACGCGCAAAGAAACTCTGCGGTCGTGTGGAAGAAGTCATTTTTTGTTTTGTTTTGTTTCTCAAAGCCTGGCTGTGTTCATCCTGAAAGCCGGGAGTTGGAGCGACAAAGGGGAAGACATAGAAATCGAATCACCACTAGGATTCAAAAATATCAAACACACAAATCTGTTGCTTTCAGATAGCTGGACAAGAGCCTCTTCCCTGCCTAGGCAAGCAGGCTGGTCACAAGGTAAGGATTAACACAGTACCACTACCTAGGATAGACTAATCAGAAGAAATCTAGGAGGAGCTGAAATACTGCCAGGGAGGGAGCCTTGGTCCAGCAGGATAATCTCACCAGGAGGAAACACTGTAAAGGTGAAATAGGAGCCTTCAGCCTATGCAGTGTTGCAGTAAATTGGCCTGTTCAGTTTGTACAAGACATCCAGGACAGTTTGACAACTCAATTCCAACATCCCTTGCTCCTAGTTGTGGGCTTTTCCACCAACTCACGTTGGGGGCGGGGGCAGGGGCGGGTGGCATATTTCAACTTCACTGGGTCTTAGAAAGATGGAAGGGCCTGCATAATAATATTATTAATAACATATTTATGTTGGTTTCTTTCTCCACTATACAATTGTCAGAGGCCCTTTCTCTAAGCTGTACTTACTCATTTTATACCATTCAGGTATGTGACCTTGAGACATGAAATGGATAAAATGAGGAATGATAATTCAAACAATAAAACATTATATATTTGGGGGAGGAAGGCAAATAAATATTTATCTGTTTCAAGTTGCATAATCGATCTCTATGCTGATTTACTACACTTTTGAGAGATCAGAATATGTACTTGGTTTGAAAATAGTTTTAAATAGGCTGTATGTTACTCTATTAAAGCACATTATATACTTGAGATTTGAGTCTTTATGTTACAAATCATAATGAGAAGTGACATTCAACAAAAGGGAGAAAATTTTTACTGAGGGAACATTAGAGGCATATCCAAGTTCACACCAAATGTTCTTTTAGTTTTTTCCTGTTCCCTTTATAGTACATGGGTATTTCCTCATTTAAAGTTAAAAAATGAAAGGAACTACATCTATATATTTCTTTGGGTACTAAGCACATACTCTAATATGTATTTCAGATGTCAGCACCTGCAAGAGAAAAGGCCTTTCTTTACACATGGATTGTGATTTATTTAATTTCTCTGTCTTTTGGAGAACTTTGATGTAGTTATTGATTGCATCAAAATGTGAATTTGTTGAGGGGTAATGGCATTGCTTCTGTTTTTAAAAGAATGCTGTATTGATTAATTCAAAGCACTAGTGGGCAGTTGACTATAAGTTTAATTTGTCTTTTGAAGCTCTTACCCTTATATGCCAATTGCAGTTTATCAACTAACAAACCATTAAAAAGGGCTTTCACTAGCTGCTCTAGATAACGCCAAAGGAATCTACCTTCTGGTTCTGAAGTAAGCTAGAAGCCATTTGAAATGAAAATTTTCTTTTTAGGGACTTTGATAGCAAGGGCAAGGCCAGTGATTGTTTTTCAAAGCTGATTATTAGCTACCTACCAGACATCTTTAAAGCCTTTCAGAATGAATTAATCTATCAAACAAAGCAGCAGTGAAGTATCAGTGCTATTTAAACAAAAAGAAAAAGGAAAGTCTTCCCTTTCCTGTTTACCTACCCATTCAGCAGCTGGGATTTCTTTTCCCACACCAGTTGCCCAATCACACTGTATGACCTTGAATTAGCCATTTGGCTTTCATTGTTTGATTCAGACTCAACCTGTGTTTTGGGGGCATCCCTACGGCATGGTTGTCTTTTGCTGACTTCTCATATACATCACCTTATTTAAAACTCAAAACAACCCCCTGAGAGATTTTTAAAGATGGGGAAAGTGATGCTAAAGCCACATATTTGGTAAATATGTCTTATTAAGACATAGACAAGTCTTGAACCTAGATCTACTCAATTCCAGTTCTTCCAGTTTTGCTACAGTTTCTGGGTTTGGGAAGCATGGGGAATACATCTAAGACAGTCATAGACGTGCAGACTGTCATAGCATAGTCAAGATCAGCCCTGAATCCCAGAGATGAATTTGTAACCCTACGGGTGAAATGAAATTGACACATTTGTCACTGAATGATCTTACTCAAAGAGAATTGAAATAAGTAGTCAACAAGCTAACTGTCATACAAATGTACACGCAAACTAAATTGTTAAATAATGACATAAATATAGATACTTATTCAGTAGGAGTGTCAGGTACTGTCAACAATGACAGCATATGTGTTTAAGTAAAATTCTTTGCAAAAGTTCTTTTAGAGGAAATAATTGCCCAAAGACTAACGGATTGTTCATGTTGTCACACTTCCAATTAGCCCATTTGGTTACCCAAAGCATGGGCAGGACGGATGCCATTAAAATGAGATGACTTGGGAGAAGAAGGGCACAGTGCTAATGTCGCAGGTTTGTTCTATGGACATTGAGAATTCTATGTTTGTGATTCTCTCCTGATTTGTAGGCATTTGGGTGGGGAAACAAAATTATGTTATTTCACTGTGTGCTGATGACTCTACCTGGTATAATCTTTAGCAAACAGCAGAGGACAGAATCTTGTAATCAGAAGTACAAAATAACAAACAGAACGAGCTCTGTAACTTTGCTTTGCAAATAGAGAAAATTTGGATGCAGCTATTGCGTTTATTAATTTGATTTAACAGGCTGTAGGCTAGTCTATTCAAGCACAACACATACTTAAGATTTGAGTGTTTACATTACCAATTCTGGGAATAGACATTCCCTTTGCACTTCCAGCACTATTAAAAGGGACCAGGATGTCCTGTGGGATAATCGTATCAAGCTTGCCTCTAAAGTCAAGCATAATGAATGATGGAATGTGAATTAACTTCATTAGACCAACTTCTTTTGAAGACTACTTTAATGATCAAATGCCATACTTAGTAGGAACTTACTACATCTGTTATGTTAGACAATATTCCAAGAATGTTGTATTTCAGAATTAGAAGATATCCTAATAGTCATCTATTCTTTGTTCCTTGAAATATAGATGAAGACACCAAAAGAGAAGATTTGCAAATTTATGGTTTTTTAAAGTATCTCCTCTACTATCCCTCCACCCAGTTCCCACCCTATATAGTCTTACTTTACTGTGCCCTCATGCTTTCAAAATTTTTAAATAATAACTAGCACTTAATGATAGCTTATGAGTGCCAAGTACAGCTCTAAGTATGTGGTAGATGTCAGTGCAGACAATCCTCCCAACAATTTAATGAAGTAGGTACAATTACCATCCCATTTTATAGATAATGCAAATGGAATTGTGGTTAAGTAAGGGCACCCAGCTAGGAAGTGACAGAAGCAAGATTTTCAATGCAGGTTATTTTGCTTCAGAGATCATGGTTTTAATGAATATTTCCTATTATTACTTATTGCATTGAATGCAAATCATTTGTTCATGTCTACATTCCCACCAAACCATGGTCGATTTCATGAGAGCATTTTTTTTGTATTTCTAATACTGTGCACATAGTTGAATGAATGAATGTCTAAAATTAAGATATTAGGAAATGTCTACATTTTTGTTTCTTAGTGACTATTCTTTTTACTGTGGTACATAAAATGTTAGAAATAGGAGATACTTAGTGCAATTATTAAATAGAAAAACTAAGAAAGCATGCCACCGAATATAATAATTTAATTGGAGATTTATAACTTCTATATCACTTAGCTATTGCTGCATGATAAACCATTCCAAAATTGGTAGCTGAAAACACTAATTATTAATTGTTTCTCATGAATCTACAGGTCAGTCAGGGATTGGTTAAGTGGCTCTTCTGATCTTGGCTGTGTTCACTGATAGCTGATCTAGAATGGTCTCAGCTATAGTCACTGGGACAACTCAACTTCAGTCTATGTGTATCTTCCTTCGTCAACTTAACCCAAGCAAATTTCTTGGCAAAAGCAGAAGTACAAGGGAGCAAGCAGAATGCACTTTTTCAAGTTTCTGTATGAATCAAATCTGCTGACTTCCCACTGGCTACAGTAAATCACTTGGTACCCATCATCAAGGAATGGAGCAGATCATGCCACCTACAGTGGGAGGCAGCTGTAAAGTTACATGACAAAAGAGTGAAGAATCACAGTTATCATCACAATCAACCACAAACTTCTGTCCTTTACAAACAGCAAATTTCCTTACTGATTACTGGGGTTTGCAGGAAAGAAATTCTCTGCATTCAGTCAGTCACTTGTTTATTTTGAGAGATGAGTACTAACATCCCATTATGTGCCAGGTATTATGGAAGTTATCACTGCCTCCTCTGACGGCCTTCACTTTCCTGATCACATCTGTTGATGCTAATTCAGGAATGGCTCATACATCTGCCTAGTTCTCTCACTGTATTACTTTACTAAGACCATTCTCAAGTTCCTCTGCGGTCTCTTTGCACTAGCCTTTCTTCTTATCCATTCCATCCCCTCCCTAGTACCCATTAGCTTCTGAAAAAGAAAAAAAAACAAAAAACAAAACTGATGAGAAAGTTTAAAGGAAGAAACAGTAAAGGAAAAATATGTATAATAACAAAAAACACAATACTGGGAAAACTTTTTGCAATGCATAGAACAAAGGATTCATATTCTAAATCATAAATAGTTCTTAGGAATAGCTTTTAGGAATAAATGAGAAAACCACAGATGTCCTTCCAGATAAGTGGTAAAAAATGCATTACTAATCAATTTACAGAAGTACTGGAATTGAACGCTTATTGGTACACATATTACTTAGCACAGTGCCTGGTCCTTTGGCATCCAAATACATTTTGATTAAATGGATGAATAAACAGTTTACTTGGTGGTGGCAGGAAAGTGGGTAGGTAATAAGTATGCTAATTACAAGCAATGGTGATATAAGATCTGGTCAGAATTTTACCAGAAATAAGTGTAAAGAGCTGAGGCAGCAGAGGAGGCAGTACCCACCTATCCATAAGGGCAGTCCCAGAGGACTTCACATAAGAAAACTACATGTGTTCAAAGCTTCATGAATGTTAGTCTACAGCTGATGAGTGCAGAATTGCCTGTTTTGCAGCCAGAGGACAGAGAATGAGGTTCATTCTAAGAAAAATGGCCCAAAGATTGGCAGGGCTCAAGCTTAGCTAAATGATATACTCAGTTATGGAGGGCTGATCAGACTATTAGATGCCATGTAGAGATCAAGAGAGTTGAGATTTTAAAGGTAGTCTTAGAATGTTCCTTCTAGGAGTGTATCAAGATGTCTGAGAAGGAAGGGCATGAGTGAAGGGGGAATATCTTGAGGGAGAATACTTCCTTTCTCCTACCACCCTAGGCAACATGACACATTCTAGGACTAACTTAAAGTAAAAAAAAGAAAGCTTAAATAAACAACTGTATGACAATTTGGCAACCAATTCTAAATCAATTTAGACCAAATTACATTGTAGAAATCTTGTTTTTTTAAATTTTATATTGGGGTGTATTTGATTTACATTGTTGTGTTAGTTTCAGGTGTACAGGAAAGTGATTCAGTTATACATGTACATATATCTATTTTTTTCAGACTCTTTTCCCATATATAGGTTATTACAGAATATTGAGTAGAGTTCCCTGTGCTATACAGTAGGTCCTTGTTGATTATCTATTTTATATATAGTAGTGTGTATATGTTAATCCCAAACGTCTAATTTATCCCTCCCCCTGCCACCTTTCCCCTCTAGTAACTGTAAGTTTATTTTCTAAGTCTGTGAGTCTGTTTCTGTTTTGTAAATAAGTTCATTTGTATCATATTTTTAGATTTTACATATAGGTGATATATGATATTTGTCTTTGTCTGACTTACATCACTTAGTATGATAATTTCTAGGTCCATCCATGTTGCTGCAAATGGCATTATCTTTTTAAATGGTGACCCAAGCTCTTGTAGAACACAATATCCTATATCAAATGTTTCTAAGAAAGGTGGTATTTGTGCAGAGAAACTGCATTCTGGCATCTTTGTACTGTCTAAATTAGGAGTCTTTGCACTGAGGAGAAAATTGCCCATAAAGGTATCTTTAAAACTCCACCAGGAGAGGGGACCTTCAACATGGTGTAGGAGTAAGATGTGGAGATCACCTTCCTCCCCACAAATACATCAGAAATACATCTACATGTGGAACAGCTCATACAGAACACCTACTGAACGCTGGCAGAAGACCTCAGACTTCCCAGAAGGCAAGAAACCCCCCATGTACCTGGGTAGGGCAAAAGAAAAAAGAAAAAACAGAGACAAAAGAATAGGGACAGGAGCTGCACCAGCGGGAGGAGCTGTGAAGGAGGAAAAGTCTCCACACACTAGGAATCCCCATCACAGGCGGAGACTGCGGGTAGCGGAGGGGGTAAGCTTCGGAGCCACGGAGGAGAGCGCAGCCACAGGGGTGCAGAGGGCAAAGCGGAGAGGTTCCTGCACAGAGGATCGGTGCTGACCAGCACTCACCAGCCCGAGAGGCTTGTCTGCTCACCCACCAGGGCAGGTGGGGGCTGGGAACTGAGGCTTGGGCTTCAGAGGTCGGATCCCAGGGAGAGGACTGGGGCTGGCTCCGTGAACACAGCCTGAAGGGGGCTAGTGCATCACAGCTAGCCAGGAGGGAGTCCAGAATTGCCTAAGAGGCAAGAGACCATTGTTTCAGGGTGTGCGAGGAGAGGGGATTCAGAGCACCACCTAAAGGAGCTCCAAAGATGGGCGCGAGCTGCAGCTATCAGTGTGGACACCAGAGACAGGCATGAGATGCTAAGGCTGCTGCTGCAGCCACCAAGAAGCCTATGTGCGAGCACAGGTCACTATCCCCACCTCCCCTCCAGGGAGCCTGTGCAGCCTGCCACTGCCAGGGTCCTGTGACCCAGGGACAACTTCCCCGGGAGAATGCACGGCGTGCCTCAGGCTGTTGCAACATCATGCCAGCCTCTGCCACTGCAGGCTTGCCCCGCATTTTGTACCCCTCCCTGCCCCCGGCCTGAGGGACCCAGAGCCCCCCAATCAGCGCTCCTTTAACCCCTTCTTGTCTGGGTGAAGAACAGATGCCAAAGGGCAACCTACATGCAGAGGCAAGGCCAAATCCAAAGCTCAACCCCAGGAGTTGTACGAACAAAGAAGAGGAAGGGAAATTTCTCCCAGCAGCCTCAGAAGCAGTGGATTAAATCTCCATAATCAACTTGATGTACCCTGCATCTGTGGAATACCTGAATAGACAATGAATCGTCCCAAAATTGAGGTGGTGGACTTTGGGAGCAACTGTAGAGTTGGGGTTTGCTTTCTGCATCTAATTTGTTTCTGGTTTTATGTTTATCTTAGTTTAGTATTTAGAGCTTATTATCACTGGTAGATTTGTTTACTAATTTGGTTGCTCTCTTCCTTTACATATATATATTTTTTTCCTTTTTCTCTTTTTGTGAGTATGTATGTGTATGCTTCTTCACGTGATTTTGTCTGTGAGGTTTGCTTTTACAATTTGTCCTAGGGCTCAGTCTGTCTGTTTTGGGTTTTTTTTTTTTTTTTTTAGTATAGTTTTTAGCACTTGTTATCATTGGTGGATTTCTTTATTGGTTTGGTTGCTCTCTTCTTTCTTTTTTTAAATTACTTTTTAATTTTTTTATTTTAATAATTTTTTTATTTTAATAACTTTATTTTATTATATATATATTTTTTCTTTCTTTCTTTTTTTCTTTTCTCCCTTTTCTTCTGAGCCGTGTGGCTGACAGGCTCTTGGTGCTCCAGCTGGGTGTCAGGCCCAAGCCTCTGAGGTGGGAGAGCTGAGTTCAGGACATTGATCTACCAGAGACCTCCCAGCCCCACATAATATCACACATCAAAAGCTCTCCCAGAGATCTCCATCTCAATGTTAAGACCGAGCTCCACTCAACGACCAGCAAGCTACAGTGTGGAACACCCCATGCTAAACAACTAGCAAGACAAGAACACAACCCCATCCATTAGCAGAGAGGCTGCCTAAAATCATAATAAGTTTACAGAAACCCCAAAACATACCACTGGACGTGGTGCTGCCCATGAGAAAGACAAGATCCAGCCTCATCCACCAGAACACAGGCACCAGTTGCCTCCACCAAGAAGCTTACACAACCAACTGAACCAACCTTACCCACTGGGGGAAGACACCAAAAATAACGGGAACTACAAACCTGCAGCCTGTGAAAAGGAGACCCCAAACACAGCAAGCTGAACAAAATGAGAAGACAGAGAAATACATAGCAGATGAAGGAGCAAGGTAAAAACCCACCAGACCAAACAAGTGAAGAGGAAATAGGCAGTCTACCTGAAAAAGAATTCAGAGTAATCATAGTAAAGATGATCTAAAATCTTGGAAATAGAATAGAGAAAATATAAGAAACATTTAACAAGGACCTAGAAGAACTAAAGAGCAAATAAACAATGATGAACAACACAACAAATGAAATTAAAAATTCTCTAGAAAGAATCAATAGCAGAATAACTGAGGGAGAAGAATGGATAAGTGACCTGGAAGATAAAATAGTGGAAATAACTACCACAGAGCAGAATAAAGAGAAAAGAATGAAAAGAATTGAGGACAGTCACAGAAACCTCTGGGACAATATTAAATGCACCAACATTTGAATTATAGGGGTCCCAGAAGAAGAAGAGAAAAAGAAAGGGACTGAGAAATATTTGAAGAGATTATAGTTGAAAACTTCCCTAATATAGGAAAGGAAATAGTAAATCAAGTCCAGGAAGCACAGACAGTCCCATACAGGATAAATCCAAGGAGAAACACTCCAAGACACACATTAATCAAACTAACAAAAATTAAATACAATGAAAAAATATTAAAAGCGGCAAGGGAAAAGCAACAAATAACATACAAGGGAATCCCCATAAGGTTAACAGCTGATCTTTCAGCAGAAACTCTGCAAGCCAGAAGCGTGTGCCAGGACATTTTTAAAGTGATGAAGGGGAAAAACCTACAACCAAGATTACCCAGCAAGGATCTCATTCAGATTCGAAGGAGAAATTAAAACCTTTACAGACAAGCAAAAGCTAAGAGAGTTCAGCACCACCAAACCAGCTTTACAACAAATGCTAAAGGAACTTCTCTAAGCAGGAAACACAGAGAAGGAAAAGACATAGAGTAACAAACCCAAAACAATTAAGAAAATGGTAAAAGGAACATACACATCGATAATTACCATAAATGTAAATGCATTAGATGCTCTAACCAAAAGACATAGACTGGCTGAATGGATGCAAAAACAAGATCCGTATATATGCTGTCTACAAGAGACCCACTTCAGGCCTAGGGACACATACAGACAAAGTGAGGGGATGGAAAAAATATTCCATGCAAATGGAAATCAAAAGAAAGCTGGAGTAACAATTCTCATATCAGACAAAATAGACTTTAAAATAAAGACTTTTACAATGGACAAAGAAGGACATTACATAATGATCAAGGGATCAATCAAAGAAGAAGACATAACAATTGTAAATATTTATGCACCCAACATAGGAGCACCTCAATACATATAGCAAATGCTAACAGCCATAAAAGGGGAAATCGACAGTAACACAATAATAGCAGGGGACTTTAATGCCCCGCTTTCTCCAATGGACAGATCATGTAAAATGAAAATAAGTAAGGAAACACAAGCTTTAAATGATACATTAAACAAGAGGGCCTTACTTGATATTTATAGGACATTTCATCCCAAAACAACAGAACACACGTTCTTCTCAAGTGTTCATGCAACATTTTCCAGAATAGATCATATCTTGGGTCACATATCAAGCCTTGGTAAGTTTAAGAAAAATGAAATCGTATCAAGTATCTTTTCCAACCAAAACACTATGAGACTAGATATCAATTACAGGAAAAAATCTGTAAAAAATACAAACACATGGAGGCTAAACAATAAACTACTAAATAACCAAGAGATCACTAAAGAAATCAAAGAGGAAATCAAAATATACCTAAAAACAAATGACAATGAAAACACAATGACCCAAAACCTATGGGATGCAGCAAAAGCAGTCCTAAGAGGGAAGTTTATACCAATATAATCTTACCTCAGGAAACAAGAAAAACCTCAAATAAACAATCTAACCTTACACCTAAAGCAATTAGAGAAAGAAGAACAACAACAAAAACAAAGTTGGCAGAAGGAAAGAAATCATAAAGATCAAATCAGAAATAAATGAAAAAGAAATGTAAGAAACAACAGCAAAGATCAATAAAAGTAAAAGCTGTTTCTTTGAGAAGACAAAGAAAATTGATAAATCATTAGCCAGACTCACCAAGAAATAAAGGGAGAAGACTCAAATCAACAGAATTAGAAATGAAAAAGGAGAAGTAACGACTGACACTGCAGAAACACGAAGGATCATGAGACACTACTACAAGCAACTCTGTGCCAATAAAATGGAGAACCTGGAAGAAATGGACAAATTATTAGAAAAGCACAACCTTCTGAGACTGAACCAGGAAGAAATAGAAAATATAACCAGAACAATCACAAGCACTGAAATTGAAACTGTGATTAAAAATCTTCCAACAAATAAAACCCCAGGACCAGATGGCTTCACAGGCAGATTCTATCAAACATTTAGAGAAGAGCTAACACCTATCCTTCTCAAATGCTTCCAAAATACAGCAGAGGGAGGACCACTTCCAAACTCATTCTACGAGACCACCATCACCCTGATACCAAAACCAGACAAAGGTGTCACAAAGAAAGGAAACTAAAAAAAAAAAAAAAAAAAAACTAAAAAAAAAAAAAAAAAAAAAAAGAAACTAAAAAAAAAAAAAAAAAAAAAAAAAAAAGAAAGGAAACTACAGGCCAGTATCACTGATGAACATAGATGCGAAAATCCTCAACAAAATACTAGCAAACAGAACCCAGCAGCACATTAAAAGGATCATACACCATGATCAAGTGGGGTTTATCCCAGGGATGCAAGGATTCTTCAATATACGCAAATCAATCAATGTGATAAATCATATTAACAAATTGAAGGAGAAAAACCATATGATCATCTCAATAGATGCAGAAAAAGCTTTCAACAAAATTCAACACCCATGTATGATAAAAACCCTCCAGAAAGTAGGCATAGAGGGAAATTACCTCAACATGCTAAAGGCCATATATGACAAACCAACAGTCAACATCGTTCTCAATGGTGAAAAACTGAAACCATTTCCACTAAGATCAGGAAAAAGACGAGGTTGCCCACTCTCATCACTATTATTCAACATAATTTTGGAAGTTTTAGCCACAGCAATGAGAGAAGAAAAAGAAATAAAAGGAATCCAAATAGGAAAAGAAGAAGTAAAGCTGTCACTGTTTACAGATGACATGATACTATACATAGAGAATCCTAAATATGCTACCAGAAAACTACTAGAACTAATCAATGAATGTGGTAAAGTAGCAGGATACAAAATTAATTCACAGAAATCTCTTCCATTCCTATACACTAATGATGAAAAACATGAAAGAGAAATGAAGGAAACACTCCCATTTACCATTGCAACAAAATGAATAAAATACCTAGGTATAAACCTACTTAAGGAGACAAAACACCTGTATGCAGAAAACTATAAGACACTGATGAAAGAAATTAAAGATGATACAAACAGATGGAGTGATATACCATGTTCTTGGATTGGAAGAATCAACATTGTGAAAATGACTATATTACCCAAAGCAATCTACAGATTCAGTGCAATCCCTATGAAACTACCAATGGCATTTTTCACAGAACTAGAACCAAAAATTTCACAATTTGTATGGAAACACAAAAGACCCAGAATAGCTAAAGCCATCTTGAGAAAGAAAAACGGAGCTGGAGGAATCAGGCTCTGGACTTCAGACTATACTACAAAGCTACAGTGATCAAGACAGGATGGTACTGGCAAAAAAACAGAAATATAGATCAACGGAACAGGATAGAAAGCCCAGAGATAAACCCACACACCTATGGTCACCTTATTTTTGATAAAGGAGGCAAGAATATACAATGGAGAAAAGACAGCCTCTTCAATAAGTGGTGCTGGGAAAACTGGACAACTACATGTAAAAGAATGAAATGAGAACACTCCCTAACACCATACACAAAAATAAACTCCAAATGGATTAGAGTTCTAAATGTAAGGCCAGAGAGTATAAAACTGTTAGTGGAATACACAGGCAGAACACTTTTTGACATAAATCACAGCAAGATCCTTTTCGACCCACCTCCTAGAGAAATGGAAATAAAAACAAAAATAAACAAATGGGACCTAATGAAACTTAAAAGCTTTTGCACAGCAAAGGAAAACATAAACAAGACGAAAAGACAACCCTCAGAGTGGGAGAAAATATTTGCAAACAAAGCAATTGATAAAGGATTAATCTCAAAAATATACAAGCAGCTCATGCTGCTCAGTATCAAAAAAACAACGCAATCCAAAATGGGCAGAAGACCTAAACAGACATTTTTCCAAAGAAGATATACAGATTGCCAAGAAACACATGAAATGATGCTCAGCAACACTAATCATTAGAGAAATGCAAATCAAAACTACAATGAGGTATCATCTCACACCGGTCAGAAGGGACATTATCAAAAAATCTACTAATGATAAATGCTGAAGAGGTGTGGAGAAAAGGAAACCCTCTTGTACTGTTGGTGGGAATGTAAATTGATGCAGCCACTATGGAGAACAGTATGGAGGTTCCTTAAAATACTAAAAATAGAACTACCATATGACCCAGCAATCCCACTACTGGGCATATACCCCCCTGAGAAAACCATAATTCAAAAAGAGTCATGTACCACAATGTTCATTGCAGCTCTATTTACAATAGCCAGGACATGGAAGCAACCTAAGGGTCCATCGACAGATGAATGCATAAAGAAGGTGTGGCCCATATATACAATGGAATATTACTCAGCCATGAAAAGAAACGAAATTGCGTTATTTGTAGTGAGGTGGATGGACCTAGAGTCTGTCATACAGAGTGAAGTAAGTCAGAAAGAGAAAAACAAATACCGCATGCTAACACATACATATGGAATCTAAAAAAAAAAAAAAAAAAAAAAAAGTGGTTATGAAGAACCTAGGGGCAGGACAAGAATAACGATGCAGACAGAGAAAACGGACTTGAGGACACGGGGAGGGGGAAGGGTAAGTTGGGACGAAGTGAGAGAGTGGCATGGACATATATATACTACCAAATGTAAAATAGATAGCTAGTGGGAAGCAGCCGCATAGCACAGGGAGATCAGCTCAGTACTTTCTGTCCACCTAGAGGGGTGGGATAGGGAGGGTGGGAGGGAGACGCAAGACGGAAGGGATATGGGGATATATGTATACGTATAGCTGATTCCCTTTTGATACAGCAGAAACTAACACACCATTGTAAAGCAATTATACTCCAATAAAGATGTTAAAAAAAAAAAAAAACTCCACCAGGAATTAGTAGATGGTATGAATCTGGTTGTGTAATTTGGGAAGACAGCTGCATTTGATTTCGCTAAATCAGCACTTGTTACTAAACAACTCCTAAAGCTTGTCACTTTATTTCAGCATTAACCATGCAGTGCAGATTCAAAAAGTGATAGCCTTGTTTTCCCTACCATGCTACTAGTGTGTTTTCAGGAAATGAAGTTCCTAGATTTCAAAATTAATTTCTCTTCCCTTTGAAGATGCATGAGTACATCTGTGGTTCTAGGCCTCCAGCTGATTTAGTGGCACATGATTCTAATAATGTTAGACAATCTGCATTTTTAAATATCCAGGTTTCTAACATGCACAGCACTTTTTAGGGAAGTAAATGTCTGTCTAGGAGAGGTTGCAGATTTAAAAAATAATAATTTATTGTATTTACACAGACAATGGAAACACCTTTATTGCTTGAATGAGATAATTCTCCAAACACCAGGAATAAATATATAAGAGATACATATCTCTTTTATAATATATAGAAGATATATGGCTCAGAGTTGACTTTCCAAATAGGAGGGGATCTTTAAACTCATCAACAATTATGGGAGTTTATAGAGAAATGAGATATAAAACAAATATTCCTGTGGCAGGTGAACATCGTGAAGTGTGTATGGACTTGTGGTCTTTTTGAGCAGAGTAAACACTGGGGGACTCTTGATGGATTGAGTGTTTAACATTTTACTGAAACCTTTAGCTGACAATCTTCCTGAAAATAATTTTTATTAAAATTTTATGAATTTTTATGGAAGTTCATATTTTCACTAGGATAACAATTGTGTCATACTGTAAAGGACCTAAACAGATATTTTTCTAAAGAAGACATACATATGGCCAACAGGTGTGTGAAAAGATGTTCAACATCACTAATCATCAGGGAAATGCAAATTACACCTGTTTAAATGGCCATTATCAAAAAGACAAGAGTAACAAGTGTTAGCCAGTGTAGGGAGAAAAGGGAACACTTGTACATTGTTGGTGGGAATGTAAATTGGTACAGTTACTATGGAAAACAGTATAAAGGTTCCTCAAAAAGTTAAAAATAGAAATACCATGTGATCCATCAATTCCACTTCTGGGTATATATATGGAAGAAATGAAATCAGGATCTTGAAGAGATACCTGCACCTTCATGTTCATTGTAGCATTACTTACCATAGCCAAGATGTGGAAACAATCTAAGTGTCCATTGACAGATGAATGCATAAAGAAAAAAAAAAATATATATATATATTTATATATATATAATGGAATGTTATTTGGTCATGAGAAAAGAGAATCTGAGACAACATGGATGGACCTCGAAGGCATTATGCAAAATGAAATGTCAGAGAGAGAAAGACAAACACTGTATGATCTCACTTATAAGTAGAATCTAAAATCGCCAGACTCATAGAAACAGAGTAGAATGATGTTGCCAAGATCTGAGGGTAGGAGAAATGAGGAGATGTTGGTCAAGGGTAAAACTTCCAGTTATAAGATGACTGTTTCAGGGATCTAATGTATGGTGACTATAGTTAACAATAATGTATCATTTACTTGAAAGTTGCTAAGAGGGTAGATTTTAAATGTTCTCACAATACACACACAAATAAAATGGAATTATGTGGAGTGATGGAGGTGTTACTTTATTGTGGTAGTCATTTCACAATATATACATCTTTGAAATCATCAAATTGTACACCTTAAACTAACACAATGTAATGTGTCAATTATATCTTAATAAAGCTGGAAAAAATGAGTCAAGAATACTGAAAAATAGTATGCTATGTTAGATTTAATTTCGTACTTTAATTTTTATTAATGATGCCTCCATTTTTTTTTACTGTTCTTATTGATTTTAGTGGCTACGTTTAAAAGGCCACTGAATTTTCTTTTCTTCTATTCTCAATTCTGTTTCTTTTACCTCTAGGGTTAGAGAGTGACAAAAGTATGTTATCATCTTGTGTGTTTTTCTTCTGCAGTAAGCAAGATCCTTAATAAAAAATTTGCATATAGGTGCTAATTAACAATTTAGTTCAACCTAATCCATTCCATTCATTTATTTAACAAAATTTTATCGAATACCAAATTTGGTAGGCTCTGCATATACAGAAAAAGTATTAGGAACTTTTCATTATTTCCCAGAGACGGTTACATTTTTAGAAAGGATTCGTGTATATTCAGAAAAAGGATATGCTTGATCCAAGAAAAGAACATGGAATAGTGCCCAGAGCAGTAAGTTTGGAATCACATAGACCTGAGTTTGAATTTGACAAACATTCATTGTTTGTACTTTAGGAGAACGGCAAATACTTTAGGGGCTGGAGCTTAAGGAGAAAGTGTGTCAGGGAAGGAGATGAAGTGCCAAGAAATGAACTTGCATAGAGCAGCCCAATCAAGGATTCTTTTTTTTGAAGAAGAAGATGGTCCAAATATCATCATCATTTTTCAGTGAGGTGTATTAAGTTAAGGGGTAACATGATAAGTCTGGAAATTTCAAAAGACATTCCAAAGGACATTATGCAAGTAAATTGCAGAAGAGGAACAACTTGGACACAGGAGAGCAATTAGGAAACTAAGGGAGGGTGTGAGGATGCAAACAAGGCAGCAGCTTTGGGGTGGGAGAGAAGGAGATGGGCATAAAAAATGCCAAGTGTTAAAATCTGCAAAATTTTACCAATTTGCATGCTTACTATTTGTGCATATGTGCATGTGGATGTGTGTGTACATGTGCGACATTAGACTTGGAGGTTATACATAACTCCCATTCAATATAATAAAGCACTTCCTGAAAATAAAGCTTTCTGAACTGGGAAAGGGCTGCCTCATAAGATTGTCATTGAAGTTGTTCAAGCCTAGGCTCTAAGTTGTGTCTGGGTCCTTAAGGCAGGGATAGATTAGATAAATAATTTCCAAACATTGACCCGGATTACATTTCCACTAGTTCACTATAGCAAAATGAGAAGGGTAAGGGCAATAGACTGGGTTTATCCTAGGAAATACTTGAATTTCAAGCGAAAATCTTCAGTTGGTGATGAATTCTGTCCTATATGTTTACAACTATAATTTCCTTTCTTGTTTTTATTTAGTAACATTTTAAAATGTAAGTATCTGGCAAAATCCAAAGTTGGAAACATTTGTTGAGTCACTGTATATTTATTCATTTTAATGACGTGAAAGGTGTTAAAGTCTGGGACTTGCTAGACTGATGACCTTTAAGGGCACTTTGGTCTCTTAAATTTTATGCTTTTATCAGAATCAGAATACGTCTGCCTGGAGAAGCGCTTTCATGTAGATCCACAGAACAGTGTGATCGACTATATTCAACCTTTCATAAAACAAATCAGTTGTCTCAGACTAGTACTGCAGAAAATGCTCCCTAAGTTTCCAGCCCTTTTAGAAAGCCAAATTCTAAAGTGAAATTGATGACATCTTACAAATCCTTGCTCGAACGTTCCTTTCACAGCAAAATACGGCATGGGAAAAATGTTAAGAACCAAATTGCTAGTATCACTCACCACAGTCGACTATTTTGGTGCCCACCACATGCAGACCTACAGACCTGTGTCAAACCATCTTCCGTATGTAACTTCAGCGGCCCGGGGGGCCTGGCAGTCCAGACTCTTTTTTTCCTTGATGTGCTGCTGACAAGCAATGCCATTAATCTAAGCTTCAAGTCATAGAAGGGTGCCTCTAAGTGCCTGTGCAGTCAAATGCCACAGGATTTCAAATGGAAATGACATGAATTAATTTCCTGAGAACAAAAGGAAAGGAAAAATCGAGAAGAAATGCAGTTTCTTGTAACACAATATGCAGATTGATGGCACCCACTGATTGACTGAAGTGTCAAAAATACATCTTTCAGGTATAAATTAAGGTGCTGAAAGAGTTTGGGGCTCTCTCGCTCTCTCATTCATATGAAATATTAACTGATAAAGTCAAGGTGAAATTAGTTTTTCTTGGTATCTTTAACTTCTTCTCGACCCCAAAAGCTAAACTTTTGGACGGTTGCCCCTGGTCAAAGATGATGAGATCTGCTCAAAAGGTATCTCACTGTATGAGGAATAAAATTAAAATTCCTTATATTGGCTAAGAAAATATTACTTTTCTTAGTTTCAACCCCGTCTCAGCCTTTCTTCAACCTTATCTTCCTTCATTGCTCCCACACCTTAGCTTCTTTCTGTGTGGACAGTAGGGTCTTGGCACTAGTTGTTCCCTCCGCCTAGAACATTTTCTCTCTGTTCTTTGCAGGCACTGATCTTTTTGATCTTCTGAGAGAGACCATCTCTCCCAGGCAGCTGAGGTAGCCGCCCAATGTCTGTCACATCCCCATGTTTTAATTTTGGGCAGAACACTTATCTGATGGTCTCCATTTGTGGAGTTGTCTTCGTCTGCTGAAATGGGTTGTCCATGGGAGTAGGGGCACTGCCTTTCTTGTTCATGGCTGTATCCTCTCTTCATGGAATTCACAGGGAAGATACGGGATCCAAATTTTTTAAAGAAGAGCTAAGATGGTGAAAAGTGAGATTTGGAAGCCAACTGCAGAACATTGATAAGGAGTAAAGGTGGGGATTTGAGAGGGAGGCCGGTTGTCCCTTGAACAACTATTCTTTTGGTTGCCCTTACGTAGGGCTTAAATGAATGACAGCTATGCACAGTCTTATATATATTCTGTCAAATACAAAAAAAGGGAAGAATGTATGTTCCTAACTTCTAGCCATATATATAATAGTGGGTAAAAGCTTGGGCACTTGAGTCCAACAGCTGAGGTTTGAATATTGGCTCCACTACTTCCTAGCTGTGTGATCCTGGGTAAGTCACTAACCTCTTGAAGTCCAGGAGACCTCACCTATCACTGGTCCCACCTATTTCATACATTTATGAGGATTAAAGTGAAATAATGTATGAGGAATAGTTAGCGCAGTACTGGCATCTCATGAGCACTCATTAAGTATTAGTGATATTTGCTATTGTTAATATGTATATTTTACCAAGCTCTCAGTTACTGCGAGTCCTCTCCTCTCTCCCACATGTTGTTACCTAGCCAGCCAAGTGTTTCTTTTTTTTTTGGCTCTCCCATAATAATGCAGCACATGTGACAAAAAAATACAGAACCTCACTCCATGCTCTCTGGGGAACTCTTCCTTGGTATCTCTACATATTTCATTCAGCCAGAATGTCTGGCTAGAGGCTAAAGTTACTTTCATCTATACAAATACATAGCAAAATGAATGTTAAAACTGTTTTTGGAAGCATATTAAAGAAAATGTCATTTTGTCCTTATCGCTCCTATGAAGATTTAGTTATTGTATCTTTAAAAAGGTCAAGCTTTTCTTCTCCGTATATTTCTAAAGAAAGCTTCAAATGTGGTTGACCTTGAGCTAATTGCTTTACCTTTCTGTGTCTCAGTTTGTCTGATTTAAGTGAGTATAATCATTCCTAGCATGGTAGCTCTTCCCTTCATGGTGGTGAGGTGAAAATTAGTTTCTCATGTTCAAAACCAGAGTCACTTTCAAAACTCCCCCTGACACGCACCCACACATTCGTTCATTTGTCAGGCTCTCCAGTTCCCCCATGGGTAACATTTTTTTGCATGTGTCTCTTCCTGCACATACCACATGCTTTCACTCCAGTTCAGACCTGAACACTCTGCCCTGGTCCCAGACTATCTTTTAGTCCCCAGTCTCTCTGTCCTCCAATGGAGACCCCTCACAGCTGATGCATCACTGAAAGCCCCAGCTATCATTTAAAGGAGCAGGGAACACTTATTGAGTGCTTACTATGTGTCAGGCACTGGGCTAAGCACTGGACATGCATTGTCATTGAACTAGAGCTCCAATGATTGGCATGTCCATGTTCAGAGACTCTCATTAGCTTCTTGATTATGTCCACATTCCTCACTATATTGTGACCCTAATCTTGGTCTGCCATTTACTATTTAATGATCTCAGGCAAGATGTGTAATCTCAAAATACTTCAGTTTGTCAGATAAGGAAATAATAATACAGCCTCATAAGGTAACTGCAGCGTTTATTATCTGTGGCGCAGTTTGGCATTTGGGGCCAGATAATTCTTTGTTTTTGGGGGGGACGCTCTATGCCTTGTAGGATGTCTAGCAGCATCCCTGGCCTCTATCCACTAGATGGCAGTGTCACCCTGCCTTCTCCCTTCCCCCCACACCCCCTCCCACCCCCATTTTGGAAATGGAAGTGTCTCTAGACATTGCCTAAACATCTTCTCAATACAAACATATTGAAAACTACTAGGGTGCTGGGATGAATAAATTAGATACTTTTAGATGCTGGACATAAACGGTCCCTTTCAGTCTCTTAGTTCTTGGGAACTCCTTGTACGTTCCCCATGTCCCAGCTTAACCAGAGGACCTGTGGTTCCCAAGATTAGTCCTAGGTTTTCCTGCCTCCTTGTTTTGTGGTTCTTTCCACTGACGACACTCTCTTATGCTACTTCTGCCTTGCAAACTCTTAACCATGCTTCAGAATACTTCTACCAGAAATTTCACCTAATTTTTCCCAACTGAATTATAGTTCTCCCTATAAACATTTTTACCATTATTCTTCTACCTCAATCATTCTGCCAAATTTTATAGTCATTGGTATAATTGTATCATTTTCCTGGTGGAACTGAAAATTCCATGAGAACGAGATTCTTTGTTTTTTGCCTTTTTAGCCACAATAGAAGTGAGCACGATTTCTGTCATATATTAGTTGCTCATTAAATGTTTGTTAAATTGAATTTAGAGCACAGAAGAAATAAATAATTTATTGTAAGGCAACGCCTCCAAATGTTCAAGTAAACTAAAAAATGTTAGAGAAGAAAAACTTAAAATTGTATCCAGATGCTTGTCGAAATAATCAGATAATTGAGCCAATAGAGTTTTATTGTTTAAATTATTCATACAACCGCCTTGGTTCTCTGCTTCTCTTCGCACATGTAGGGACAGTTGAGAAAGAATTATAGTCGTCATTTGAAAACTATTAAGTGATTTGCCTACTGATGGAATCCGTATTCTTTTGCTAGAAACAGAATTTATCAAATAAAGGAGGTACAAACAAACCTACACTATTGCTTTATTAATCAAGAGGGAGGGCCAAGGAGGCAACTGCCACTGTGGAATGATGCAAGGGGGAAAGTGAAATGTAACCTTTTTTTCTGCCTCTACCTGTTGTCTTAGAAAAAAGCACCCCCTCCCCCTGTCCACCACAGGCCACAGGCGCATGCGTGTGCACACGCGCGCGCACACACACACACACACACACACACACAGTTTGTTATGGTAGGTGAAATTCCTTGCTCTCTAGGAATTTGAAACCTAGACAAGCTTATACACAGCCACTGTTATGTGATACATCTGTGATAAAGTAGAAAAGACACTGATCTTCAATTTGGAAAACATGAATTCAACATTACCACTCAACATTACCACTTAACAACACTGTGACTATATTAGGTTGAATAATGCCCAACCCCCCCACCCCACCCCCCCGCCAAGGATTTCTACATCCTAATCCCCAGAACCTGTGCATATGCTGCCTTATGTAGCAAATGGGACCTCACTGGTATAACTGAGTCAAGGATTTTGAGATGAGGAGATTATCCTGGATTATCCAGGAGGGCTCCGATAAGAGTAAGTAAGGAGGGTCAGAGTTAGAGAGAAATGGATTTGAAGATGTCACGCTGCTGTCTTTGAATAAAGAACAAGGGACCACAAGTCAAGGCCATTGGAGGCTGGAGAAGGGCAGGAAACAAACTCACTTGGAGACTCTAAAAGGAAAGCAACCCTACTCACACCTTAATTTTATCCCCTTCGGGCTGGGTTTCGATTTCTGTGCTCCAGAAACATAATACATTTGTGTTGTTTTAAGCCACTAGGTTTGTGGTACTTTGGTATAGCAGCCGTAGGAAACTACGACAGTGAAGTTAAGTCTACTATCTCTTTACGCCTCGGTTTCCAAATTTCTAAAATTTGGGCAGTATCTATGTAACCAGATTGTTTGGGTGATATAAAAAGGTAAAGTAGTAGGCATTGGTTATTTTAGCCATTTTACCATGTTTTAGTTATTCTTTTGATATAGCTTCTCAGTTTTCTTTCCAGCACTTAATGTTCAGACACTCAGATAGGGTTGACCACCTAACATAGTCATGTGGCAACAAATAACTTGGCCAACATATCAGCAGAACTGGTTGTGAGAAGGCAGGTGACACAAGGCATGCCAACCACAAAATGTTTTACAAGGACAATAAGGAAGGAACTTGATCCACTGAGGCTGCCAAAGTAATGTAAACCTACAGTTGTTTGGGGAATTCTTTGCCACCACATAGGAGAGGCTGCCTGAGACAAATGCCAGCAGTGATGAGAACAGAGCTATGAGATTAGCAGTGATAGATTGCACATACTAGTTATTGAGTATCTAGATCTATCCATGCCTAAAGCTACTCTGTTCTGAGAATTTTTTGGTTACACAAACAAATAGAATGTATGTGTGTATGTGTATATATATGTATGTATATCAGGTAGATTGGATTTTATTTGCTCAAAATGGAAAAAAAAACTACTTAGAAGTGTGTCACAAGGAATATACTATAAATATATAAAATCAAGTTATTTTTCTCTATGAAGTATAAATGCTCATGGTAGAAAATTCAGATAGTACTGACAAAGTGCTTAGCCAAAATAACGAATCATCCCAAACCCCACAACTGGAGATAATCACTATTAATATATGAATTTTTTAAAACTCGACTATGAATGAATGCAAAGTGTAGTAAGTAGGAGACTTTGGGGTGCTTTTCTAGAGAGTGAGGCATCGAAACTTGACCTTGAAGGATAAGTTTGATTTTGATAGGCAAAAATAAGGAGGAATGTTTTGATGAATGTACAAAGATAGTTCAATGGAGAAAGGATAGTCATTAAGCAGGAAGTACTGCAACAATTAGATATCCATATGCAAAACTGTGAACTTTGGTCCATACCTCATGCCACATGTGAAAATTAACTCAAAATGGTTCAGAGCCCTAACTGTGAAGTGTGAAATTATAAAGCTTGCAGAAGAAAACATAGGAGAAAAATCTTCATGATCTTGATTTTGGCAAAAATATTTTAATATAATACACATGATCCATAAAAGAAAAAAATAATAAATAGGACTTCACCAAAGTTAAAAGCTTCAGCTCTTGAAAAGACATTTTTAAGAGCAAGGAAAGATAAGCTACAGACTGGAAGAAAATATTTCCAAACCATATATCTCACAAAAGACATAACCAGAATACATAAAGAACTCACAAAACCTAATAAGAAAACAGACAATTCTAACAAGAATGATGCAAATAAGCATATTAAAAGATGCTCAACATCATTAGTAGCTAGGGAAATGCAAGTTAAAACCACCATGAAATACGATAACACTATATACCTATTAGAATGACTAAGATCAAAAAGTGTTGGCAGGGAAGTGGAGGGTCTAGAACTGTCAGTCATTGCTGGTAGGAATGTAAAATATTAGAAGAGTCTGGTTTACTATATGATACAGCCATTCTACTGAGTATTTATGCAAAGGAAATGAAAGCATATGTCCATACAAAGATCTGAGTACCAACGTTCATAGCATCTTTAATTGCAATAGCTAAAAGCTGGAAACAAATGTACATCAAAACCTGAATGAATAAGCCAACTGCAGTATACATATATAATGGAATATTACTCAGCAATAAGGACCACTACACTTTTGAGAAATGAAATGGCATGAATAAATAGGAGAATAATTATGAAAAGAATCTGGATGAAAAGAATTATATACTATATGATTCCTTGTACATAAAACTCCAGCAAACAAAAGTGAATCTCTAATGACAGAAAAAGATCAAGAGTGGCTTGGGAATGAGTTGGGGGAGGAGGTTCAGAATAGAAGGAGGACATGGGATCATGAGGAAACTTTTGGGGGTGATAGATAAGTTTATTATCTTGATTATCTCGATTGTGGAGACCAAGATCAAGAGTCTGTGGAGACTGTTTGGCAGTGTTCATATATATCCAAACTTATGATATTGTACACTTCAAATATGTCCAATTTATTATATACGAGTTATACCTCAAAGTTGTGGAGAAAAAATGAATGGGAAGGGAGAAAGCATATGAATAATTGCAAGGAAGGGCACGGGGGAGATCTGGGCACAGTAAGTACTCCCATGTGGCCGGATCATAGAGAATATCAAGATAGAGGAAGACTGTCAATTGCATGTGAAGGTATTTCAAGGTAGTTAAGAGCAGAGTTCTGAAGCCAGACTTCCCAAGTTCAAATCTTAACTTTGCCATTTACTAGCTGTGTGACCTTGGATGATTAATTTTTCTCAGTTTGTTCATATTAGAAAATGGAAATAAAAATAGTACCAGCTTCAGAGGGTTGTTCTGAGGGTTAAATAGATACAGAAACTTAATATATGCAAAATATTTATCCCATGCAAACATGACATGGTTACAATAATTTTGGCCATTCCTGTTATTATTATTTTTTAACAGTTGTATTGAGGTATAATCCATATACCATGCAATTCACTCATTTAAACGGACAATTCATGATTTTTAGTATATTTACAGTGGTGCAACCATACTACAGTCTCATTTTAGAATATTTGGTCATCTCAAAAAGAACCTCCCTACCCATTAGTGGTCATTCCCCATCCTTCTCACCTGCTTTTGGCAACCACTAATCGGCTTTCTATTTCTACAGATTTGCTTAATCTGTATTCAAATTGATATTGAACTATATCTATATCATATTCATATTCAACATTTCATATAAATGGAATCATACCATATGTCATCTTTTGTGTCTGGTTTCTTTCATTCAACATAGTGTTTTCAAGTTTCATCCATGTCATAGGATATACCAGAATTTCATTCCTTTTGATTGCCAAAGAATTTTCCATTGTGTGGATATAACACATTTTATTCCAGTTATTATTATTGCAGAATAAAGTGTTTTTGACCAAAGGGGAAGGAAAAGGAAGGAGCAGAGGTGTGATCTTAGTAGCTGTCCAGAAGCCCAGGAGCAGCAGGGAATTATATTTGACTAGAGAAAAGAAAGAGTGGTTAAAGAAGAAAACTGAACATTTCACAAACACATGCCAGAGACTCACTCACTTCCTCAGGGCTGGCACAGCCTGGAGTCCAAGGAATAACAGGTGACTCATTCATTCTATGCAGAGGCAACATAAAGAAGAAATTCCTGCTTTCTTACTCCCTGGTTCTGTCAAGTCATTTCAATCCTTGAAATGTCAGTTTCCTCCAGTCATCTTCCCACCCCTCCATTCATCCCCTCCAGCCCTGGGCTTACCTCCCAGGCCCCTTGTGAGCATCATATCTTATAAAGGTAAAAGTATTTTATTAACCAGAACATATTTTTTAAAGTACAAAAATGCTTCAACAGTACAGCATTCTAGAGGCATTTTGAAATTGTTTTCTGATAACCAAAAATGCTTTAGAGAGCCCTGAATTTCTTAGGAATTGATAGATAAGTAAAGAACAAATCAGAACAAATCACCACCCCCACCTACTCATTGCAGTTAGTTAAAAATGTTCCGATAGACACCAGTGTCCTTGTAGTAGGACTCTATTCTATTCATATTGTACCACATTACTTGCCACAATTTGCAGGATATCGTGATATCTCAATAAACCTATTTTTAAAGCAAAAACCAAATCGCGTATTATTGTGCATCAATCAGTGTGTGCTATATTTTAATGAAACGGTCAAGAGGTATTATTGATAATAACCTAGCTTAAGTTTAATGAGCATGTATTATGTGTCTGACAGTATGCTAATTTCTTTACATTCATTGACTCCCAATAATCCTTCTGTATAGAGGATCTGAAGGCAAGAGAAGCAAGTAACTTTTTTAAGTTTAAAAAGTAATTTGCAAAGCTGGGGCTTCATCCCAGTTTGATTTAAAGCCAAAGCCTTTGAAAAGGATTTCGGTTTACTTTTTTTTTTTTTCTTCTTTGCTAGAATTAAGGGTAATAATTACGTATCATCTCACATGCAAAGGCTTTAGATTCTAAAGAAAGGATATGGAGAGGGTGTCTTGTTTTGCTTTTTCTTTAGACTCCACTTAAAAATATTCCAAAAAACATACACGTCAATTCTGCTATTTCAACCTCCACTAACCAGTTCACCTGAGCTATCTCCTAATTCAAATTACACTTCTTGAAGACATTGAGGATTCTTCAGATCCTCTGTGTCACTATCTCTGCCAAAACAGAATATGTCTCCATATTCTGTGCCACCATACTTTATGCTGTCATTTATTCCAAAACTTTTCAAAACTCAGCTCATCCATGAAATCTTCCGCAACTGAGGCGGAAGCCACCCAGACATTCTGTTAATATCTTCAGTGTGATTGATATTTCTCTCCTGCAGTGTGGCAAGAAAGCATATGCATATATGTGGGCAAGCGCATATATCTTTATGTTAATGTGCATCTGTTCTTCTCATCTCTACCATATACTATTAAGATATTAAGCTCCTCGGTTCTGTCCCTGCTTCACTCCACAAAAGAGAATATAAAATCACCTGGGTCACCCCAGTGCCTAGCTCCACAGCATGATATACACGTTCAATAAACATTTACTGAATGAGTGAGTGAATGCTCCATCATGACAGTGACAGCCTTGAAGGCTGTCTCGCACACAGAGAAAATAAGATCACATACAAATGTAACTGCAAATAGTTTGCCTTCTCAGGTATTTTATTTTTAAGCATTTTTAGCTGAAATGTGCTGTGGAACAGCTGAGACTTAGCAGGTAATTTTCATTTCACTTCTGTTTTCCAAATGGTTACCACTTAACCAAATACTCTATCCTTAGAGTGTGCTTTTCCCCCTTCAAGTATGATACTACCATACAATGCTATATGCTTTGGACAACTTTCCTTTAAAGCTATGGAAGTCTTTCATATCTTGTTATTTATCATCGATGTATTCCTTAGGTTAGGGCAGACGAAGAAAACTAACGATGAGTCATGTGGTTCTAAGCCACAAATTCCCCTCTTTTGTTATTTAAAAAAAAAAAAAAGAATATCTGAAAAATCCAAAGTCAGAGTCCTGTGGGTCTCTTGCTTTGTTATATCTGATGTCAGACTTTGTTAATGATTACTGTTACTTCAAACAACTGTCATCAGAAATAAACATTATAATGTGTTCTCTTCTAAAGAGTCAGAAGAGCTACCAGAGTTTAAGAAGATTTGAATCATACTGCCTAGATTTTAATCCCACAGCCACCTCCTTTCTATTTGAATGACCTTGAAGTTACTTCTCTTCCCCTCAGTGTCTTTATCTTTGACATGAAGGTTGAAAGGGTGCTTGAGGATTCATTGAGATAATTCCTGTGAAGAGGCTTAGTTCCAGTAATATGCATAGGAAGTCCTTCCTCCATTACTGCTACCAGCCATTATTTTTATGACAATAGTAACGATAAAATAAGAGGTTACCATTCAAAATCTCTTAACAGAGAAATTCCTAACCTTTCATGGCACCAACACAGATCCATCCAAGAATGCTAAGTGGAAAGCGATTTCCAGGGAACTTGGATCTACTGGGCTGCTCCCGTCTTAGCCATAAGTGCAAAGGACACTTTCTTTACCTCAGGGTTACTAACTACTCCATGAATGCGGTATGGTGGTGGTTCTCATTGACAAAAAATGTTGCCTGCCATTTCAGTAAACAATGAATGTTGCCCTCCATCAAGCCATCAGCCACTGCAACTTCCCCCAGTGGTGAATCCTGAGGGGAATTCAGGATGGAGAAAACAGAATACTGGCCCTAGGTAGTTAAAATGCATATGAAAGGAATAATTTTGATGAGCCCAGACTCTTGGATCTTCCTATACATAGAAAAACACTAAGATTATTAACTTGAGATATCTGTTTTTTGTGATTAGCAGTAATCTCTGGATGACCAACTACATGTTTTCTGGTTTTGTTTTTTCAGCAACATCTCCTATATATCCTGGCTTCTCCCTTACCTCTTTTGAAGAGCTCCTCAGAGCTATCGGAGAGGCTGATTCCTGGGCTATAGTCCTCAGTAAGTTCCTGGAATAAAAACATAATTCTCAACTTTTAGATTGTTCATTTTTTTAGTGGACATTCCAATATTCTAGAAGGGGCAGTGTCAGCAATTTGGATGAAAGAAAAGGGGGCTTAGCTTGAAGGGCATTTACTTGAGAATTTAGTTGTTTCCAAAGATTTGATAGTGGTTATACAAGAGCTCAAGTTCTCCCAAGCAACACGTTGGCATCTTCCTGAGCAGGCACCCTTTCTTTTGCACTTTACAGGCTTTCAGGGTCGTGAATCTGTCATTCTTGTCACTGCCACTCCAGTACTCTTTTCACTGAGAACCGAATATGTACCACACCAGAAGTAATCTTGGCTTTACCCTGTTACTGAGCAGCGCATATTATTGCCTTCCCCTTTCAATCATCCTCAATGTCTCTTTTCAATCCCTAGCCCTGGGAATGATATCTCACATTCTTGTTCTTTAGTCCTATTTGTAAATGACCAACTGGTTTTGTTTGAAGTCCCCCTCCCCCATGCTTTTTACCCTATTGCTAGTGGCCATAGCCCCTCAATTCTATGACTTACAGCAACAGGCAAGAGACATCATCACTTATAAACTAGGACAATTGGAGTCACAGCTCAGCCCCATTCCCAGGAAAACATGATAGGTCCACAGATTCATCTCCTTTCAAGGCCTCCTTCTGGAGTGAAAATAATATGGATTATAAAGAGGTAGTATGTGTGTATATCTTTTCATGGAGGTAGAGGGTCTTCTCTTACCCTTTGAAGAACTTTTCCCTTAGTTTGCAATTTATTTTTTTCTCTCAATTTGTATACTCACATGCCTATTTATTTCTATTAAAAAAAGAATATACAAAAAGAATAAGCTATAACCCTATTATTCAGATATTTTTCTATACATATAAAATATATAATATATATGTAACATATAATTATTGATATCATATTTGCATAAATTACTGTAATCAGATTTTTAAAATTAATAATGTATTGTGAACATATTCTCATGTCTATATATTCAGAGCAGCAGCTTCACTACTAATGACTGTATAGTGGTTTATTATATCAACAGGCCATATTATAAGAAATCTTTTGTTTTCAGGTATTTAGGTTGTTTCTAATATATTGCAACTGTTTACAATGCTCCAATGCTTATGCATGTACATATATCTATATTCATTTGTTTACTGATTTCTTTAAGATAAATCTTAGAAAAGAAAACGTTAGGTCAGAGGCAGGCACATTTTAAAGACTTTTGATAACATGCCATGTTAGTCTCCAGAAAGTTTTATCAAGTTACACTCTCAACATCCATTTATAAAAACACTATTTCTCTATACTCTTGTCATTACTGAGTGTTTTAATTCAGTTTTTAATTTAAAGATCTAGGAGGAGGCATCCCAAAGGGCTTGCGATCTCCCTGAATAGGGCTACATCAGATTTATGGTGTAAAGATTTGTTAACGAGGGCGCGAGTCATGGGAATGTGGGCATGCTTTTTCTATTACCATGAACTCTATGAATCAGCTCTAATAACTATTTCAGCCACTACCAATACTGCCACATTTCAGAGACAACTTAAACTGGAAAAAGCTATGTATTTTTTATCAAAAAATTCCCATGGATGTGATAATAGCAAATATCCTTTTAGTTCTCTTTAGACTGGGGCAATAATATTTGTTCCACTTGAAATTACATATCTCATTTTAGACATTGGGGGATCTAATTTATAGATAGGTTTCCAGGAATAAGTGGAACTCTATTTGTTCCTAAATAAAAATGTCAGTCATCAAGGAACAGCCACTGAAATTTACCCATGTAGATGTCTACTCTTTGTATATGAATCACAAACCTGACAAGGCTATTTGGAACTTTACTTGTTCCAATCTGTTGCACTGTTCATTTAACCACCTTCCAGAAGACAATAATTCTCAGTCTTTCTATTAGCAAGGAGAAGTCAGAAATAAGTGCTGGTAGGCCAATTCCTATCAGGATAACATTTCCAAATGGGACAAAAATCTGCATGCCAGAGTTTATACACAATAGATAGGGAAGAGCTGTGATAGTTAATAAAGGAATGGTTGTATGCTCTGACCTCCCCTAAGATTTTAATATGTTTTTGCAGAAGGTTCTTGGAAAATTTCCCTGAATATCCAAGCATTCCTACAGAACCTACTATCCATTCATTTTACTAACTGATTCAAAATATGATTAGATACTTCATAAATCTCAAGACAAAATTAAAATTAGAATGCTCCCACTATGATTTGATTTTATTATGCTGTGATTTATTGGTGCACAGGAACCAGATAGCCTTGAACTTCTGAGATAAATTCTTTAGGATAGATCTATCAGGGATGGATAATAGCTTTCTCTTAAGTTACCTGTGTTTTTTTTGTTTTATGTTTTTTCATTTTGGTTTCCTAATGCTATGCTAAAAGAATAATGTTATAAAGGCTTTGAGGATATGGAAAAAGGGGCGATAACTGATATGGACTCATTTAAAAACAGATGGTTAAACATGTATATTTTGGAAAATTGTCTAATATATTTAAAATTAATCTAATTATTCATTCAATCATTTTTTTCAACATATTTATTTATTTTTACTAAATATCAGCAGTGAGCACATCTTTGGTTGAACTTAATCTGGAGGAATGCTGAGGTCTTAAATTAGGGTTCTAAATTAGGATTTGCATTTGTTTCTTTCTGGAGCAGGAAGCCCTACTAACCTAGAACCACTTTATCCCTCCCCTCTTTAAGGTTTTTGCTTTATGAAAGATTTTTAGGTTTGGCTCCCCCAGTGAATTTCCAGTCTTTTTATATCCTTACTGGTCCTCTTCTCTCTTTCAGCAAAAGATTTTTCATTTTGAGGGACTAGTTGATTTCATACTTTCAAGCTTACATAAACCTTGCAGAAATACAACTTTTGAGTGTCAAAATTAAAAGGTTGATCAATCTAGTAGTCCCTTGACATTCTTTAAGGATATACCCAAGAGACATTTGCCAATAATTAACTTTCTAAATGTCACTGTAGTACATACATTTTTGTAGATCACCCATGTCAATAGGTGATACACCCTTTATGCTACAAGGTGCTGTGGATTAAATAATATTAAATATAGACTCCTTCATCCTGATGCTAGCCCTATCTCATTTTTGATGATTAATTATTCTCCATGATATGTATTCGTGGTGGAGTGGCAAATCCAGATGACTGCTGTTCCATCATAGAAGATAAAACTTTCCAATCCATTGCATGTTTTCTTTTGCTACTCCAGTATAACCAAGGGGAGGGCAAATCTGACCAAACTGCATGGCCAAAATAAAACTTTTTCTTGCATGATCTTGAATCTCAGATGAAGAAATATCAATATGAAAGGAATATGGTTCATTCATTCTAGAGGCACCAACCAGTTGAAAATATTAAGTGGGTGCTGCTACCAAGACATTCTACAGATGCTTGGCTTGGTTCATAGTCCTATACCAAGTCTATTATTTTACTTTTCTTCAAGCTTATGATTGTTTCTCTATACTTTCAATAAGTTCCCTTTCCTTGGTTTTATGTTTACCAACAAATAAATCCAGGAGACACAGATGATATAAATTACAATTACAATTCCCATTGAGACAAGTCCACTGAAAAGTCAGCTAAGCTCACTTACCTGGATAAACTGTTCCCTCCACACCCTCTTTACAGAATAATTTAATAGTATGCCTGAAAAATTAAAAATTACTATATGTAATGGGCTTTTTAAAAACAGTAAAGACCACAAATGCCAGCAGTCTATCATATAGCCATATGCTCTGTGACAATACAGACAACATGCCCATTGTGATTCTAATAATACATGATGTCTAACAGGCAGTTGGCAAAAATTCTGCTTAGAATCTGGCTTGCTTCTTTAAGCAGGAGAAATCACAGTGCTGTGGCTGCCTCCATCACTCAGGAGGGGTTCTCTTAGTGTGCTACCAGGTTAACAAAATCCTCATGCAAACTGTAAAGAGCCCTTCCTCTTCTTGGCAGGACTCTCCTATTCTTCAATGGTATTTGGGAAGAATACTTATTCCTTATTTCTATTTTATTTCTCCATTTGAAAAAAATTCCATTATGTTAGCTATTCTGGCTTCTCTGTACTTGCCTTACTCTCTCCTTTCCTTGGTCATTAGAGTTGCTTATGTGATTGGTGAACTGGGGAGCAAGACTTTGTCGGTTACAGTTTAACCTATTCTCTTCACTTTCAGCTTTAGGGCTGGGTATTTACAGGAAGAAGAATTCACACCTGCTATCCACACTGGAAATTTTATGGGACAGCCTGCCATGTCGAGAGAGCCTGCAGTTGCCTAGCACTTCCTGGAACTGGATGGGTAAATCTATCTAGTGCTGGAGTTAAATGTTAGGAAGCTTACATGCTGAAACAACATTTTCAGATATTAACTGCATCATTTATAAAAAGGGGAATCTGGCTTTCCATTTTCTACTCTTTTGACTTATAGAACATCACTTTTGTTCTGAACTTTGTAAGCTAGAATGGAAGCCACAAGAAAACAGGTTAGTGGTACTTGGAACTTACTTACCTTATCAGAATTTCTCAACAGGTCCTGATCTTCCCAAGAAAATCCAAAGAGGTTAGAGAAGTGTTCTGGATTTCTGTAGATAACGTTTCTTTTATACCTGGAGGAAGACAACACAAATATCATATCTTTAAATCATACTATACAATTGAGAACAAATTTAGTGTTAGATATTCCAGCCTGTCACACTCCTCCAAGAGAATTTAGTCATTCATTTTTCTAATACAGATAGACAGACAGACATAGATATAAACATTGGCATAGATGTAAAGATAGAGATACAGATATTTACTTTAGTTTACCCATTTCTAAATTTGCTAATCTTTCTTTCCTTTGTCAATGGTCAGTGCACTGTATTACTGAAGTGTGTCATGTGTCATACACACTTCATTGGAGAAGCTTGGGAGACTTCTTACTTTTACCTCATCCCTCTGTCATAAGTTGAAAACAATAGAGATAATTATCAGTTTATTCTAACCCTAATAGCCAAATGGACATTAAAAAAACTAGAAAACATACACTGTAATTAACAGATTTCTCAGTTTGATATAGCAATAAAGAAAATAAGTAAATATGGGCATTGGACTAAGAATCAGAACTAGATTCAATTCATAACCCTACCATAATTAGGTAGGCAATTTTGGACAAGTATCTAAACTTCTCCAAGTCTTAATCTCTCCACATATAAAATTAAGAGCTTTGTGCAGAATTTCCTCCAAGTCCCCTTCCATCTTTCAAATTCTGTGATAATTTTCCTTCTGAGGATGTGGTGTGATATAGGTAGAATTGTCAGGAGGAATTTATGGTAGCAAAATCCTCATGTTTAGATTAATCTTGAATTTTTGTAAATTTATTCTAGGTACTCAGTTACTGGCTTCTATCTCTGCTGGGAAATTAGTTACTTGTAGGTAAATGATATTAGATTGACTGTAATCAATTTCAGGTTTTTCTAGTGAATAAATCAACTGTGTATCTCATGGACTTCAGTAAAATTGGATTTTTAATTCACAGGATTCATAACAATTTGGGGCCAGTGGCTCAGCTGTCTATCTTCCTGCTATGCTAATGTTGAGAGGAAGACGTTGGAATTCTATAGAAACTGGAGAACTAGAGGCTATTTGTAAGATAGCTTACAGAATTTGACATTATATCATGACTTTTTCTCCCCGTCAGATATCTTCCAAGGGAAAAATATTTCTGGTTGAAGTATTCATATCTAATTGTTATTTCATATATCATTGACCTGCAAAAACAATAATAATTCCTAAAATTGAGAATTGAGTGATAACTACAATTACTGTTTACAAAGATAATTTTAAAACTAACCCATGAACTTTTTTTGTTGTTGTTAGTAAGTAATGGAGATTAATTTAAGCCTGTATTACATATCCGGTGCTGGAATAAACTCTCTACATTATTTTACAGATTAAGCCTTATAACTACCCTATTAAAATTTTGAATTATGATTCTCGTTTTACAGGTGAAGAAACTGAGGCATGAGTCAACTCCCCAAAGAGAGATAATAAGTGGTGAAGTTCGCAGGTTTGTGTGATCCCAGAGCCTATAGTCCTTACTACGATATATACCCTGGCCCTACAGAGCTTGTTGGCTACACCTAGGCCAGTAAGTATTCAATTTCTATAGGTTCTCTCAGTCCTTTATTATCTGAGCCTCTGAATGCATTGGTTGATATTTTTCTTTTGATATATGAAGGTCTTGTCTGATTTCTCTCCAGGACTATGGTTTTTGTATTTCATTTCTGTGTTCAGGGGAACAAAATGCTGCTTTTTCCATCTTCTAGCCTGAGTTTTCTGCCTGGTATTTAGCATGTTTCAAAGAAATGTGTGCATATCAGGATGCTTACTTTGTATGCATGTGAGTACAGAGAAGTGAGGTAGATGGGGTTGCCTGCAGGTGCAGAGGCATCGGATGTGAAGAAGCACTGTAGTGGGTGGTTGTGAAGATAAGAACCAAGCAGAGAGTTTGTTGATCAGAACAAAGTGAATCATATCATTACACAGACTCACAGAATGTGGGGCTGGAAGAGGCCTCACTAACCAATTAGTTCAAATTTCATAGTGTATAGGTGAAGGAAATAAGATACAAGGTGTTCAGGAACTAAGAACCAGGTTTCTGGATTTCATCCATCCACCCAACGTCTCAATAGTAACACCAAATCCTTAATTACATGTTTATATGCATCTCTTCAAAAAGAAATTTTCTACTCTAGGTCTGCATGTATCAATCACACTGTGTGATGTAAGACCCAGAGAGCATAATGCTTACGAAAAAGACCTTGAGGTCGGACCAACCTGTGTCCTAGGGCCAGCAACATCCCTTTCTGCTTGTGGAACTTTAGGAAAGTGACTTAATCTCTTTATGGGACAGTTTCCTTATCTGTAAAATAGGGTAATGAGAGAAGACTCCTCTCTGTGCTGTTTTGGGGATTAAGTGAGAAATTGTTTTAAAAGACTTTGCATTAGGATCTGGCACAGAGTAAGGAAACATATACAAAAATTACCAGATATCATCTCCATCATCATTATCATCAGAAGCATTAGCATTATTTCTCTTATGTAATGTCTTAAGACATCCTTTGAAAAATGTGTTTTCCTTTTAAATAAGGAAATATAAATCCCAATGAAAGAGATTCTAGATGAAGAACTAACGAAACAGACTGAAATCACCAGCATGGTCCCAGAGACTTTAGGTTTCTCATCAGTGAAATGGAAAAGACACTGATCTACATATATATTTGAAATCACATATGCAATACTCTGAAAGAATACATTCAGAATTTGATCTTTTGCTGAGAACTGTCCAAATCAGTGGCACTCAAAGCCAGAAGTTCTCATAGCTTCTCATAGCTTCTCATAGCTTCTCATAACTAGGCCTCATAACTAAAACAAATGATTTTACACAACAAAACAAGAGAGAAAAAGAGAGAAAGCCTCATTTTTTTTTCTTAATCATAAGTTGGTGTGAAGAGATGTCCATTTGGATTCTGCTTCTAGAGAGCTCAGTTATGCGGTATTCATAAAAAGTAGTTCCAAATCAATACAACATGTTTTAAATTTACATTAACATTTAAATTAATGAGAAGCTTAATGTGAATTATGGCACTTTAGCTGTTTAGGACTATGTTCCTTCTTGCCAACTTGGAACAGGGTCTATTGACTCACCTTCTTAGTCTCATAAACAGCCTCCAGACTTTATGTGTTTTCAGTGCCAGAGGACTTTCAGGCTGGTGAAAGCTGCCATATTGACATCACCAGGGATTGAAGTTGGCCCTCTCCAACTAAAGATGTAAAATGCTTCCAGCAACTACACACACTTTCCCTTAAGGTCAGATTGCCATACATGGTTGTCAACCCTGGGAATTCTCTAAGATCAGAGCTTACTCCACATCCTCTGGTCACCATTCATTTATCTAACAAATTTTTCTAGAGCACCAACTATGGACATAGAACTGTGCTAAAACAACACAGATTCTACTTCAAGGAATTCATCCTCTGTTGAACGATACAGCACATATATACATATATAAACAATTCTAGAATAATATGACATCTTCTATGATAAAAGAAGGTACATACTGGGTGCAATTAGAGGCACTTGAATTAGATTGGAGGAGAATTAAGAACAGCCTTCTGAAGAAATAAGGCTTGAAAGACAAGGAAGAAGTAGACGATCAAAGAAGAGCAGAAACTCTCACCACTCAAGAGTGGACAGCTCTGAGTGGCTTTGCTTCAATGAACAATAAGTTCTGAATGATTAGAGTGAGAGGTGGGGAAAATGTGTTTGTGTGTGTTTGTGTATGTGTATATACACATACACACAAAGTGTGGGCATAAGAAATTAACATGCATTGTTAGGCAGGGACAAGTTCATGAGAGATCTCACATGCCACACTTAGAAGTTTGGACACAATCCTTAAAATGATACAAATGCCGATGGTCTGTTGTATTTTTGTCTATTTTAATAAACTTATAGAGAAGTTTCAAGTTCACAGCAAAATTGAACAAAAAGTACAGAGTTCCCATATATCTCCTATCCCCACACATGCAAAACCTCCCACACTATGGACATCCCACACCACAGTGATACATTTTTTACAATTAATGACCCTACATTGACTCACCATTATCACCCAAAATTTATGGTTTGCATGAGTTCAGTCTTGTTATTGTATATTTTATGGGTTTGGACAAAAGTATAATGACATGTATCCACCATTATAGTACCATACAGAGTAGTTTAACTGCCCTAAAAATCTTCTGTGCTTCACGTATTCATCTCTCCCCTCTCTCCCCACAACCCGGGGCAACGAATGATTTTTTTAATTGTCTCCATAGTTTTGACTTTTCCAGAATGTCATATAGTTGGAATTGTATAGTATGTAGCCTTTTCAGATTGGCTTCTTTCACTTAATAGTATGCACTAAGATTCCTCCATGTTGTCTTTTTGATGGCTTGATAGCTCATTTCTTTTTAGTACTGAATAATATTCCATTGTCTGGATATACAACAGTTTATTTATCCATTTACGTACTGAAGGACATATTGCTTGCTTCCAAGTTTTGGCAATTATGAATAAATCTGCTATAAACATCTGTGTGCAGGTGTTTGTGTGGACATAAGTTTTCAACTCTTTTGGGTAAATACCAAGAAGCACAATTGCTGGATAGTATGATAAGAGTATAGTTAGTTTTGTAAGAAATCATCAAACTGTCTTCCAAGGTGGCTGTACCATTTTGCATTCCCACCAGCAGTGAATGAGAGTTCCTGTTGCTCCACATCTTCACCAGCATTTGGTATGGTCAATGTTTTCAATTTTGGCCATTCTGATAGGTGTGTAGTGTGGCATGTTGTCATTGTTTTAATTTACATTGCCCTAATGACATAGGATAAGGAGCATCATTTCACATGTGTATTTGTTATCTGTATATCTTCCTTGGTGAGGTGTCTGTTCAGGTCTTTGTCCTGTTTTTTTAATGGGGTTGTTTTCTTATTGTTGAGTTTTACAAGTTCTTTGTGTATTTCGGATAACAGTCGATTATCAGATGTATCTTTTGCAAACATTTTCTCCCATTCCTCTCATTCTCTTGACAGTGTCTTTCACAGAGCAGAAATTTTTAATTTGAATAAAGTTCAACCTATCAGTTATTTCTTTCATGGATCATACCTTTGGTGGCTTGACAAAAAAGTCATTGCTGTATCCAATGTCATCTGGGATTTCTTGTCTGTTATCTTCTAGGAGTTTTATAATTTTCCATTTTACATTTGTGAAGGGTGTAAGGGCGTAAGGTCTGTGTCTAGATTCTCTTTTTTTTTTTTGTATGTGGATGTCTAGTTGTTCCAACACCATTCCAGAGATAGCTACCAAAACTTTTTTTGTTTTCAAGCTCTTGGTCAACACCACATGGTCAGCTAATAATCATAATTATTAGAAACTAGTAAACTGGTATTGTATTTATTGGCAAATAAATGTCTTGATACTTGGCATTAAAATAATGGAAATGGGCCTCTACTGGTGAAATTAAAGGTATTCATGATATGTGGGTTGACTTACATATTTTGGGGACACTCCTCATTTTTATATTAACACAGTTTAAGAATCAAGTGAGGCATGAAGCTTATATCCTTATGTTATGAAAGATACCTGAGGCTTGATGCATAAATTTTTCTCTGCCCAGCCATGAGTTAGAAGAATATTTCATTGGCTGATCCAAATAAAACAATATACAAATTCTGCCTTTGGAATGCTGTATGCTGAAAGGTGGCATTCAGAGCATCTAAAAGAACAAAAGACGGAACTTTGTTGCATTTTCAGAACTATTTTTTGATTACTCACCAATGCAAGCATGTATGTCCAAAAAACGTATGTGTTCTTGGCAAAATCAGGTCAGCAACTTTGCTTTGCTATGACCTAGTAATGAGAGTATAGCTAATTCTTATTCAGCTCAGGCTTCTTTGCCTGTTACTATCTACCAGAAAGAGTCTAGTGCCTACATGTTGTGCAGGACCAAAGCATCTTAGATCAATTTGCAACACTTAACATGTCCAAGGAGCAAACAGGAAACTGCTGCATCCTGAGTGTGATAAGAAAGATACTGTTAGAAATAGACATTGGAAGTGAGAGTAGCATGACATATATACACTACCGAATGTAAATTAGTTAGCTAGTGGGAAGCAGCAGCATAGCACAGGAAGATCAGCTCAGTGCTTTACGATGACCTAGAGGGGTGGGATGAGGAGGATGGGAGGAATATTCAGGAGGGAGGGGATATGGGGACATATGTATGCATATGGCTGATTCACTTTGTTGTACAACAGAAACTAACACAGTATTGTGAAGCATTTATACTCTAATAAAGATCTATTTAAAAAAAAGAAAAAGAAATAGACATTGAAGAGGTAGACAAGAAGAAAAAATGCCAGGACTTTTAGCTCCTGATAATATTTTTGGATTGAATTCTCAGTGTAATAGGAATCATGTAAGATATAAGAAGAGAGTGCCTCTGATCTGCTTTATATTTTTTAAAGATGATATTAACCAATGTGTAGAAAATAGATTGCAATGGTAATATTGGGTTCAGGGAGGAAAGTTGAGGAATACTTCAGAAGTCCAGACAAGAGTAATAAAGTCTCAGACACAGTGATAGAAATGGATGTGAGAAATGTGGATGGACTTTGAGACATTTTTTTGGGAAAAAATCTCAGTGGGATTTGCTTGTTGATTGGAAGTGAAAAATAGGACAAGGAAAGACTCCTAGGTTTGGGGCAGCTGGTGGGAAATCTTCAGTGCTGAATATGGCTACCGGAGAAGGTATGTGCTGGAGGGTTGAGGTTCATGCTTACTGCTAAGGGGTGTCTCTAGCAATGGCAGAGGGAGACATATCATAAGCCTTCTGTTGACTTCCCCATGGATCCATGCAGAAAGTCACTGATTCCCACCACAGGGCTTTCAACACAGACTACCTGTGGAGGGCACTTGCCAGTGGGGTCATGTGAGATGTCTTGTTCACACTGGAAGCCCTCTTTTTTCAAGTCTAAGTAGAAAGGACCAAATGGGAAGTGTCAGTGTTTCAGATTTATTTCAAATTCATTGAGCCTTAGTGTTTCGTTGTAGAAAATGAATGACCAAGAAGAAGGTGTCTATCTTTATCTACCATCATTAAGAAGATAATATTCATCAAAAGCTATAGCGCTTCAACATTATTCTTGGCTCTTAGTTCAGTGCATGAATATGTTTTCATAGTGATTGATTTAGTCAGTTAGTCATTCCATCTGTCAGTCTATTGGTCAGAGGTTTGCTTAATAAACATTTCCCATAAATTAGCCATGCACTGGCTAAGTACTGGAGATGAGTCTTATATAACTCTTCTTTGGTCTCTATATCTCCTAGATATTTAGCCTGTTAAGCACCAACAAAAGATCTCAAATTTATTTATATATTTATTTTTAAATTTTTATTTTTAAATTTTTATTGGAGTATAGTTGATTTAGATTTTTTAAAAAAATTTTTATTGGAGTACAGTTGATTTACAATGTTGTATTAGTTTTAGGTATACAGCAAAGTGAATCTGTTATACATGTACATATATCCACTCTTTCTTAGATTCTTTTCCCATATAGGCCATTACAGAGTATTGAGTAGAGTTCCCTGTGCTATACAGTAGGTCGTTATTAGTTATCTGTTTTATATATAGTAGTGTGTATATGTCAACCTCAATCTCCAAATTTATCCCCCCTTAACCCTTGGTAACCATACCGTTTGTTTTCTACATCTGTAACTTTATTTCTGTTTTGTAGATAAGTTCATTTGTACCCCCATTTTTTTTTTTAGATTCCACATATAAGTGATATCATATGATATTTGTCTTTCTCATTACTCAGCCAAAAAAAAACAAAAAAACAAAAAGAACGAAATAATGTCATTTGCAGCAACATGGATGGACCTAGAGATTGCCAAACTGACTGAAGTAAGTCAGACAGAGAAAGTCAAATGCAATTTAGAAAATTGACTTCACTGCACTCTATATTGACTCTGGTACTATTGTAAAAATTAAGGATCAAACAAACAATAAAATTGATTGCTTTTATATTTGATTTATGAAATCTCTACATCCTTTAGAAAATCAGATTTTATTTTTATTTTAGACTTCCAATTTCTAATTGTGGATGTATTTGAGATTCTTTTTTTTAAGGAATGGGATCAATATATACATATATATAATTTCATGATCTTTATAAATGTTAATAGGTATGTAATGTAGATACTAATTAGATTTATACACAAGCCTACTCAAACTGAAATATTTGTATGTATATTTTAAAATAATTTTGTTTGCATAGGGAGAACTAAAATGAAAACATTTACACCCAAACTTGATATTATACTGTGCTTTTCCATGGCCTGTATAGCTTTGAATAGAGACCTTTCAACATTTTGTCACAGTATTTCATCTAAAGTGAAGTTAATACTATGAAGCCACTTTAAACTATTCTTATTTAACATGAGAATCAGGAGGCTGGTGTCCAGGAAGTTTTCTAGGCTCTTTGGTTTTTAATCTCAAAATAACAGAGCATATCATTACTATTATCTGTAGTAAAAAGGTTAAGAAAGCAAGAGGTGAATTGCCAAAGGAATACATTCACATCATTATCAGTTCAGCGATACAAGAAGTCAACATGTTGTAATTTTTTTTCATAGTTTTCTTTAGTTATTGGAGACAACTAAAGTGGTTGACAAGTTACATGTATTTATGAAATCATGTAATCACATTTTCTCTTGTACTTCTCTAAGGCAGGCAATAAGAGTCAACTACTGAGATAACTCTTATTGGATCAACATTTAACAACTGAGGTACAGGACATTTCCTGAGGGTTGATGACCAGGTTGAAAAAAAATTGGTAACCTCAGGAATTCCCGAGTGGTATCACTTTTTAGTTTATTTTTGCCTCAGAGATTAATAATCATGATGATTATTTCTGCCATAATTTAAAAATAGGAGAGAACTTATATCTATTCAAATATGGACTATTTTATGGTTTCAGGGCTGTCAACTGAAGCCATGTCACATGAGCCATGCTCAAAGGCTATAAGGGTATGGAGTCTGAAGAAAGCAAATAGACTTGGAGGACACTGGCCAGGAATCTGGGTCCCTGCATTGTTCTGGGAAAATGCAATGAAAACTGTTTGGTGTGCCTCAAGGCATAGAATAAGAACTCAATGTGGTAATGACAGGAAATGCAATTTCAGCTCAGTGTAAAATTAAGTGTCTAAGCCATCAAAGCTATCCAAGGGTAGAACAGACTGCCTTTGAAGGTAGTGAGTTTATTGTCATTTGCGTATTCAAGTGTAGGCTGTACAGCCACTTGGTAATTACTTTCTTACTTAATATAGTGTCATTCTCTGAATCCAATGAGTTATGCCAGTTTGGTATTAACTTAATGAAGAAGAGGCAGTTGAATTATGAACATATATGAATTGCAGTTGCTTGTGTGGTAGAGTTTGAGATGGAATTAGTAGCATCTGCCTAAGTGCCATAACATATAAATGAACACGGGAGAAGCAGTTTTTCTGATGGAGCTTTCTCTACCTACGTGGCCTTTAAAAATCAAATACACTTGAGCAGTGTATTAGTTTCCTAGGACTGCAATAACAAAGTACCATAAATGGAGTGGCTTTAAACAACAGAAATTTAGTCTCTTACAGTTCTGGAAGCCAGAAGTTCAAAATCAGATGTGAGGGTGACATGACATAAGCAAAATGGCAATGAGATGTCCCTTGGACATATTCTCCCCTTAGCAACAATGATTTGGTATCCATCCACAGACAAAAGTGCCTTCATGGGAGCTCTGGGATTCAGGAGGAGATTGGGAAATCCTAGTGAAGTCCAAGACCAAAGAGAGCCAGTCAGGCTTGCAAGAAGGCAGCTGACTCACTGACCGTGGTCTTGGCTACAGAAACATAAATATCTCTGGACCCCTGAGAACTTGGCTATAGCCCCTTTTGGCTTTGGATCTGTCACCAACACCATACACCAAGAGACCTGGGAAAAGTCACATCCACCCATGCAGCAGGAAATAGATATATGGACATTGGTTCAAGCCATGGACCCTGAAGTGTCCTGTGAACCAACTTCAGACCATCTTGCCCACAGTCTGTGAGTCTCTGGAGGAGGGCCCACCAAATTCAGTCAGACTGTAGACTGAAAGTGCCCTGTAACTGGGCTCCAGCATGTCCCAGCCACAGTCTGTGAGCATTCTTGCTGGCATAGGGACCCTGCAGGAAACACTCCTGTCTTCAACTACAGAGATCCTGAATGGGCCTTATACTAGGCATCAGCCCCTGCTGAGCTGCAGCCTCATGAACTGGAGAGTGGACACAGGAATCAGGCAAGAGAACCTCCTATCTGCACCCACAGAAATCCTGAAAGGTCCCTATATGCTGATCCAGCTTCCTCAGGGCCACAGTCAGCCAGTCTGGCAGCAGGAGTCATTCCCATCTGTGCTCCTGGAGAGCCCTGGTCCTATACTCAGCTTCAACTCCTCCTGCCGTTGTCAGAGACCAGTCCAGTTTGCCTAGAGACCTGGCTCAAGACATTACAACTGCCACTACTTAAATATAAAGGATTCTAAGAGGACACTATGAACAATTATAAGCCAAAAAATTGGATAACCTAGAATCAATGGATAAATTCCTAGAAACGTACAACCTACCAAGACTGAATCACAAAGAAATAGAAAATTTGAACAGATCAATAAGGATTAAGGACATTGAAGCAGTCATCAAAAAACCTCTCAACAAAGAGAAGCCCAGGATGAAATGGCTCTACTGGTGAATTCCACCAAACATTTAAAGGAGAATTAATGTCAATCCTTCTCAGACATGTCTAAACAATTGAAGGGGAGGGAACACTTCCAAAATCATTTTGTATAGCCAGTATTACCCTGATATCAAAGCCAGATAAAGACACTACAAGAAAATAAAACTACAGGCTAATATCCTTGATGAATATAGACATAAAAATTCTCAAAATAATTCTAGCAAACTGAATTCAATATGATCAGATGGAATTTATTTCTGAAATGCAAGGATGGTTCAACATACACAAATCAATTCACATGATACACCACATTAATATAATGAGGATAAAAATCATATAGCCCTCTCAATACATGCAGAAAAAAGTGTTTGATAAGATTCAATTCCCTTTCATGATAAAAGTTCTCAACAAATTGGGTATAGAAAAAACATACCTCAATATAATAAAGGTCATATATGGGAAACCCACAACTAGCATCATATTCAATGATGAAAAGCTTAAAGATTTTCTTCTAAGATCAGGAACAAGACAAGGGTGCCCACTATCACCACTCTTATTCAACATTGTATTAGAAGTCCTAGCCAGAGAAATTATGCAAGTAACAGAAACACAAGTCATCCAAATTGGAAAGAAAGAAGTAAAATTGTCTCTGCTTGCAGATGATGTGATTTATGTACAGAAAATGCTAAGAGTTCCACCAAAAAGCTGTTGGAACTAATAAATGAACTTAGTAAAGTTGCAGGATACAAAATCAGCATACAAAAATCAGTTTTGTTTCTATACACTAACAATAAAATATCTAAAAAAGGAATAAAACAATCCCATTTAGAAAGAAAACAGCATCGAAAACAATAAAATACTTAGGAATAAATTCAACCAAATAGTTGAAAGATCTAACTGAAAACTATAAGATATTGATGAAAGAAATTGAAGAAGACACAAATAAATGGAAAGATATCATGCATCCATTGATCAGAATTAGTACTGTTAAAATGTTTCTGCTAGATATATACTAGTATACTAGACGTATACCAGTATACTAGATGTATATAAACTTAAAGCTCTTTATAGATTCAATGTAATCCCTTATCAAAATTTTAATGGTATTTTTCACAGAAATGTTAAAACAAATTAAATTAGTATGGGACCACAAGGACCTCCAATTGCTTTCTCTTTCTTGAGAAAAACGTGGAGTTCCTGATTTCAAAATATACTTCAAAGCTATAGTAATAAAAACAGTATGGTACTGGCATAAAAAGAAATACATAGACTGATGGAAAAGAATAGAAAACCCAAAAATAAACTTAGGCAGATACAGTCAACTAATGTTTGACAAAGAAGCTGTGAATACTCAGGTCAAAGACAGTCTTATTAATAAATATTGTTAATGCTGAATATTTACATGTAAAAAATTGAAATTGGACTCCCATATTACACCAATCACAAATATAACTTGAAGTGGATTAAACACTTAAATGTAAGAACTTAAACCGTAAAACTCCTAGAAGAACACATAGGGGAAAAGTTATTTAACATTGGTCTTGGCAACAATTTTTTGGATATGATACCAAAAGCAAAAGCAATAAAAACAAAAAATTAACAAGTGGGACTACATCAAACTAAAAAAGTTTCTGCACAGCAAAAGAAACAATCAACAGAATGAAGAGGCATCCTACCAAATGGGAGAAAATATTTGCAAACCATATATCAGATAAAGGGTTAATATCTAAAATATATAAAGAACTCATATAACTCAGCAAAAAAACCCCAAACAATCCAATTTAAAAAATGGACCAAGGTATTAAATAGACATTTTTTCAAAGAAGACATACAAATGGCCAAAATGTACATGAAAAGATATTAAATATCTACTAGTCACTAGGGAAATACAAATTAAAAGCACAATGAAATATTATTTCATACCTGTTAGAATGGTTATTTTAAAAAAGACAAGGGATAACAAGTGCTGGTGAGGATGTGGAGTAAAGGGAACACTTGTGCACTGTTTGTGGAATGTAAATTAGTGCAGCCAGTATGGAAAACTGTGGAGGTTCTTCAAAAACTTAAAAATAGAACTACCATATGATTTAGCAATCCCATTTCTGGGTATATATCTGAAGAAAATGAAATCAAGATCTCAAAGAGATATCTGCAACACCCTGTTTGTTATATTCATTGTAGCATTATTTGCAATAGCCAAGATGTGGAAACAACTTGTGTCCACCGATGGATGAATGAATAAAGAAAATGTTGTGTATACATACACAATGGAATAGTATTCAGCAATGAGAAAGAAGGAAATCCTACCATTTGCAACAACATGGCTGGATCCTGAGGACTTTATACTAAATGACATGTCAGGCAGAGAAAGACAGATACTGTATGATCTGACTTATAAGGGGAATCTAAAAAAAGCTCCAAACTCATAGAAACAGGGAGTAGATTGGTGGTTGCCAGGGGCAGGGTGGTGGGGAAAATGGGGAGATATTGGTCAAAGGGTACAAACTTCTAGTTGTAAGATGAATAAGTCTTGAGGATCTAATGTATAGCATGCTGACTATAGTTAACATGTTGTATTACATACCTGAAAGTTTCTAAGAGAGTAGATCTTAAATGTTCTCACCACACACACAGAAAAATTGTAATCATATGAGGTGATAGATGTGTTAACCAACCTTATTTTGGTAATCATTTTGCAATATATACATCTATTAAATCATTACTTTGTACAAAAACTTACACAATGTTGTAAGTCAATTATATCTCAATAATGTTAGAAAAACCAAAATTGAATTTTAGATTAACAATGAATAATTGTTTAGTAAAAGTATGTGTCAAATATATGAACTGTCGGTCTGAAAATCAAATTTAACTGGGGGAAAAAATGATGTGGGCAGGCCCTGCTGCCTTTCAAATTCTACTTGAGAATCTTTCCTGTCTCTTTTAGCTTTTGGTGATTCTAGCTGTTCCTTGGTTGGTAGCAGCATAACTCAAATTTCTGCCTCCATCTTTACATGGTCTTCTTCCTTCTACTGCGTCTCTTCCTTATTTCCAAATTTCCCTCTCTTTATAAAGTCATTGGATTTAGGGCCCACCCTAACTCAGTGTGACTTCATCTTGACGTGATTACATCTGCAAAGTTACTATTTCCAAATAAGGTCACATTCATAGCTATCAGGGGTTAAGAACTCAACATATGTTTTGGGAAAATACAATTCAGCCCACAACAAGCAGTTTTACATCTTTTCATCATCAGCACTTACATGTGAATTAAGGTACCTGACTTTTCCTTTTAATGTTCTCCCTTTCTTGGGTTTCAATTTCCAAAATCCTATCACTTTTACTTTACAGTCTAACAAAACTGAAGCACGTGTATCCTTAAATACATCATTTTCTCTCATATGATTGTTCATGGACTAGAGTGTCCTACTCTGTCCACCTGACAACTCTCTAGTTGTTTTTCAAATTTTAGCACCATCATAACTTTTTTCTATCTACCGGGAAAAATTGAGTGTCCTTCTCCCTTTGTTTTCATCATACCATATACAGATATTTCCATTAAGCCAATTATCAGACCATATCACTAACATTTCCTTATTTTATATATATATATATATATATATATATATATATATATATATACACACATATACATATAATTACAATGTATATTTAATTATAAAATAACCAAGGAAAAAATTGCTTATCTGATGTAATTACTGCAGGCTTCGTGCTCAAGATGGAAAAACCTAACAATATTTGGGCTCACTCTGTTTTAGTATGTCCAGAGAGAATGCCACAGGGGATCCTGTTTCATTTTCTATTGAGAGACACCTATCATGCTTTTAAAAGTTTTTTCATTAAGACTCTTACATGATTTCTAAATATTAAGTTTATACCTACTGGGAACATTTACTTATTACCCAAGACACAGTGCAACATTTCAGTGAAAATTTTAATAATGGTTTCAGAAGATACTGTCAAGAAAAGCATGCCATTGGGTACCATTATCCATAAGGACAGTAGGATAGAGTTTAGGAAAGCATGTTGAGGACATAATAAAATATTTTAAGAGGGGGAGGAGAGAAGATGGCGGAAGAGTAAGACGCGGAGATCACCTTCCTTCCCACAGATACACTAGAAATACATCTACACGTGGAACTGCTCCTACAGAACACCCACTGAACGCTGGCAGAAAACGTCCGACCTCCGAAAAGGCAAGAAACTCCCCCCGTACTTGGGTAGGGCAAAAGAAAAAAGAAATAACAGAGACAAAAGAATAGGGACAGCACCTGCACCAGTGGGAGGGAGCTGTGAAGGAGGAAAGATTTCCACGCACTAGGAAGCCCCTTCACGGGCAGAGACTGCGGGTGGCAGAGAGGGGAAGCTTCGGAGCCACGGAGGAGAGCGCAGCCACAGGGGTGCGGAGGGCAAAGCGGAGAGGTTCCCGCACGGAGGAGCGGTGCCGACCAGCACTCACCAGCCCGAGAGGCTTGTCTGCTCCCCCGCCGGGGCGGGCGGGGCTGGGAGCTGAGGCCCGGGCTTCAGTCTGATCGCAGGGAGAGGACTGGGGTTGGCAGCGTGAACACAGCCTGAAGGGGTTAGTGCACCACAGCTAGCCAGGAGGAAGTCCGGGAAAAAGTCTGCAGCTGCCGAAGAGGCAAGAGACTTTTTCTTCCCTCTTTGTTTCCTGGTGCGCGAGGAGAGGGGATTCAGACCGCCGCCTAAACGAACTCCAGAGGCAGGCGCGAGCCGCGTCGATCAGCGCGAATCCCACAGCAACAGGGGCGCAGAGGGAAAAACGGAGAGACTCCCGCACAGAGGCTCAGCGCCGAGCAGCGCTCACCAGCCCGAGAGGCTTGTCTGCTCCCCCGCCGGGGCGGGCGGGGCTGGGAGCTGAGGCTCGGCTTCCGTCGGATCGCAGGGAGAGGACTGGGGCTGGCGGCGTGAACACAGCCTGAAGGGGTTAGCGCACCACAGCTGGCTGGGAGGGAGACCGGGAAAAGGTCTGCAGCTGCCGAAGAGGCAAGAGACTTTTTCTTGCCTCTTTGTTTCGCTGCGCGCAAGGAGAGGGGATTCAGAGCGCCGCCTAAACGAACTCCAGAGAAGGGCGCGAGCCGCGGCGATCAGCGCAGACCCCAGAGACGGGCGTGAGACGCTGGGGCTGCTGCTGCCGCCTCCAAAAATCCTGTGTGCGAGCACAGGTCACTCTCCACACCGCCCCTCCTGGGAGCCTGTGCAGCCCGCCACTGCCAGGGTCCCGTGATCCGGGGACAACTTCCCCGGGAGAACACACGGTGCACCTCAGGCTGGTGCAACGTCACGCCGGCCTCGGCCGCCGCAGGCTCGCCCCGCCTCCTCTGTACCCCTCCCTCCCCGCGGCCTGAGTGAGCCAGAGCCCCCGAAGCAGCTGCTCCTTTAACCCCATCCTGTCTGGGTGGGGAATAGACACCCTCAGGCGACCTACACGCAGAGGCGGGTCCAAATCCAAAGCTGAACCCCAGGAGCTGTGCAAACAAAGAAGAGAAGGGGAAATCTCTCCCAGCAGCCTCAGAAGCAGCGGATTAAAACTCCACAAACAACTTGATGTGCCTGCATGTGCTGAATACCTGAATAGACAACGAATCATCCCAAATTCAGGAGGTGGACTTTGGGAGCAGGATATATTAATCTCTCCCCTTTTCCTTTTTTTTGTGAGTGTATATGTATATGCTTCTGGGTGAGATTTTGTCTGTATAGGTTTGCTTTACAATAGCTTTATTTTACTTCACTATATTATAGCCTCTTTCTTTCTTTCTTTCTATTTTTTCTCCCTTTTACTCTGAGCCGTGTGGATGAAAGGCTCTTGGTGCTCCAGCCAGGCATCAGGGCTGTGCCTCTGAGGTGGGAGAGCCAACTTCAGGACACTGGTCCACAAGAGACCTCCCAGCTCCACGTAATACCAAACGGCAAAAATCTCTCAGAGATCTCCATCTCAACATCAAGACCCAGCTTCACTCAACGACAAGCAAGCTACAGTGCTGGACACCCTATGCCAAACAACTAGCAAGACAGGAACACAGCCCCATCCGTTAGCAGAGAGGCTGCCTAAAATCATAATAAGGCCACAGACACCCCAAAATACACCACCAGACGTGGACGTGCCCACCAGAAAGACAAGATCCAGCCTCATCCACCAGAACACAGGCACTAATCCCCTCCACCAGGAAGCCTACACAACCCACTGAACCAACCTTAGCCACTGGGGACAGATACCAAAAACAACGGGAACTACGAACCTGCAGCCCGTGAAAAGGAGACCCCAAACACAGTAAGATAAGCAAAATGAGACGACAGAGAAACACACAGCAGATGAAGGAGCAGGGTCAAAACACACCAGACTTAACAAATGAAGAGGAAATAGGTAGTCTACCTGAAAAAGAATTCAGAATAATGATAGTAAGGATGATCCAAAATCTTGGAAATAGAATAGACAAAATGCAAGAAACATTTAACAAGGACATAGAAGAACTAAAGAGGAACCAAGCAATGATGAAAAACACAATAAATGAAATTAAAAATACTCTAGATGGGATCAATAGCAGAATAACTGAGGCAGAAGAAAGGATAAGTGACCTGGAAGATAAAATGGTGGAAATAACTACTACAGAGCAGGATAAAAAAAAAAGAATGAAAAGAACTGAGGACAGTCTCAGAGACCTCTGGGACAACATTAAACGCACCAACATTCGAATTAGACACATATTAATCAAACTGTCAAAAATTAAATATAAGGAAAACATATTAAAGGCAGCAAGGGAAAAACGACAAATAACACACAAGGGAATCCCCATAAGGTTAACAGCTGATCTTTCAGCAGAAACTTTGCAAGCCAGAAGGGAGTGGCAGGATATACTTAAAGTCATGAAGGAGAAAAACCTACAACCAAGATTACTCTACCCAGCAAGGATCTCATTCAGATTTGATGGAGAAATTAAAACCTTTACAGACAAGCAAAAGCTGAGAGAGTTCAGCACCACCAAACCAGCTTTACAACAAATGTTAAAGGAACTTCTCTAGGCAAGAAACACAAGAGAAGGAAAACACCTACAATAACAAACCCAAAACATTTAAGAAAATGGGAATAGGAACATACATATCGATAATTTCCTTGAATGTAAATGGATTAAATGCTCCCACCAAAAGACACAGGCTGGCTGAATGGATACAAAAACAAGACCCATATATATTCTGTCTACAAGAGACCCACTTCAGACCTAGAGACACATACAGACTGAAAGTGAGGGGATGGAAAAAGATATTCCATGCAAATGGAAATCAAAAGAAAGCTGGAGTAGCAATTCTCATATCAGACAAAATAGACTTTAAAATAAAGACTATTACAAGAGACAAAGAAGGACACTATATAATGATCAAGGGATCGATCCAAGAGGAAGGTATAACAATTGTAAATATTTATGCACCCAACATAGGAGCACCTCAATACATAAGGCAAATACTAACAGCCATAAAAGGGGAAATCGACAGCAACACAATCATAGTAGGTGACTTTAACACCCCACTTTCACCAATGGACAGATCATCCAAAATGAAAATAAATAAGGAAACACAAGCTTTAAATGATACATTAAACAAGATGGACTTAATTGATATTTATAGGACATTCCACCCAAAAACAACAGAATACATATTTTTCTCAAGTGCTCATGGAACATTCTCCAGGATAGATCATATCTTGGGTCACAAATCAAGCCTTGGTAAATTTAAGAAAATTGAAATCATATCAAGTATCTTTTCCAACCACAACGCTATGAGACTAGATATCAATTACAGGAAAATATCTGTAAAAAATACAAACACATGGAGGCTACACAATACATTACTTAATAACGAAGTGATCACTGAAGAAATCAAAGGGGAAATCAAAAAATACCTAGAAACAAATGACAATGGAGATACGACGACCCAAAACCTATGGGACGCAGCAAAAGCAGTGCTAAGAGGGAAGTTTATAGCCATACAAGCCTACCTCAAGAAACAGGAAACATCTCGAATAAACAACCTAACCTTGCACTTAAAGCAATTAGAGAAAGAAGAACAAAAAAACCCCAAAGCCAGCAGAAGGAAAGAAATTATAAAGATCAGGTCAGAAATAAATGAAAAAGACATGAAGGAAACAATAGCAAAAATCAATGAAACTAAAAGCTGGTTCTTTGAGAAGATAAACAAAATTGATAAACCATTAGCCAGACTCATCAAGAGAAAAAGGGAGAAGACTCAGATCAATAGAATTAGAAATGAAAAAGGAGAAGTAACCACTGACACTGCAGAAATACAAAAGATCATGAGAGATTACTACAAGCAACTCTATGCCAATAAAATGGACAACCTGGAAGAAATGGACAGATTCTTAGAAAGGCACAAACTGCCGAGACTGAACCAGGAAGAAATAGAAAATATGAACAGACCAATCACAAGCACTGAAATTGAAACTGTGATTAAAAACCTTCCAACAAACAAAAGCCCAGGACCAGATGGCTTCACAAGCGAATTCTAGCAAACATTTAGAGAAGAGCTAACACCCATCCTTCTCAAACTCTTCCAAAATATTGCAGAGGGAGGAACACTCCCAAACTCATTCTACGAGGCCACCATCACCCTGATACCAAAACCAGACAAAGATGTCACAAAGAAAGAAAACTACAGGCCAATATCATTGATGAACATAGATGCAAAAATCCTCAACAAAATACTAGCCAACAGAATCCAACAGCACATTAAAAGGATCATACACCATGATGAAGTGGGGTTTATCCCAGGAATGCAAGGATTCTTCAATATACGCAAATCAATCAACGTGATACACCATATTAACAAACTGAAGGAGAAAAACCATATGATCATCTCAATAGATGCAGAGAAAGCTTTTGACAAAATTCAACACCCATTTATGATAAAAGCCCTGCAGAAAGTAGGCATAGAGGGAACTTTCCTCAACATAATAAAGGCCATATATGAGAAACCCACAGCCAACATTGTTCTCAATGGTGAAAAACTGAAACTATTTCCACTAAGATCAGGAACAAGACAAGGTTGCCCACTCTCACCACTATTATTCAACATAGTTTTGGAAGTGTTAGCCACAGCAATCAGAGAAGACAAAGAAATAAAAGGAATCCAAATCGGAAAAGAAGACGTAAAGCTGTCACTATTTGCAGATGACATGATACTATACATAGAGAATCCTAAAGATGCTACCAGAAAACTACTAGAGCTAATCAATGAATTTGGTAAAGTAGCAGGATACAAAATTAATGCACAGAAATCTCTTGCATTTCTATACACTAATGACGAAAAATCTGAAAGTGAAATTAAGAAAACACTCCCATTTACCATTGCAACAAAAAGAATAAAATATCTAGGAATAAACCTACCTAAGGAGACAAAAGACCTGTATGCAGAAAATTATAAGACACTGATGAAAGAAATTAAAGATGATACAAATAGATGGAGAGATATACCACGTTCCTGGATTGGAAGAATCAACATTGTGAAAATGACTCTACTACCCAAAGCAATCTACAGATTCAATGCAATCCCTATCAAACTACCACTGGCATTTTTCACAGAACTAGAACAAAAAATTTCACAATTTGTATGGAAACACAAAAGACCCCGAATAGCCAAAGCAATCTTGAGAACGAAAAATGGAGCTGGGGGAATCAGGCTCCCTGACTTCAGACTATATTACAAAGCTTCAGTAATCAAGACAGTTTGGTACTGGCACAAAAACAGAAATATAGATCAATGGAACAGGATAGAAAGCCCAGAGATAAACCCACACATATATGGTCACCTTATCTTCGATAAAGGAGGCAAGCATATACAGTGGAGAAAAGACAGCCTCTTCAATAAGTGGTGCTGGGAAAATTGGACAGGTACATGTAAAAGTATGAAATTAGAACACTCCCTGACACCATGCACAAAAATAAACTCAAAATGGATTAAAGACCTAAGTGTAAGGGCAGACACTATCAAACTCTTAGAGGAAAACATAGGCAGAACACTGTATGACATACATCACAGCAAGATTCTTTTTTACCCAGCTCCAAGAGAAATGGAAATAAGAACACAAATAAACAAATGGGACCTAATGAAACTTAAAAGCTTTTGCACAGCAAAGGAAACCATAAACAAGACCGAAAGACAACCATCAGAATGGGAAAAAATATTTGCAAATGAAGCAACTGACAAAGGATTAATCTTCAATATTTACAAGCAGCTCATGCAGCTCAATATCAAAAAAACGAACAACCCAATCCAAAAATGGGCAGAAGACCTAAATAAACATTTCTCCAAAGAAGATATACAGATGGCCTACAGACACATGAAAGAATGCTCAACATCATTAATCATTAGAGAAATGCAAATCAAAACTACAATGAGATATCATCTCACACCGGTCAGAATGGCCATCATCAAAAAATCTAGAAACAATAAATGCTGGAGAGGGTGTGGAGGAAAGGGAACCCTCTTGCACTGTTGGTGGGAATGTAAATTGATACAGCCACTATGGAGAACAGTATGGAGGTTCCTTAAAAAACTACAAATAGAACTACCATACGACCCAGCAATCCCACTACTGGGCATATACCCTGAGAAAACCATAGGTCAAAAAGAGTCATGTACCAAAATGTTCATTGCAGCTCTATTTACAATAGCCAGGACATGGAAGCAACCTAAATGTCCATCGACAGATGAATGGATAAAGAAGATGTGGCACATATATACAATGGAATATTACTCAGCCATAAAAAAAATGAAATGGAGGTATTTGTAATGAGGTGGATGGAGTTAGAGTCTGTCATACAGAGTGAAGTAAGTCAGAAAGAGAAAAACAAATACAGTATGCTAACACATATATACGGAATCTAAGGAAAAAAAAAAAAAGGCCATGAAGAACCTAGTGGCAAGACGGGAATAAAGACACAGACCTCCTAGAGAATGGACTTGAGGATATGGGGAGGGGGTGGGGTGAGATGTGACAGGGTAAGAGAGTGTCATGGACATATATACACTACCAAATGTAAAATAGATAACTAGTGGGAAGCAGCCGCATAGCACAGGGAGATCAGCTCGGTGCTTTGTGACCACCTAGAGGGGTGGGATGGGGAGGGTGGGAGGGAGGGAGATGCAAGAGGGAAGAGAAATGGGAACATATTGTATATGTATAACTGATTCACTTTGTTATAAAGCAGAAGCTAACACACCATTGTAAGGCAATTATACTTCAATAAAGATGTTTAAAAAAAAAAACATTTTAAGAGCAGTTTATATCAGTGCTTCACAGTAATACACCACAAAATATGGGTAGTGGGGGAAGGTAATTACATTTCATTTTGCCCTCTGCATGCTATCTCACTGGTGGTATTCACTCATAATTGGTTACTTGAAAGAATCCAGCAATTACAAGCATATTAATTAATGAGCAAAGCATTAAGCAGAATAATGAATTCACCAGACACATACATATACACATACGTTACATACATATGTGTAAACATACATAAATAAGCTAGCCAGCCAGTCAGCAGAGAGTGAGGTATGATAAGCATCAATATAGTCAGCCACTATGGAAAACATTATGGAATTTCCTTAAAAAACTAAAAATAGAGCTACCATATGATCCTGCAATCCCACTCCTGGGCATATATCTGGGGAAAACCATAATTTGAAAAATACATGCACCACAATGTTCATTGAAGCACTATTTACAATAGCCAAGACATTGAAGCAACCTAAATGTCCATTGACAGATGAATGGATAAAGAAGATGTGGTATATTTATACAATGAAATATAACTCAGCCATAAAAGAGAATGAAATAATGCCATTTGCAGTAACATGGCTGGACCTAGAGATTATCATACTAAGTGAAGTAAGCCAGGCAGAAAAAGACAAATATCATATGATATCACTTATATGTGGAATCTAAAAAAAAATGATGCAAGTTAACTTATACACAAATCAGAAATAGACCCACAGACATAGAAAACAAACTTATGATTACCAAAGGGGATGGGGGGATGGGATAAATCAGGAGTTTGGGATTAACATATATACACTACTATATATAAAATAGATAACACACATGGACCTGCTATATAGCACAGGGAACTCTACTCAATATTTTGTAATAACTTATAAGGGAAAAGAATCTGGAAAATATATATGTGTGTATGTATAACTGAATCACTTTGTTATAAACCTGAAAGTAACAGAACATTGCAAATCAACTATACCACAATAAGAAAAAAACAAAACAAAACAAAACATAGTTGGGGGTATCTATCTCAAATTTTCACTTTATTTCTTTTTCTCATTCTCTATCTCTTCCACCCTCCTTTCATTTCTTCCTTTCCTTTTATTTTCTTTTTCCTTTTTATCATTTCATTATCTTCTGTGTAACAGATCACCATCTACAACTCAGGAAAATATAACATGAAAGCACTGTCTAAAACATTTAGTCTGAGCTCACTCTTCAATATTACGGCTCCTTTCCTAAATAGTAATTATATCTTGGGTATGACAACCGTTTGAAATTACTAGTGAAAGCACTTTTCCTCTCTCCCCCGCCATTTTGAAAGAATTAGATCTTTTTTCAGGTGCAAAACTTTCAAAAGGCTCAATATTAATGACATATTATTCAATAATCTCAAGTCATTCTACATTTCATATCCCAAACAAAATTATGATCCAACTATGAACCAATATGATAAAAATCATAAGTGAAATGAAGTAAGCACTAGAACTCAGCTTGTACACCTAACACTAATCTTATTCCTCAGAAGACTTGATAATATTGTTATGATGAAACTCTTTGGGAAGTGATTTTTAAAATGAAAACGACTCTAGGGAAATAAATATCACCTAAACTTTCTCCAGAGGTCTATATAGAATATACATAAATCTCATCTATTCAGAGTTATCTTCATTACAAATAAAATTTTGGGGAGCCTGATAGAAAAAAGCTTGACACTATTTCTAGCCAGCTGATTATAAAGAGGAAAAGAGGCTCCTGATGTTACAGGTTTGCCACAGAACTGAGGGGGCTGCAGAAAGCCAGAGATGGATGCTGTTTGCTGGAAGTTTATGTTCACACTTTTCATATTCCTGTTTCAAGAGGAGTAACCAGTTACAAAGGACCAGAGGGTGTTTTTGCACCTTTTCCTCCTCTTGATTAAGGTAGACTTCACAGCCCAAGTGCGACAGGCAGTGTTTCCGCAGACTGGAGTCCTCCCAGGAGCGTATTATCTATCTCTGTAGGAGCTGGAGGCTTTAGATTGGTTCAGGGTTGATAGACACCACTTTGCCATCAGCAATTTCTTTGTATCCAGAAAAGAAAGTGGTGTCAGGTATGGTATATTTTCTTTGGATAGTTTACAGGAGTCGTCCCATACAACAGAAAGCCATACGTTTCCACAATATGATAAAAATTGCCTGGGTTTTAGAATCAAAAACACCTCCAGTTCCACATCTGTTAGTTGGAAAAAGTGCTTAACGTATGTGGGCCTGGTTTTTAATCTTTAAAATGGTAAAACAAAACAAAACAACCTATTTCAGGGGGCTGTCATGTGAATTAATGTGTTTTAAAATTTTTAATATTCTAGAATATAAATCCAGCAGAGTAGGTACCTTGATCATATTTTTCTCTCTCTTACCCCAAGTTCCTAGGGCAGCATCTTGCATAAAATAGGCACTTAATATATCTTTTAGATTGTACTGATTGAACATATTCAGCATACTGAAAAACTTTTTTAACCCAGGTCCTAACATAAACAAGATCAACAGTGATACAATATGGTTTTTGGCAAAAACTTTTTGTTCATAATAAAATATTACTTTTAATATTGGAAGTGTTTAAGGTGACCAGCTGGACAGTTGAAGAGAACTTATCAACGTGTAATTCTATTCATTTATTCTCCTCCATTTTTTGTGAACTTTCTCTAAAGAGCAATAGCAAATGTTAAGTCCATGGTTTTGGATGATTATAAAATTTAAAGGTAATTTTAATACTTCAAGTAAAAAGAAAACCGGTATTTACTTGGAAATTTGGCATATGTGTTTCCAGGAGAGTAAAAATCTAATGACTTCATGGATGTATGACTTTTGCCACTTCTTCTTGCTGTGTTTTAAAATGAATAACTGAACATTTTGTTTGGGAAACAATTTCATTCAAATTACTTATATTTTCTATTGCTTTAGCATATTCTAATTTTTCTAAGTATTCTCCACTTCATCCTCCTTCCCATCCTGCCCAGGCATATGGTTATTTCTACTTCATATACTATTTTCCAACGTACAAAACTAATAGGCAAAATAAATTATGCATATGGCATTCTGATTTTTCTTTTGCTCCCATGGGCAGAAACATGAGAAGTTCACCATTGAGCCCAGTTTACAGTTCAAGTGTTGGTTAGTATTAAAACAGTGCTGGATAAGGATGTAATCACACACCTACTTTCACCCACCTACATTGTTTAAAAACTGCTCTCCTCTTAATACACTCTGATTAAGAAATGTGTGTATGGTGGGTGGGCTAATTTGGGATGGGGGTAGGGAGAGATAATTGAAAAATTAAATTTTTTTATTATTTTTCTCCATTATAATATACTATGTACATAAATATTAAATATGTACATAAATATATATTAAATATAATAAATATTAAATAAATCTATTAAATATAAATAGTGTACAACATGTACAACATGTTGTTCATGTGTACAACAGATTTGTGAATGTTGAACCATCCTTGCAGCCCTGGAGTAAATTACACTTGACAGGGTGTATGATCCTTTAAATGGGTTGCTGAATTCAGGTTGCTAATATTTTGTTGAGGATTTTTGCATTTATGTTCATCAGGGGTATTGGCCTGTAATTTTCTTTTTGATGGTGTCTTTGGTTTTGATAACAGGGTAACACTGGCCCTGTAAAATGAGTTTGGAACAATTCCTCTTCGATTGTTAGGAAGAGTTTGAGAAGGATAGAAATTAAATCTTTGAATGTTTGCTAGAATTCACCAGTGAAGACATCTGGTCCTAGACTTTTGCTTGTTGGAAGTTTTTGATTACTGCTTTAATCTCCTTGCTAGTTAATTGGTGTATGCAGACTTTCTATTTCTTCATGATTCAGTCTTAGAAGATTGTATGTTTCTAGGAATTTATCCATTTCTTCTAAGTTTTTCAATTTCTCAGCATATAATTGTTCTTAGTAGTTTCTTAGGATCCTTTGTATTTCTGTGGTATCAGCGGTAACTTCTCTTTTATTACTGATTTTATTTATTTGAGCCCTCTCTCTTTCTTTTTGATGAGTATAACTAAAGATCTGTCAATTTTGTTTATCTTTTCAATGAACCATCTCTTAGTTCCTTGATCTTTCTTATTGTCTTTTTGTTCTCATTTTCATTTATTTCTCCTTTGATCTTTACTATTTCCTTCCTTATACTAATTTGGGCTTCATTTTCTCTTCTTTGTCTAGTTCCTTTAGGTGTAAACTTAGATTGTTTATTTGAGATTTTTCTTGTTTCTTGAGGTAGGCCTGTATTGCTATGAGCGTATCTCTTAGAACTGTTTTTGTTGTTTCTCATAAATTTTGGTATGTTTCTGTTTTTATTTGTCTTTAAGTATTTTAAAATTTCTCCTTTGATTTTTTTAATGACTCTTTGATTTTGCAGTAGCATGTTGTTTAATCTCCACATTTTTGTGATTTTTCCAGTTTTCTTTCTTGTAATTGATTTTTAGTTTCATATCATTGTTTGGAAAATATGGTTGATATAATTTAAATCTTCTTGAATTTATTGAGATTTATTTTGTGGTCTAACATGTGATCTATCCTGGAGAATGTTTCATGTGCACTTGAGAACAATGCTTTCTGCTGTTTTTTGCATGAAATATATTTCTCCATTCTTTTACTTTCAGTGTGTGTGTGTCCTTATTTCTTCAGTGAGTCTCTTGTAGGTAGCATATAAATGAGTCTTTTCTTTTTTTAGTTCATTCAGCCACTCAGTCCTTTGATTGGAGGATTTAGTCCCTTTACATTTAAAGTAATTATTGATAGGTAAGTATTTATTGCCATTTAAAATATTTTTTTCTGTTTTTTTAGTTTTTTTCTGTTCCTTTCTGAGAGAAGCCATAATAACTTTTATTGACTGTTTACTTTGTGCAAGCACTCTGATAAGTGCACTGCAACACTCTCTCATTTAATTCTCCCAGTGTCACAATATAAGAATTCTAACTTTATTTTACAAAAAAGTAAATTGTAAATCAGAGAAGTTAACCTAATTGTTTAGTACCATGATGCTAAAGCATAACAGAGGTGAGGTTAAGTCTCAGGTCTGTTTATTCTGGCTCCCCTTCACTAAGGAGAAATGAGAGTTGTTTTTCATAAATACAAAGAAAAGAAAAAAATTAAATTGCAAGAGCCTAAAATTAAGCCTGTATGATGACTTATCTATGGTGAGAGAAGATTTAAAGATGAAGATTCTACCAGTAGAGGTAAATTCAAAATTTTGTGTATTCTTGTTAGGTATGTAACATTCTGGTGGTGAATGCAGCACAAAACAAATTAACAAAACCTTGAACTTGCCATGGCTCCATGGCAAGTTGTCTGTTCGTGTCATGGAATCAAAGGTTGTAGGGGGAAAATCAACTGTTGAAAACCTTAAAACCAGGTGATACCTGATATTTCTTATTTCTTTCTTCAATTAAAATATATGAACTTAAAAAACTTTTTAATTTATACTAATTTGGTTGCCTTATCTTCTTACAGAGTTCAAAAGACAGAAGCAAAGACAGGCATCACAGTTGATACATCACTTTTCATATCTCATCTTTTCTTTGCCTGAGTGGCAAGGTTAGGTTCAATTGTAAAAAGAAATATAAAGTGATGTTCCTGTGCTTGGAAAATATTAGGATGCCATTGAATATCTGAACCTTAATATGGAGTCTTTTCTGAGGTTTTCTTCATAAATAATAGCTCAGTATTAAGCTTTGGATTCTGATGATACAGAATATGTTACTGGTATTTTTTAAAGCAAGACGATTAAATCGTTCTAAAGAAAATATAGCAAAACTTGTCTGTATCTAAGCTCTATATTTGGAAAATCCAAATATAAACATATCCAAAATTAACCATACTCAGCTTTATCCATAGTATATTAATGCATACATTTGAAGCAAATTTAATTTTTGAAAATTCAATTTAAGCACTTTAAAAAGTAAAGGCTCATACTTTGTAAATCAGTGAAGGAAATACTTACAAATCAACAAAAAAATTGGTGAATAAAATGGAGAACCATTTGATAGAAAAATAAAGACAAAGTTTTCAAAAACCTATGAAAAACTGTGTAGCATCACTATTTCAAAGAAGTAAATAACAATGAAATACTGGCTTCATCTATCAGTTTTGTAATTTTCTTTTAAATGTGATCATTAAAGCCTCAGTTAAAAGCACCTCTTCTGAGAGACTAGTTGTATTTAAAGTGGCTCTCTTTCCAAGTTACTTTGTTACCTGATCTATATACTAAATATTGCTTATCATACTATGTAATTTCCCTTTTACACTTGTCTACCTATCTATCGATCTATCTGTCACCTATCTATCTATCTATCTCTATCCATTCATCCATCATCTGCCCATACATCTACCTTTTAATCTATCCACATCTCCATTTATCCCTCTATTTTTTTTTTTTTACTACCTATCTTTTGCCAAGTAGAACGTGGGCTCCATAAGTTCAGCAATAATGTTTCTCTTACTTACCACCTCATCCCTTGCCTAGGATAGTGTCTGAAACTTAAGTGATGCTCATAAAGTGGTCCTTGAAGGAATGAGTACATGCTACAGAGTAAAGAATGTATAGATAAACTGGCTCACTACTGTTAGAAATGTATTAATAAAATCTGGTTTATATATACTTTGACACAGTTGCACAAAAATGAACTTTTGTGTATAGAGGAATACATAATGCAGTAATATTTGTGATAGCAAAAATCTGGAGTTACCCTAAATTTTTCAGTAGGAGGGTGGTTAAACAAATTTCTTGATATCCATATGATGAGGATACTATTAACCACTAAAACCATTTGGTTATTTATATTTATATGGGATGATACCTAAAGATCTCAAAGTTCTATTTTTCATTTTTTAAAGGCTAGATGCAGTACAGTTTTTATATAATACTTTTTTGTTTAAAACTTTTATAAATGTGTATAACATTTTATATATACACACATATAGATAGAGAAAAATATACATAATAGTCACATTTGGAAAGTGTGAAGCTGGGGAAGGGATGGAGAAGATACTCTTCATTTTAGGCTTTTTTAGTACTGTTTGAATGTATTAATATGTTTATGTGCTGTTTTTCTAATGATGATGCTGATGATAATAAAACAACTTCTGAAAAAACATAATGTAGACCTACACTTGCTATTTAATAAGATATTGCAACATAAAATTTTAAGTTAAAAAAAGCAAGTTGGGACTTCCCTGGTGGTGCAGTGGTTGGGAATCCGCCTGCCAATGCAGGGGACACGGGTTTGATACCTGGTCTGGGAAGATCCCACATGCCGTGGAGCATCTAAGCCCATGAGCCACAACTACTGAGCCCGAGCGCCTAGAGCCCGAGCGCCTAGAGCCTGTGCTCCGCAACGGGAGAAGCCACCACAGTGAGGGGCCTGCGCACCGCAACAAAGAGTAGCCCCCACTTGCCTCAACTAGAGAAAAGCCTGCACGCAGCAACGAAGACCCAACACAGCCAAAAATAATTAGTTAATTAATTAATTTAAAAAAAAAAGCAAGTTGTAGAAAAAAATGAAGTTAAGTAAAAGGAATGCAAGAAATTAAAAGTAAGACAGAACTCACATGTATAGGTCCTAAGTGTTTATTTAGAGATATATGCTAAAATCTAAACAGTCCTGGAAGAATGTCCACCAAGAGTTAACCACAATATATTTTGGAAAATAAATTGTAAGTGAGTCTGATGGGGAGATTTTCATGTTTACTTTATGTTATACATGCTAGAATATTTTAATAATGAGGATGTATACATGCATTACTTTGTAACAAAATAAAATAATAAAGGGAGGAATTAAAGCCTCAATTATATATGAAAACCAGGTATTACCAGATCTTGAAAGTGTCCACCTCTTGATACGTTGGAAATAAAAATTCCTTAATAAGGCAAGGTAAACTTGAGATATAAACATTAAATGAGATGTTGGGTCAGAAATTCAAAGTTAGTACTTTTATGGCTTCAGACAGAAGTGTACAGTCTACTCACACCAGATTACTTTCCTAAATAACCTGGGCTCTTTTAACTCTCGGGATTTAGGCTTAGCTAGTCTACCTAGAATTCCTATATGACCCTTTATATTAGGCACTCTGATGTCTCTTCCTCTCTGTTAACCCCTGACAGTTCAGGGAAGAATTACTCATTCCACATTCAGGGTTGCTCCAGCATTTATTACACTTATGTATATATGACTTTTTAGCTTTATGGTCTCCGAGTACCTTGAAGTCAAGGACTTTGTGAGGAACCTCTTGAAATCTCCAGATCACTGCAAAGTCTTGCATATAAGTGTTTGATATTTATGTGGTGATGTTGTGTCTGATTCTTGACTTCAGAAACAAAGTGAAGACTGCCACATGAGTGTAGCATCCATGGTCTCTGCTCACAGTATTGACTTGCTATTTGTATATCACTTCCTACTTTATAGTTCTTACATGACTTTATCATTTTCATGTATCATCTCAAGCCAGAAAAATAGGTATTACCACTCTTCACATTTTACTGTTGAAGAAACAAACATATTTATTTTCCCACAGGCCCCAAGTGGCACAGCTGAGCCCAGCTCTCGGGCCATTTAAATCCAAAACCACAACCAATTAGTGCAAAGCAGGGGATGAAATGACACCATTCTGGAGACAATGTACTTCTAGGAGCTTAGACACAGCAACCTTCTGCAGACATAAATAAAGGTTGGTAGAGGCCCTCTACCACAGTCACTCTTCCTCTTATAGACTTCTTTTCATTTGCAGCAGGGATGGGGACATTCTTACAAATGGTATGTCTATCCCAGCTCCCAACAGCTCAGACAACAGCCAACGCTCAACAATACTGCTTCCTCCCTCCACTGAAACCCATGCACACTAAAGAAACTTGATGATCCAGATCTATAGCTCCTTCTAATTATTTTAATGTATTATGTAAATAATAATAATAATAATAATAATAACAATAAATGTAACCCCTCCTGCACACCCAAGGTCAAGACCTGAGATTATGTGAGAAATTGGGGAGGAGAGAAAGAGGAAGAAAGAAAAGCAGTGAGGGAAATGCCTTTCTCAATGTTAATAATAGCTAACATTTTTTGAGCACTTACTATGCAGTGTTTAAAAGACATAGTATCATAACATAGAGGTTAAGTGAATAAACTTAGAAGTCAGACGGTATGGATTTGAATGTCAACTCTGGCACTCACTATGACTCTTGGACAAGTTGCTTACTTTTTCAGTGTCTTAGCTGTAAACTGGGGCTGATGATAATAGCACCTGCCTCACACAGTTGTTCAGTGATGTGGTGTCTGCCAATTTCCATAGTGTAAATTCTGGTACAAGTGCCCATTAGAAGCTACCAATGGCTTAACAAACAGCTCACAACATTTCTGAATATTTAACAATTGTCTCTCAAGAGCTGGAATGAGACAACTCCAGCATACCCCTGTTGTTATGATGATTAAATAAATTAGTGGCATAAGCATTTAGAGGAGTTCCTGGGATATAGTGTGCATTACATTAGGTATTTTTAAAAGAGACACTAAGATTAACTCTTCTATTTCTCTGTGAGATTCTGTTATCCTATTTCTTCTATTATTCTATGAGATTAGTGTTATTTTAATTTCAAGGGAGGTTAACGAGGTAGAAAAGAGCTTCAGTGTCTGGCTGCTAAGGAGAGTTGGGACTTAGGCAGCCTGCCACACCATATTGCCATCTTGCTTGGATTATCAGGAGATCATATCCTGTTGGGGATCATTGTGCCTACACAAGAATTTGACTGTGAATGCTCACAGGGTGAAAGAAAATTAGAGAATCCTGGTACTATTACACAAGGTGAAATGCCAATATCAGCTCTAGAGGTTCCTTGGTCCCAGGGATTTTTCTATTGCCTTTGAGGTAAATTATTTATCATATCAAACAACGAGAAAACCATACTAATATGTATTCTCAAGAATGGGGCAGACAATAATGACAACTTCTGTTCCCTAGGCATTTATTGTGTGCTTGACATTTTATTAACCACTTGAAATGAATTATCTTATGCAATAATAACAGCAACTGGCTAAGGTAGGATTATTATTGCACCATTCTGCAGATGAAGAAACTGAAGCTCAGCAGTGTTAAGTAACTCCTTCAAGGGCACAAAGCTGTCATAAACATTAGCTCTGTCTGAATCAAAAGTCTATGGATACACTGAAAACCATATACTCAACTGCTATCTCTTAAATTCATGAAAAATTGTCAAGAAATTTAGAAATACATTGATGCTCTTTAGAGATGAAAGTATTATCAAGAAATCTAAGGTTCATACTGAAACTTTTTAGGGATGAGAATATTAAAGACCAATGTCAGGACAAAGAGAGGGTGAAATTCATGTATTCCATGTGATTACTCCTTCCTAAAATATATAATTATATTTTAATAGAACTACCATATGATCCAGCAATTCCACTTCTGGGTATAAATCTGAAGGAAATGAAAACCCTAATTCAAAAAGATATATGCACTCCAGTGGTCATAGCAGAGTCATTTACAATAGCCAAGATATGGAAGCAACCTAAGTATCCATCACAGATGAATGAATAAAGGAGATATAGTTTATATATACAATGGAATATTACTCAACCATAAAAAAGAATGAAATTCTGCCATTCACAGCAGCATGGATAGACCTAGAGGGTATTATGCTTAGTGAAATAAGTCAGACAGAGAAAGATGAATACTACATATTATTATTTATATGTGAAAACTAAAAACACTCACACACACACACACACACACACACACAAATGAATGGAACAAAACAGAAAGACTCATAGATATAGAGGACAAACTAGTGGTTACCAGTGGGGAAAGGGAAGAGCAGAGGGGCAAGATAGGTGTATGCTATTGAGAGATACAAACTACTATGTATAAAACATAAGCAACAAGGATATATTGTACAGCACAGGGAAATAGAGTCATTATTATACTTTAAACAGTACAATCTATAAAAATATTGAATCGATATGTTGTATACCTGAAACTAATATAATATTGTAAATCAGCTATACTTCAATTAAAAAAATACATGTATTTTACTGTCAACATCCCTTTACTTTACTTTGAGTATGTATATAGCTCTGAGACTGGAGGAGGGCAGGAAAAGAAATCTGTGCCTGTCAAAGAAACTCGTATTAAGAGATACGTAAGGGCCAACTTCGGGCTACTCTACATTCTGTTTGGCACCTTCATTGTATTGGAGGAAAAAAAAAAAATTAGTTGGTTCATTTAGCTTTTCACTTAATTCAGCCTTTTATTGTGCACTTCAGTTCTCACCCAAATGAACAGAGACAGTGCAAGAAACAGAACACAATTAATGGGGCTCTCAAGACATGCGGTTGTTGCTCTTGCTTCTTTAAGAGACACAAATCATTTATTCCCTTCTGTAAAACTCCATTACCCAGCAAAAAAAGAGTTTCTTAACAAATGTATATCTTACCAAAAATGGAGAACCCATCTCTGTCTCACATGTGTAGAATCATGGGCACACATTCACACTGTACCTACACACAGCAAGCCTGCCCACAAAGCATTCCGCTCCTTTTGCATGTTAAAGATATAATGTCCGGGCATGAAGCAAAGAATCACTATAAATTAGAAGTAGTATGGCCTTAGCTCAAATTATGTCGAGTCTTCCCATTTTCAGGATAAGGGAAGTGAGGCTTGGAGAGGTGAGATGATTAGCCCAGGGTCAAGCAGGTGGTCATTGGGGAATGTAAATCAAGTTCCCCTCTCTCAACTCTATATATAGCCTTTTCTCTCCTATTCTAGGCTTCCTGCTTAATATTGATCATTGCTATGGTCCCACAGACTGATCTCCTTGGAAGCTTATCACCCAATCCTCTCAAAAAATGCATGTGCACTGGTGGAGAATCACTGGCCATCTTTCTGTTTTCACATACAAATATTTCCCTTTCCCTTTTAGAAAATACTCTGTGCTCCTCTTTTGGATGGTGATTATCTTCTGAGACCTGGCCTTGGGAAAGCACCAAGAAAGCAATTTCATTTTTATTTTTCAAACAAAAGCTCCCAAATATGAGCTGGTGGCTGGTTTGAGTCTCTACTGATTCTCCCGCACGTGCTTCTCCCCACACAAACAAATACATTACTTGCCTCATGCTAATGATTTTCATCAGCTTAAAGAGCCAGTTTAATTAATCTTCTGTTTAACAAAAAACAATTCAATCTGATAAAATGTTTAGGAGAAAAACTAAAGCTGGTGTTTTTCCTACAAGTAATATGTCAGGCAGGGTTAAGAAAAGGTGTTGGCAAGTGATACAGAAAAAGTAATTTATTATTGAAAAATGATCTCGATATGTGTGATCATCTCAAAAGCTCGGTATTCACTAAGTGGCCTTCGTTTAATCACAAGTTGGCACATTGTATAAGCCAAACATCTCATCTTCTGTGCCAAAGACAGAGCAGCCTCTGCTCTAGGGAACAGATCCAGGTGGTAGAAGTTCATGGCACATCCTGGTTGCTTGGGAAATAAGCTGCCATTTCATTCTGAACTTCTCAGTACTGTCAGTTCAGCTTCCTCAGTAGAGAGAACATTTTTTTCCCCCCAAAGCCACCATTATTTGCAATGGAGACTCAGTGTTAATTTCACTGCTTGTCAATTAAGCTCATTCCTTAATTTAATTGGGATGTGTATACAAAACATGACAGTGCTAATTCTAGTCCTTAATTCATGCCTAGAATAAGCTATACTCTCCAAGCATCCTTGCCTCCAATCTTCCCATCTCACTTTATTTTATGGTCAGATTAATCCTCTTATGCATAGGTTTAATGAGAACATCATCCTGCTTCAAAATCTCTTGGAGTCCCACTCACTACAGGGTAGAATCCAAGTTCTCTAACAAAGCAGCAAAGGCAGCAAACAATCTGAATCAACCCACCTGACTAGCCTTATCTCTCCTACTTCATTTCCAGGAATGCTGAATGCTTTATGCCATCTAAGACTTGTCTCATTGAAAATCAAAGTCAGGATTAAAAGAATGTCTAACTAGTAGCTTTGCAATAGCCTCTTCCAATCTGATACAATAGGGCCTATGAGACTTAGGGGAAAAGTGACATGAAATTCACTCATACTTAGTAGGGCACTTTTGATAGCCTACTGAATGAGAGTTTAAAAAAAATTAAAGCAATACTTGCTGAAAATTAAGTTGGCTACTCTCTGGATTTAAACCAAAAAAAAAAATTAAAAAAACACAATTCAAGCTTAAACACTCTATGCATCCATAACAATTAAGAGAATTCAATAAATAAAAATGAAGAAAGTATATAAAACACTGTGCTGTGGACTGAATGTTCATGTTCCAACCCTCGCTCCAAATTCTTATGTTGAAGCCTGATCCGCAGTGTGATGGTATTTGGAAATGGAGCCTTTGGGAGGTAATTAGGTTTGGATGAAGTCATAGGGGTTGAGTCCTCATCATGGATTGGTGTTCTTATAAGGGGATTAAGAACCCAGAGCTCTCTGTTTACAGTATATGAGAGTACAATGAGAAGCTGACTTACTGCAACCAGAAGAGGGCTCTCGCCAGAGCTATGCTGTCACCCTGATCTCAGATTTTCAGCCTCCAGAAATGTGAGAAATAAATTTCTGTTGTGCGTAAACCACCCAGACTATGATACTTTGTTATGGCAGCATGTACTGACTAAGACAGAATGGTTTTCAGACGTTGGTCCACAGAGAGTATAGGACAGTGATCTCTGAAAGAAGGTTAAAAAAGTGAGATGATGCTTATGGCTGTCCTACCTGACCACTTGGAGAGAGATTCCAGGCCCCAGTGCAAGGAGAAGGAATCCAAACAGGCTCTCTATCCTCTCTGGAGTTGAGGAGACAGTGTTTAAAGTTTGGGGATGCAAAAATGTCTAGAATTTGAGAAGCAGAATACTAGAGAGAGTAGCACATAGGAATCCAAAAATCTGATAAGGTTTCCATGCAAATCCTTAGATGATCAGTGCACAACTGTGAGGAAACTACTAAGTCTTGAAAAATAATCAGTAGAAAGAAGGAAGTGCACAAATCCCTGTTGCTCACACAGGAAGACGAAAATTTCATGTTTTCACCAGACTTAAGGGAAAGACTTTCTAACAAATGAGACATTGAATAGGGACCTCAGAGGGTATAGCTTTAGAAGGGAGGTCAATAAGATATAGACTAATGGCTGCTATGATCACTAAACAAAACTTCAAAGAAGGTTTCAAAAGAAATTAAATAGTACTATGTAACTTAATTGTATACAAAACCCAAGGTCAAAAATATTGGAAGAAACAATAACAGAAAATGTCCAGCAACCACTAATAAAAATTTTACCATGTCTGGCATTTAATAAAAAATTACCAGGCATGCAAAAAAGCAGGAACATATGGCCTATAATGAAAAGCATGTCAGTTAATAGAAACAGACTTTAAGCTGACATAGATGAAAGAGTTAATAGACAGAGATGTTAAACTATTATTATAAATAAACTCCATACATTCAAGAAGGTAGATGAAAAGCATGAACAAGTTTAGAGATATAGAAGATACAAAAATGACCCAAACTGAACTTCTAAAGATAGAAAATGGATCGTCTCAGAAGAAAAATATACTGGATAGGATTAAAAACAGATTAGACACTGCAAATGCAAGTATAACTTGAAGACATAGAAATAAAAACTATCCAGAGTGAAACCCAGGTTTAAAAAGACTAAAAAAAAAAAAAAAAGTAACAGAGCATCAATTAGCTATAAGGCTACTTAAAGAGCCTAATATATATGTACTGATGTCTAAGAGTTAGGGAGCATGGACAGAAAAAACATTTTAGAAAAGACTAAAAAATTTCCAAATTTCATGAGAATTATTAACCCACTGGTTAAAGAATCTCAATAAACTCAGAGAAATATGAAGAAAACACAAAGACACATCAAAATCATATCCCCTAAAACTGGTAACAAGTCTTATCAGCAACCAAGGGCAGGGAGTGGGGAAACATTATCTACAGAGGAACAAAAGATAACATACAGGGACTTACTGGGGAAAATGCAAGTCAGTAGAAAGTGGAGCAACATATGTAAAGTACTGATAAAGGGAAATGAACAAACAAACAAACAAACCTGTTAACCTAGAGTTCTATAGCCAACAAAAATATCTTTCCAAAATGAAGGTAAAATAACATCATTTTCAAAAATACAGAACCTGAGAGTATTCATCACCCATCAGACAGGCACCGCAAGCAATGTGAACTGAGGTACTTTAGGCAGAACAAAAACGGTACCAGGTGGAAATCTGGATTTACATAAAGGAATGCAGTGTACATTAAATGGTAAACATGTGGGAAAATTTAAAATTTTATTGACTGTTCAAAGCACTTTAATATGTCTAATATATATACCAAAATAAAGTATGATATTAAAATATATAGGATAAGATTTCCACCATAATCTAATCATCCTTTATTTTTTGCTGATTTTACCTCTATGAGGAAATGTGTATTAAAAACTTGAAGTCAGGAGCCTGAATTCTTTTCCCAGTTCTACTTCCAATTATGTAAGCTTAGAGAAGTTGCTTCCTCATTCTGTGCCCCTTTTCTCATGTGTGAAAGAAAGGCATGGGCCTTTATTAAATTCTGTGGTTCTTTTACCCTATGGTATATATCTTCCTTAATGTCTCTTGACAAACTCCTGTCACATGGGTTCTAGTGGACAACTGAAGGCAAGCTTGGGGAGTGTCAGAGGGGATTTTTAAGCAGGGTGATGTATTCATCAAAAAGAGGGTGAGGGCTAAACTTGTTTCTTTTTACAATAGTATGTTAAGAGAAGAAGCAAATGTCATGGGTGGTGACTCAAGCTGATGACTGTCAGATATTCACGATGCAGAACAAAAATGCCAATCTTGACATAGTGAGAACAATTAATTTCATTGTCACCATGATTTTTTCAAATATTTATTCTATTTAAAGTACCTGAGTGGGTTGTGTGAGGTATAGACATAGCTCCATTTTACTTTTTATATCTGACCTTGCAAGCCAATACATACTATCAATAATATTTTAAATTAGTCTCAGTAGGAATATACCTTATTTATACTTTCATGCACACACTACAAAGTTCAGTTCAGTTCAACAAAATTTACTGAATATCAATTGAGGAATTCAATATAGTGTATCAGAACAGTGTATGAAAACAGTGTATGAGACCAGAATTCTAATCTCAAAAACAACCAACTAGCTTTAATGCCTAGAAAAAAAAGCTTATTTAATTTTGTTAAAAATGTCTTCTATAATATGAGGAGACTGAATTAGATTATTCTTAAGATCTTTTCTGGTTATAAACTCTATGCACTCTATGTGTCTATGTATTCACAAATGTACTAGAAACTGTGAAGAAATTAAATGAGTGTAAAATATGCTTCTTACCCTTGAGGAAATTATGGTTTAATTGGGTAATAAACTATATACATATTTAACTCAGAATTAATTACTGAATGTTTGTTATGTTCAGAGTGCTAGGTTTGGTGCTGTTTGAAACGATCAGAATAGGCTTAAATTCTTAGAGAGATATTGTCAGCCAGGATTTCATAAATAGCTTTGTAAAGAATTTGAGATTTAAGGTGAAATTTGTAGAATGAATGATATTAAACTGAGGGTTTTGTAAAAATATGCATCAGGGAGATGGTAAGTTTTCAAAGAAAAAATTTAAAAGAATAATTTTATGCATATTATATATATATATACATGTAAGGTTTACAATAGATAAGTGTTACTTAAATTTATTATGTGTGGGTGGATATATACATATAATTTAAGTACATCCACACACATTTCTCAACTAAGCCATCTAATGATGAGAAAGAAAAGGAAGACAGATGAAATGGGATGATATGGTAGAAATAGCACCCAGGTGTTCTCATTTCAAGTCCAAACACTGCATCTAATGATGTAATGCTCTGATCTCATGCAAGTGTCTTTACATTTCTCAGTGTTATTAGCTCTACACTATAATGGTGGGCAGTAGGTAGACTAGATGAGTTTTGACATTAGTGCTAGCTCTATCCTTACATACTGACAATTTAAATTGAGTTACTGCCCACTCTGATCACTGCACTACATCTGTTTCTGAGATACAGAGATACACAACTCCTTCCACGAGATTCTTGTCTGGTTTGGGAACCAAGGCATCGATATGCGATTGATACTACAAATGTTTATTTAATACCTGCATCCTCACTATATACTTTATCTCCATTTAGGCAGCAACCACATCTGCTTTGTTTTCCAGCGTATCTCTAGTGCTTCTCATAGGACCAAGTACATTGTAGACATTAATTTAACTTGTTACTTAAATCATGAATGAATAAATTTAGGAAAGAACACAAGTTAACTAGTCCTGTATTTAGAGCTTTATCAGCTATTCACTTCTACTGATATAGAATAACACAGACCCATAGCAGTTCACACATACTCATTTTTCCATCTTGTCTGATTCATTTGATGGAAACAACTTCAACTGTTAATCCACATTCCATTCATAATAGAAGGGTCTATCACTAAATTACATCATGTGCAACACTTTGATGTAATATTTTTTGAAAAACTGTCATTGTTTCTGTCTTGTTACATTGAAATGCACTGGGCTATGCTGGCAATCTGGATAAGAACTAAGAGAAGAAAAGCAAAGTGACATTAGCTGGGAGGGGACACATGAGAAGAAAGGAGGGTAGAAGTCACAGTATTATATGTAAAGTTTTTTGGGTATCTTTCAAGTCATGAAGTCCTATTTTTTTTTTTTTTGATAACATAGATATACACATATCTTGTGTCCCCACTAGCTTTAACCCTTTGGTAACATGTCATATTTTCAGGGAGGCTTTCCTTCCCATTCCTATTTAAAATTGTAGTTTCTTTCCCCCCTTTCTCTGTTTTCCTTTTCTCCATAGCTCTTATCTTCTAGAATATTATGTAAGTTACAAAAGTATTTGGTTATTATCTGGCTTCTCCTACTTGATTGTGAGCTTTATAAGGGTGGAGTTTTGTCTGTGTTTACATCTGTATCCCCAGTCTTTAGCATAATGTCTTCTACACAGTAGAATCTCAACCAACGATCAAAATATGAAATATTCATTGAACTTCACCTCTCACCCCTGCATACCACTCACCGATCATGTTTTTATTCATTACCCTTGACTGTTATGTTTTTATTCATGACTCGACTGTGGTCACAGCTGATTGGCTTATGAAAGCTGGTACCTACTCAAAGGTGGCCTGTATGTATATATTAATTTTAAAGTAGCGTGGGAAAAAACAGATATTTTAAAAATCAACACACATAAGTAAATAATTGTAAGTTGCACTAAAGTTGTATGAAATAAAGTACAGGTTATGAGCAAATAATAGCAGAGATGCAATTACATCAGGAAGATTAGAGAAGATATTTCAGAAGTAATAACTTCTGAGTGCAGTCTTGAAAGGTAAGAGGACTTTGACTTGGAACGCTCGCTCGTCTTACTTGTTTTAATTCTAGTCACTAACTCGTCAATGTTCAGATCAGGGAACATGAGATCTTCTGTGCAAGTCTGAATCATTTTTTTCAGACTTTTCCCTCAGTGTACTTCACACAGGGACATTTTTACATTTATTTGTGTGGTTAGTCAATTAATGCTTGTATTGTCACTACATTGAAAGCTTTATGAGAGAATGATCTCAGTTCCTGGGATCTCCCAGTTCATGATTTCAGCCTCACTTGAGGCATGGTTACCTATATGCACTTGCTTTTCAGAATATAATTCTGCATTCTCATAACAAGATTTCTATTATTATTATTTCATAGGTAAACCCAAGTAAGTTTACGTTCTGTGCAAATAAGAGCTTTCCAAGATATGGTAGTTTGCTCTACAAAGATAAGTGTGCCTTTAGGAGTGCTAAGGTGAATGATATAGCTGTCCCATGGGCTTTGCATACAGACAAACCAGGTTTCAAATCCGTGTTCCACCATTTAATGGTTATATCACCTTGGGCCAGTCTTTAAATCTCTCTGAGCTACAGTTTCCTAATCTGCAATAGTGTGATAATAATGCCTACCTCAAGGGATGCTGTAAGATTCATTAGATGTTGTAAATAAAGTATCTACACTGTCTTAGCAAATAGATGAAGCTCATAAAATGGTTAATGAGATAACAAGACAGTGGTTACTGCATAATAAAAGAAATACACAGGGCTGTTATTTACTACATTCATCCAATAGAAACCTATTGATAATTATTATGTATCAAGTTTGTGCTTAGATATACAGTGGGACAGTCACAACCAGGACATAAGCCTGTCACCAAGGTGAAAACCAGTTGACTCCACATGAGAATTATATGAAGACAAACGTTGAAATCAGCTCTGTCTCCTGCTATGGAATTGCTGGACCTTCTCTTCAACTGCCAGGGAGCAATGAATTTTAAGGACCTAAGCTACTCTTTTCCCATTATTTCCTTTCTTTTATGATGTCATTTTATTCTGTAATTTCTAAATAGCTATCAGAATGATTGAACAGAGGAAGCAAACACCTAAATATTATTTCCAAAATTTTAATTTAAAGCAAGATGTACGTTTCAAATAGAAAAGGTGGCAGACTTGCCAAATGTTTTTTAGGCACTCCATATTGATCAAGTTATTTCCACTGTTTCTTGGAGAGAGAATCAGAAGAAATTATTTTAAAGCAAAATGACCCTTCATAGGTACCCAAAAGACTTACATTTGCAAGAAGAAGTTATAAAAGAGAGTACCTTTAGAACTCATATATATGGAATGGATAAAGAAGATGTGGTACATATATATACAATGGGATACTACTCAGCCATAAAAAAGAATGAAATAATGCTATTTGCAGCAACATGGATGGAACTAGGGATTATCATACTAAGTGAAGTAAGCCATACAGAGATAGATAAATATCATATGATATTACTTATATGTGGAATCTTAAAAAATGATACAAATGAACTTATTTACAAAACAGAAATAGACTCACAGACATAGAAAACAAACACAGTTACCAAAGGGGAAAGGAGGGGGAGGGATACATTTGGAATTTGGGATTAACAGATGCTGACTACTATCTATAAAATAGATAAGTTTAGCAAAGGGGGCAAAAGAAAGTAGAAAACAACAGTAATAGCAACAAGAATGCCTTTACTTAATACATAGTATAAACAACCTATAATGGAAAAGAATCTGAATCACTTTGCTGTACACCTGAAACACTGTAAATCAACTATACTTCAATTTAAAAAATTTTTTGTTTAAAAACAAACAACAAAAAAAGAATTCTTATATCTGAATAAGGATGCAGGAATTTTATTGGCCTGCTGAGATAACTCTAGGCCAAATGGACCCACAATTCAGTTCACCTGTAGAGACAGAGCTGAGAGCTGGCCAGGAGGTTTCACTAATGTTGGTCAGATGGGAACTGACAGACAGCATGCAAAATGCCAACCTAATGCCTAGGGCAGAGGCCTAAATACCACCTGAAACATTTAAAATATTCACAGAAACCACCACTATAGATAGTATAGGTAGTTCTTTACATCACCATTAGGATTGATGATCAGGAAAGGTGCTATTTTGAGAAAGTTTGAGAGTTAAACCAATCTTCAGAAGTTAGTTTATTTAGCAAAGGGGACAAAAGAAAGCAGGAAACAACAATAATAGCAACAAAAATGCCTTTACTTAATACATATTATAAACAACCTTAACAAAAATGCACTAAAAATATCAAGGTTGAAGAAAGAACTCAAAACAAACCTGTTAAGACTCAGGGTCATCAAGCTGTGATTCAAAAACCCAAGAACACAAAATCAAGCAACATATTGAGAGGGCTTCTGCCAGCCCACACTCTGGATCAAGAGGTAAAACAAAGCTGGCAAATGTTTTAGTAAAATCTTTTAGTAAAATCTTCCTAGCATGGGGTTTAAAAGGGAGAAAGCAGTAAATACTACTCATTGAGAGTTTATTTTCCAAGAGATGGGAAATTGTTTCCAAAATTAAATAAAATCTCCAAAAAATCTGAAAATGAAAACTTTAACATAAAAATTTGTTTCAATTCATTGCAGAATTTCTAGATTTTTATTGGCCCACTTTTTAAAATGAATCCCTTGTAAGCTGATTTTAGCAAATCCTTTGCAAAGTTTTAACGTGGGATGAGTCATATTTAATTGCCACTGTACATTGACTTTTTGAAAAATCCTGTCTAAATACAACCCTCAGACATAGAGACACTCATTTTTGCATAAGAAGTGCTGCTTGCTAGATCACAAAGACATCAATGAAAAAAACGTAAAAATACTCACATTATAAGCACTCTTCCTACAAAAACTGAGGCATAGGATTATTAGTTTTCATACTTTTCACTTTTTAGCTTAAAAATTCCATAGACAGTTGCATCTGAACTTGTCAATTTTTTTTTTTTTTTTTTAACTGCAGGCAATTCTCCAATATTATAAACTGCAGTTTACTTTATTCAAGCTTGTCCAGCTGAGATAATTCATGCTTTGGCCACACATGCTCTGCAAAGCTGAGGAGATGGTTCTTTGCAATCAGGGAAGGTCTTGCCACTACATTTCGTACACCTCTGACAATGCCGTTGGCTGGACAATATTTCCTTCAGATTCAGAGGTACGGACTTTGCTGTTTTATTATTATTAATTATTTTATTTTAATGATCAATTATTATTTTAATGATCAATTAATGATCAATTTAATGATCAATTCATTTATTACAAACTCCCAAATGCCTAAATCCCTAATTAAAGTGTAAAAGATGATGGAGCATGTGGACTCTTGTTTTTGCGACTAGGCTTCTCTGAGTTAAATAAACACTTGGACACATTAACCCTTTCAGTCATGGGTTTCATACACTTTGGGTGAGCCAACAACTATTTGCTTCTAGCTATGTGCTAGAAGATGAATATACAAAATGAATCAGATGAAGCCTCTGCCCTTGATGGCCTCAGGGAAATTTCCAGAGAAATGTAGAAATAGAGTCAGTTCTAAGATAGATGCATATGCCAAAGCACTATGAGAATATTGAGACACAAATGGATCAAAGACACAATGAAGGTTGAGGCTCCCAACTGGAGGACATGGTTCGAAAAAAGATTGCTCTTTCATTGAAGCCTGATCAGCTCATAGAACTCACGATTAGATTGGTGGGGAGGGAGTGAGGAGAGAAAGAGAGAGAGAGAGAGAGAAAGAGAGAGGATGAATTAAGAAACGTAGAAATACAGGTCTTAGAAGCATGTCTAGAAATCTAAGACACATACATTGAAAGGACATGGGTGTGGCTTTTGGCTCATGGGATCAAATAGGTTCCTAAAGCAGTTGTACTGTCAAAGAAACTACCAGTCCAGACTAAAAATGTCTGTGACTAAGACATAAAACAACCCTTAGGATTCAACCAGCAGGAAACAGGCTGAAGGATTGTTCATTTCCAAAGGAGGTCAAATTCTTCAATGCCCATTTCTGATACAGTCATGGAAGATAACAGAGGAGAAAGAACACTCTGGAATGTGGAGGCAAGGACTCCAACCAGACAGCAACATTAGAGCCTAATCACAGGATATTTGGGATCTTCTCCATCCATGTCTGTCCAAGGGGGTTTCAGGAATCCCTGCCAGATAATGGGCACTAAGCAGAACAACACATAAATGTGCTCTGGATCGTCACCCTATTGCTTCTGGATGGATCATCACCAACTTTTCTTTCATGGGCTTCTGAGATTACATTGCGCCCATTCAGATAATCCAGGATCTTTATTTTAAGGTTTGCAATCTTAATTACATTTGCAAAGTTTCTTCCACCATGTAACATAACATGTTTACACGTTCCAGAGATTAGAGCAGGGACACAGTTGGGGAGCAGGTGGAGAGTGAAGTGGGGAGGGGAAGTATCCAGCCTACCATACAAGTAATATTGAACTTTGTGCTTGATGCCATATGCCTGTATATGATTTTTGGATTGTCTTCCTTGGGGAGAGAGAGTAATATGTTGCTAGCAGGAGGGATAAAAAGCTGAATGTTTGGTGACCAGAAAAGCAGACAAATTTTCATTACACCTCTTTGACAAGTATTTCTGACCTTATGATTGCATGATGGGATAGAATTTTTGGCTCCTGCGTGATTGAGTAGGGGCATTTGACCAATTCTAGCAGAGATACCCTGCTGACCCAAAATAGACTGGCTTTAAGCCAGAGGATTTGGAAATGTTTTCTATTACAGTAGATTGAATAATTTAGCCAGTATGGTTGGTACAAGATGTGCAACTATTATTTATGAATAAATGACTACTATGTCTGGCAATGGTGTGCTAGCTTCCCCAATACACATGCTTGATCTTTCCAATAAAAGAGCAAATTCTTTATAAAAAAAGGGTATCCATATGTACAAAATTAAATATTAGTTTCTACCTCACACCATACACTAGAAGCAATTTCATGTAAACAGAGACCTACATTTGAAAGGTAAAATATAAAAGCATATGTAAGATAATGTAGGAAAACATTTTCATGACCTTGGGGGTAGGTACAAGAAGCCTTAATCATAAAAGCAAGTTTGATAAATTTGATTATTAAAGTGAAGAAGTTTTGTTCATGGAAAGTTATCATAGAGAGAGTGAAAATCAAGTGGTGAAATGGGAAAAGACATTTGCAACACAGAAAATCAACAAAAATTAATATGCAGATTATAATAAAAACCTTTTTAAAGTCAATAGATGAAAAGACAGAGATGGGGGGTGGGATCATGATGGTGGAATGGGGAGACCCTGAGCTTACCTCCCCCCATGAACACATGAAAGCTACAACTACATATAGAGCAACTCTCGCTGAGAGTGACCTAAAGACTAGCAGAAGGCCTCTTCTACAACCAAGGACGTAAAAAAGGAACCACATGGAGTCTAGTAGGAGGCGAGGAGTAGTGATCTAGTTGGGACCCACACCCCTAGTTGGTGACCCAGAAGAGGAGGGGGTCCTCCCTAAGGGGTGAGGGGTTTGAGCCCCATATTAGGCATCCCAGGCCTGGGGTCTGAGACTAGAAAGATAAGCCCACTTAGCTGGTTTGAAAACCAGTGGAGCTTACCAGAGAGCTGTGAGAAGCAGGACTCTGTTCTTGAGGAGCACACACAGACCTGCTTGCTCCTGGTCTCAGCCCAGAGGTAGCAGACTAAAAACTGACTGGTGCTCTGGCCAGCCTGCCAGGACCACACCAGTGTGCAGCCCAGCCCATGCTAGTCTCATGCTTCAGCCCCTCCTGCTCTGGTGCTGCTCTCTGCTAAGGCAGAGACTGCCATTGCTGTCATGTGGACAACCTAGAAGAAATAGATAAATTCCAAGAAACATACAATCTTCCAAAACTGAATCAGAAAGAAATAGATAATCTGAACAGATGAATTATTAGTATTGAATTGAATCAGTAATCAAAAATCTTTCAACAAACAAAAGTCTTGGACTGGATGGCTTCACAGGAGAATTTTACCAATATTTAAAGAAGAGTTAATTTCTATTCTTCTCAAACTATTCCAACAAACTGAAGAGAAAGGAACCCTCCCAAATTCATTCTATGAGGCCAGATTACCTTAATACCAAAACCAGACCAAAACCATAAAGAAAATGCAGGACAATATCCCTGATAAACATAGATGCAAAAATCTTCAACAAAATATTAGCAAATCAAATTCAACAATACATAAAATGATCATACATCATGATCAAGTGGGATTTATTCCAGGGAAGCAAAGATGGTTCAGTGTTCGCAAATGAATCAATGTGATACACCACATGTGCAGAGAAAGTATTTGACAAAATTCAACCTTCATTCATGATAAAAACTCTCAACAAAGTTGGTATTAACATAATAAAGGCCATTTATGATAAACACACAGCTAACATGATACTCAACAGGGAAAGCTAAAAGCTATTCCTCTAAAATCAGGAACAAGACAAGGGTGCCCACTCTCACCATTTCTATTTAACATAATATTGGAATTCCTAGCCACAGCAATTAGACAAGAAAAAGAAATAAAAAGCATACAAATTGGAAAGGAAAAAGTAAAACTATCACTATTTACAGATGAAATGATACTATATATAGAAAACCCTAAAGAGTCCACCACAAAACTTTAGAACTAATAAATGAATTCAGTAAAGTTGCAGAATAGAAGATTAATATATGGAAATCTGCTGCATTTCTATACATTCATAATGAACTATCAGAAAAAGAAACCAAGAAAATAATCCCATTTACAATTGCATCAAAAAGAATAAAGTACCTAGAAATAAATTTAACCAAGGGGTCGAAAACCCATACTTCAAAAAATGTAAGGCACTAATGAAGGAAATTGAAGATGATACAAGTAAATGGAAATATATCCCATGTTTATGGATCAGAAGAATTAATATTTTTAAAACGTCCATACTACCCAAAGTAATCTACAGATTTAACGCAATTCCTATCAAAATACACATGATATTTTTCATAGAAAACAGTAGAACAAATAATCCTAGAATTTATATGAAACCACAAAACATCCCAAATAGCCAACACAATCTTGAGAAAAAAGAACAAAGCTGAGGTATCATGCTCCCTGACATCACACTATACTACAAAACTACAGTAATTAAAACAGTATGGTACTGGCACAAAAACAAACACATAGATTAATGAAATAGAACCCAGAAATAAACCTGTGCATATATGGTCAATTAACCTATGACAAAGGAGGGAAGACTATACAATGGGGAAAAGACAGTGTCTTCAATAAGTGGTTTTTGGAAAAACTGGACAGCTACATGTAAAAGAATGAAATTAGAACATTTTCTCACACCATATACAAAAATAAACTCAAAATGGATTTTAAAGACCTAAATGTAAAACCTAAAACCATAAAATTCCTAGAAGAAAACTTAGGCAATACACTCTTTGACATAGGTCTAAGCAATATTTTTTGGATCTGTCTCCTCAGGCAAGGGAAATAAGAGCAAAAATAAACAAACAGGACTTAAACTTAAAACTGTTTGTACAGTGGAGGAAACCATCAACAAAACAAAAGGTAACTTACTGAATGGGGGAAGATATTTGTAAATGATAGTCTGATGAAAGGTTAATATTCAAAATATTGGGTTGGGCAAAAAGTTCATTCAGGTTTTTGCGGAAGATGTTGCGGAAAAACCCAAACAAACTTTTTGGCTAACCCAATGTATAAAGAACTCATAATGCTCAATATCAAAAAACAAACAAACAAATAAACGACCTGATTAAAAAATGGGCAGAGGGGGGCTTCCCTGGTGGTGCAGTGGTTGAGAATCTGCCTGACAATGCAGGGGACACGGGTTCGAGCCCTGGTCTGGGAAGATCCCACATGCCGCGGAGCCTAGTCGCTCCGCGAGCCACAATTGTTGAGCCTGCGCGTCTGGAGCCTCTGCTCCGCAACAAGAGAGGCCGCGATAGTGAGAGACCCGCGCACCGCGATGAAGAGTGGCCTCCACTTGCCACGACTAGAGAAAACCCTCGCACAGAAACAAAGACCCAACACAGCCATAAATAAATAAATAATTTTTTTTAAAAAATGGGCAGAGGACCTGAATAGGTATTTTCCCAAGAAGACATACTGATGGCCAGCAAGCACATGAAAAGATGTTCAACATCACTACTCATCAGAGAAATGTAAAGAAAAACCACAATGAGATGACACCTCACACCTGTCAGAATAGCTATTGTCCAAAACACAAGAAATAACAAGTGTCAGTAAGGATGTGGAGAAAAGGGAACCCTAGTATAATACTGGTGGAAATGTAAACTGGTATAGCCACTATACACAGAGTTTCCTCAACAAATTAAAAATAAAACTACCATATGATCTAGAAATTCCACTCCTGGGAATACATCCAAAGAAAATGAAAACATTAATTTGAAAATATATATGCACCTCATTGTTCATAGTGGCATTATTTACAATAGCCAAGATATGGAAGCTACATTAGTGTTCATCAACAGAAGAATGGATAAAGAAGATGTGAGATATATATATATATATATATATATATATATATATATATATATATATATATATATATATATGATGGACTATTACTCAGCCGTTGAAAAGAATGTCATTTTGCCATATGCAACAACATGGATGGACCTGGAGGGTACTATGTTTAGCAAAATGTCAGACAGAGAAAGCTAAATAGTGTATGTTTTCACTTATATGTAGAATCTAAAAAATAAAACAATTGAACGAATTTAACAAAATAGAAACAGACTTATAGATACAGTGAACAAACCCCTGATTACTGGTGGGAGTGAGGCCTACCCCAAGATTGGTAAAGGGATTAAGAGATACAAACAACTAGGTAAAAAAATAAATAAAATACTAGTACTTAATGTACAGCACAGGGAATATAGCCAATATTTTACAATAACTTTATATGAAGTATAATCTGTAAAATTTTTGAATCACTTTGTTGTATACCTGAAACTACTATAATATTGAAAGTCAACTATACTTCAATAAAAAATAGATGAAAAGGAATAAGATATAGACAGTGAATTTAATAAGAACTTTCCAAAGGAGAAATATCCAAAGAACTAGTAAACTTATGAATGACACACTAATAATTAGCATTCAGCATAATACAAATTAGACCAGAAGGATATGTCATTATCTCTTCACAAGGTTGCCTAAAATTAAAAAAAATTAACAACAAGCATTGACAAGCTGAACCAATAGTAATTCTCATTCATTGGTCGTGGGAATGAGAATCATACAACCATTTTGTGATGATGAATGGAAGGTGCTAAATATTCAGGAAAGTTACTAAATAAATGTTTGTTTTTGGTGGTTGTGGTTCTGATGATGGTGGTTGTTATTCTTAGGCTTGTCCTGACTCTCATGGATAGCATTTATCTTATTCTTTCACTCAATATCCAGTCATTATTTCCTATTTTGTGCCACATACTGTGTTAGATTCTAAAAATACAGAGATGGATGAAAAATAATTACAGTTCCCGAGTTCAAATTGCATATTGTTTAATGGAGTTAATCGGTTTTGTTCGTTTTTTTAATTTCTGACTACAAGTTTCTCCATACAGATTCATATCATAAAATTGTTAATATCTATAATTTTTTGAATACTTAATATGTGCCAGGAAGACAGAGAGGATGTCAGCAAAAACAAAACAAAAACAAAAATTCTGGGGAAGCATAAAGGTTTAAGGATTATTATCAAGTTCTTCTATATTCCTATCATGTCTTACTCTGAAATTTCAGACATTCTTTTTTAGGAACAGTTCATTTCATACCCAGCAAGCATAGCAGAAAGGACAATCAGAAAGGAGGAAATTTGCTAAATCTCTCCAAGATTCCTCTCCATCCTGTACAAAATGCTACTATGTTATTAATCAAGGTACTATATTTACCTCTTTAAGTGCCCCATTTATCATCAGGCAGTGAATTTCAGCATCCTTTGAATTTTAATGATGGGAAGAAAATAAAACCCCAAATACTTTGAGATGGCTTCTTCAATCTCATCTTACAAATGAAAAAACCTGAAGCACACGGAGGCTTAGTGGAAGGTCTAAAGTCACAAAGCTGACAAGCAACTACGTTTACACTCTAAACTCCTTTGTTAATTTTTGAAAAATTGTAAGAAGTATCCCTATGGATACCCTGAGATTGCTAAGATATTTTCTGGTTGAGCAGAAATTTCTGGTAATAGAATCAGGTGACAGATTGGTTTCTAAGCCATATAACTGAGTTATTAAATATTAACTTTAAGGCTCTGTAGTCATACATGGTAACACACTTTCCATTTTATTAGCAACATGTCATCTTAGAAGTGGAAAAATAACACTGGAAAACAGATTCCAATACTCCTTCCTCAACAGCAATGATTACACTGAAGTACTGTCTGCAAATGAGATAGAGGTAGCATACGCCATCCAAATAGATAAGGTGTCGGGTATTTGGGGAATATAACCAAGGAGGATAGTGAAACTTCTAAAGGAATAGTGACAAAGTACAAATCAACAAACCCTCCCTGACACTGCACAGTATTTGGATGAAATAAGTGTAGCTCACAAAGTTACCTTAGTAACCTACTTAGCCTTTTTCCTTATAAGAAGCACAAGATCTACCTTAGTAAAATGCAATCGTTTTGGCCAAGGTATGACATTCTGTGGCATACAACTACGCTACAGCTGGGTAGACATAAAAAGTCAAGCCTTCAAATATGCAGCAGCTTCTAATGAAGTTTAAATATTTTCAGACAAAATGTTGTATTGTGACCACGCCATAATTGTGTAAAATTTCTGGAATAATTTTGATTTCTCATTTGATCATGAAAAACCACACACAGAAACAGACCCACATGGATGCATACAGACAGAAAGACAGTTCCTGTCCTCACCAAACTCCCAACAGCTGGGAGTATAGAGGGAGAAAAGCATGGGAGTTAAGTGCATAATCTCTACAACTAGGAAGGCTGGCTCCAAATCCCAGTCTTTATTTCTCAGCTATGAACATTAGTCAGATCACTTAATCTCTAGGTGCCTCAGTTACCTTTAAAATGAGGACAATAAAAGTAATTATCTGAGTGCCGTTTAATCTTAAATGATTAAATTCATTTAAAGTTTTTAGAACAGTCCTGGAAGGTTGTTGAGTATCTCTGTTACTATTATCAACTAATACTCTTATGTAAGAAAGAGAGATATGAACCAAGTAATTATTAGTGATATGATAAAGATAATTAAGGGTATGTTTTGTCTTTTTACTTCTCGTATCTATTTTCACAAATATACTTCATCTGCAGAGTCATGGTTTAAAAAATGATTCAAAAAATCAAGATTAAAATAATACAATATCCACTCATGATAACCCCATTCGTAAGTATTTCCAAGGCTGAAATGGAGCTGTAGTCAACAGCCTCAAGCATAGTAAATTCTTAGAAGTTTTCCAGGTCAAGATCTTATAGATCCAATTCCTTGGTGCATTTATATGGAAACACAGAAAGGAACAGAGCAGAGCAGAGAAGAAATCTGTTTGAATTTCTCTGGAGTGTGAGAAATTTTGAGAAACTGCAGAGGAATGTACTCCAGATTCAAAAAAACTATAGGAGTTTAAAGACATCTGGTTTTGCCATATTTTTTATATGATTGTTAGTCATGGATTTAAACCAATAAACTCCCAGAGAAATTAAACAGCTTTGCAGCCAGATGCTGCAGCTTAGTGCTTGGCATGTAATGACTTGATGAAGTTACCAACTTGGAAGTGAGCAGGGGAATTTGCTAGTGTTCCTTCGCACCCAGAGACAAAAACAGGGACAGTGTGAGCACTTCAGTGCCTCTGTGTGTGTGTCCGTGTGTCTTGGTGTGTCTGTGTGTGTGTATCTGGGGAGAGAGAGTTAAATATCTTTTAACCACACAGTGGTCTGCATCTTTAGACTAGTTGGCAATACAAATGTGTAGCAAATAAAAGAGCCACAGGAGAAAATTAGGAGATTCCTTGAAGGACAGGACAAATACATGCTAGAAATACATGGTTCTCAACTCATATATCATGTTGGTTTGCTCATGATTTTTTTTCCTCTGAAATACAAGTGCCCATAACCACTGGACAGGCTTTATATTATATTCATTAGCAGATCTTCTTTTCCAAAATCACATTTACAAACCCTCAACATGTGTCTAATGTTTCATAAATAGCATAGCATGCGAGAAGCCAATAAGAATGTAAGCCAATGAGAAGACTCAAGAACAAAAAATAGAAGAGGTTATTCAAATCATGGCTTTGAGCTAGAGTTGATGGCCTTTGAGGCCACTAATGCAGCCTTGATTTGAAAATTCTTAGCAGAATCTAATGACAAACAATGCTTGTCATCAATGCTTGCTACCTTACCCTTGCTTGGGTCTCTCCATGTCCACAACTACACAGTAGGAAAAAGATACAGCTCATTATTTAATAATGATGATGACAGTAGTATGTGTTATATAATGTATACCACTATGAAAAGACCTATTATTGGCACCTTCTCTCTGTGGGTAATTTATGCCATCACAATATTTCTCCCACCCATGTCTGGGTTACTTTCTTATTTCTTAATGTTGGTGTACATTTCTCTGTGGGCCATATATGTAACATTTCTCTTAAACTGTATTATATGATTTAATTTTGTTATGTTTTGGGGAGGGTGGGGAATAAGGAGGTTCACTAAATTTGATTATTTTCAAATTTATAGTTCTTATTTCAGTGATTTGAATCTAACTTTTTGGCATTTTCTGTATTGGAATAGTCTACAGACTAGAATATAATTATTATTTTTTTCTTCTGGGAGAAATTCTGATATTACACATCCTAAAGATTTCCAGAGAAAAATGAACATATTGTAAAAAGTATCTGGAGGCTTTTTGAGAGGAAAGAAAACAAGAGGACACACCATTCTTTAATAATGTTCCCACTAAGGGCAAAATTATCAATGTTTGGAAACATTTTCAGTTATTGAAATTGGGAAAGTGCTGTTGGCATCTAGTCGGTAGAGGCCAGTGATGTTACCAAACACCCTACAATGCACAGAACAGATCTCAAAACAGAATTATCCACCATAAAAAGTCAGTCCTACTGTGGTTGAGAAACTCTGCGGCCATTTAAAGTTACGAAAACCTGATGAAGTAGTTCAGAGTTGCCATGGCATATAAGAAACTCAGTACACAGCAATAAACGATGTTTTTGCTAATCCAAGCCTGTTAGGCTTTTGAGCATTATATTCTGGATTCACTTGGTAAGGCACCAAGTTTTAAATCTAGACATTCCATTATAAAGTGTATCAATTCACATCATATTCCAAGAAATGGGTCGATGTAAGACGACTAGAAACATTGATCTTTGGACTCCTTTTGAAAGTGTTTCATGAATGACTTATTTCTCTTAATTAACTTTAGGGAACATCACAGAAAATTATTACAAATATAATTTAAGTACCTGATCAAAAATTCTCATTTCCATGAACAATTAAATTAGGACTTTTTCTCTTGTAGGCATAATAAGGCCATATGAGGTCATTTCAAAGGTGATTTATTAATATTAACTCATCTTTTAAAAGATAGTCTTTGGGGTGTAGATGTTAAATGTATTTCCGTGAGGTAGAACTAGAATTAAATGAGGGAGCAAACTTTATAATATTAAAAGAAATATATTTCTAGAATTAATTATTGACCATAGATTGGATAGCCTTGCAGAGGAGTGAGTGTCTCATCTTATGCACTGTTCAGTGACTGCATTCTCATCCATCCTCCTAGGTAGTAGATGCTTAGGCAGCCAAAAATGTCCCTTCCAGTTTTGAGTTAATAATTCTGATTATATCTCTTAGTTGTGAAAGGACACAGAAGTAAATATCAAACATACAAACCATGTTTGTGCTACAATAACTGATTATAAATCCCCTGTCACAATTGCTTTTGCAGAATTTAAGGAAGGTCTGATATGGAATTGGGATTCATAAATATATGGAGTCAGAAATAAAATATGTTTGTGTGTAGGTGCATTTGTGTGTTTCCCATTTCTTTACCGACAGGTATTTGACAGGTACAAAAGCCTTGATTTATTTAACTATTATAAATGAGGAATTAAACTTCGAACAAATACCAAGGGAGACAGTAGGACTTCAAGTCATAGTAAAGTGAAAATGACTAACATTAGAAGCTTCCCTAAAAAGCAATTTGAACAGGAGAGGAGAGGTCTAAATAATAGGTATCCCACCAGTCATTTTGGTCATTGAAATAAAACATATCAATCCAATTTTAATATCCAATTTTAATACAAAATGTGGAACTATTTTATTGAAGGACACCAATTAATTAATTTGATTTCATGTAGGCCCACACAACTATTTTATATCTAACAGTTTCCATAAAATGTTTAAAATCCAAGTCTAATTCCTATTGTGTGATATTTACCTCACCAAAATAAGGCAAACAAATGAGTTTTTGTATTTTGGATAAATGCATCAAAGTACCTAAAGACTCAAAGCAGAAGCCACAGAAATCTGAAGTTCCTTTTTTTCATTCAAAGCTAAAAGTCTGCCTTTCTACTTCCTACTCTCAGTTTGAAGTAACTGGTTAGGAAGATTGCAGAGAAAGACAAAACCTGGAGTATATTTCTGTAATCTCTTCTGATGCTCCATTCTCTCTGTGTGGGAATCAGTTTCATACCTGATGATTACAAGCTCATCACTCTTCATACTAAAAACTTAGCAGCAAATTGTTCTGAGGAATGAAAGCCATAGAGTAAGATGCCCCTTTAAAATGTTTTAGTGTGTCAGCTGATGCATAAGTGGTTCTCATATTGTGATCTACACCAGCAGTATCAATATTAACTGTGAACTTGTTAGAAATGCAAATTCGTGGGCTCCACCTCTGACCTACTGGATTAGAATCTCTGGGTGGCAGGGCTCAGCAATCTGTGTTTTAAAGAGTACTGGATGCTTCTGGTACGTTCTGAAGTTCGAGAACCACTGTGCTGTGCCAATTAAAAAATGGCCTCTCACACCCCATAGAATTTACAGACTCTAAGGAAAATCATTGTCAATGCATTTATACTTCAGTGAAGCTATGTGCAAGATGCAAGGGGAAAAGAACACATTCTTCTCAGATCAGGAAAGGCTTCACAGAGGAGGCTACACTTCAATTGAAACTTGAGAGAGTAGGAGTTTTTCAGAATAAGTAGAACAGGCATTCCAGATAGAGGTAACTCAAATCAGAAGATTAAAATCTACAGCAATTAGGCAAGGATTTTGTGGTGGCTGAGGTTCTATAGAATCCTTTGCTCTTGATCTGGTTTTCAGAACTTCATGGTTAAATTCTTATCTGTTTGAAGTATGTACTAGGAATATCTAGAAAAAAAGGCAGGGAAGCCAGACGCTGTAGGAGAGCAGTATAATACAGTGGTTTAAAGTTTGATTCAGAGGAAGAACGGAGCACAAATATTAATTTTTGTGTACTTGGTTCTTAATACTTGGGCATAATTAATACTTGTGTGTCCATAGACAAGTTGCTTCATTTCTATGGTTTAGTTTTCTTACACGTAAGTGGAGATAATAATACCTCCACTATAAGGCTATAGCTTGTTGGGATGATTAATTGATAAAATACATGTAAAGTATCTGTCTTTTAATCTATAAATTTCTCTGCTGGTTTTACATCAGAATAAATATCTTCAATAATAGTATCTGCTACACACTTCATGGAAAACGTATCTAACTCAATGGGCTCTATGGTGAAAAATACCATTAAAATATAAAATAGTATCACTATGAACAGAAAGCATGATGAGAATTTAATGCAAATGAAATCTGTGTTCACATACACATACACATGCATACACTCACACCCACACACACATAATTAGTAATGCCCTTGAAGAGAAAAAAGATCTTCTCTCTACCTGACACACATTTTACAAACTTATTGACAGCTATTGCATGTATGTGTGTGTGTGAGCGTGTGTGTGTGTGTGTGTGCACTTAGCTCAATATTGCAATAGATTGGATATTCACATTATTTCCCTGACAACTGCTCAATCATTGTCTCAGTATCCCATGGCTCTGGATGATTGTACAATACACATTTCATCCCATGGTTAAAAGAATGAACATCCACAAGCCTGAACCAATGGATTAACTTGATTTGAGAGAAGAATTAGTCTTTGCTGAGGAAAGCTTTAACCACTTAGTAATGTGCTAGGATAGTTAAAGCTGATTTTAAAATGAAAAAATAAATTAAAACATCTTGGTGATAAAGAAGTAGAAAAATACGTGTCCAATCTGAGGGACACAATTGATTTGGGCAATACAAATATATGACATAAATTTGTCACAAACCAGTTGGGTCTGCCTTTAAGTTCTATTCCATAACCTTGTTGTAGAATAACTGTCATCTAGGAGAAATTTAATACAACAGTATATTTAATGTAAAGGTCGGATATTTTAGTGTGTTGAAATCTGCTATTAACTTTCAGCACTTCTTATCCCTGTCAAATAAATATTGTCTCTAGGCTTAAAAATTGGTTGGATAATTTCATGTCGTAATAAGTATTTCATGAGAGCAGATAAAGAAGATAAGTAAATCTCAGTCTTTGGGGCATAAACTGATCATCTGGAGCACACAGAAATATGCAGTGTGGGGCGTAGGCTGCTGTCTCTGAGCTTGGAAACTTGAGCCTGTCCTCATGTGCTGATGACTAAGCCGTATCTATGCCATCAATGGTTCTCTCTCCGTGATGCTACTACTATTATACCATTGGCCAGGCATCATACTGAATCTAGTTGTTCTGCGGAAATTCAGCCTTTGGGCATCGAGATACTGGATTGAGGTCCTGCAGTCTTCAATAATATATGATTAGAAATTATTCATTGTGTCGATGATCAGCTCCTGATTCTTATGTTACAACTTTAGAAAACAAATTACTGAAGCCCCCAAATAAACTACCATAACATTTGGACAAAATGGTTCTCAGCTATTGTGTGTTCTTAGAATTAAGTTACGTTACATGACAGGAATCCCCTAGGAAAATCTTTGCTTTATAGTGTTATGGGGATGTAGAGTGGATGGTTGTGGAAGTAGAAATTCTTAGAATCAAAATTAGGGGAAGGGAAGGAGTGGGAAACAAAACTGTACAAAATCTTCTTGCTTATAAAATATTGCATATTACTATAGCTAAAACTTACTGGTAAACACTAGCAATTATACCTATTGCTATCTAATTGATCTTATTTGATCTTGTCTTATGAAGTAGGTACTATTATTATCCCTTCGATACAGATTTAAAAAATGAATTTAGACAAATTAAGTAATTTTTGCAAGGTTATGCACCAAACGTATAGCAGGACCAGGATTCAACCTCGTGGCTGGTGGGTCCAACACTCAAATTGTTCTCACTATACTATCCTGTTGGGAAACCATCTGGCAGGAATACTAAGACTCTCCTAAAATTAGATACTTCAGACGTGATGAAAAAATAGACTTCCTATGCTTGATCTTTTCTTTCAGCTCCTACATTTTGATCTCTCTAGAGTCAGACCATCTCAGTTGATATATTCTCAATATTTTTTTTCTTTTCTCTCTTTTTTTTTTGGTCACAAGGGATTGTTTTAATCAAATTAGAAACCCATTCCTGACAGGTTTATTATATTTTTCTACAAACAATTCATTATCTACTAGATTTCCACTGGGTACCTTTTAATAAATTCTGGAAATTCCCAAGCAAATGTAAACCACTAGTGACACATCCCTCAAAATTAATAGAATCTTTAAAAAACCCAACTATTTATTACCACATTCTTTTGTGTATTTGTGTATTACTTTATGTATTAATTAGGTGTATTTCCAAAAATTGGCAGCATAATATAAATAGACGTATTTAATTATATCATCTGTCCAACAATACTTCAGTATAAACTCTTACAGCGCTGCACTCAAAGTTATTCTCAGAGGCAGGGGTGGGTTTCCACAGACACGAGTTTCTAATATATGCTCACGTGGGCAACAGATGCGTGTTCCTGCCATTTCGTGGTGACGTCTGAAAAGTCTTCCTTCTGACTCTGAGAAGGAAATCTAAGAGAACGATGATTCATTCTTTTTGCTGGGGGAAAAAAACATTGTCATCTCAAGGAAAGCTGTATCAGTAATCAAACACTGATTAAAACAGAGAAAAGTTTTTCCTCTGTTTAGGGAGTTCCCGTTGGAGTTGTCAAGCCCTATCTATCTAACTCAAGTTATTCTGAACATACATCAGAGGGATTAAGATTCAGGGACATTTAGAAAATTGAAAAACTACCGGAGCAAATTATGTCATGTGGCAGTAAATAAGGATATCCAAATGGTCCCTAAGATGTTCTCAGCATTTCAATCTAGCATTTGACAATATCTTGAAAAATCCAGCTGCGTTGGGAACAAGGAGAAGGTAATAGGAACTTCTTGAGCTTGAGAATCAGACTGACCTGGGTCAAATTCCGATGCTTCCACTGAGCAGTCATTGGACTTTGGCTGATTTCATTAATCCTCCCAGAGATGGCTCTTTATCTGTAATGTGGAGGCAAGAGTTCCTACCTTATCGGAGTGCTGTGAAGATTAAATGATATAGCTATAAAATAACTTAGTGAGTTTGTTCAATTACATTCGGTCATCCTCTATTCCCACTAGTATTTCTGGTAGGCTGCAAGGTACTATAGGCACTCCAAAGGAAATTCAAATTAGCAATTATTCGCAACTATTATCCTTTCCATCATTTATTCCTTTTTCTTTCATTCTTATTCTCTCGTCTAGTTTTCCTCCCTTTTATTTTTATTTCAGAAGTGCCAAAGTCTCAGTATAACACTTTAAGCTCTTTGAAGTAAAAATATTATACAAATGTAATAAACAAATATGTGGTAATAATAGCAAAATGTCTCTTACCAGATGGGGCTTATCAGCTACTCTTAAATTGGAAAGCCCACATACATAATTCTAAAGTGGGTTGCTTCTTTGGGTTAATCATTCTAGAAAGGTCTCAAGCTCGACTGGAGTTAAACTCTTCCATATTATGATGTCATATATATCTGTGTCTGTTGACTCACTGATTTGATTCAATGTGCAATTAGTAATGATGCACTTTATTACTCAGCAATATCTGAGGTATCTTGGATATTGTTATTTGCATATTTTTGTTTCAAAATAAAATTCTGCATTTCTCCAAAAGACAAAAGGGAGAGTTGGAGAAACAAAAGCACATAAAATTGACCTTTCTTTTATTCTTATTCTCTCTCCCAGCTTTCCTCACTTTTATTTTTATATCAGTTTATATATACTGATGTACAATGCATATACAATAAAACCATTTAATAATACTAAAAAGACAGAGATTTCTGATCTGGGTTTGAATGAGTCACCTCTCCTAATAAAATATCCCCATCTCCTGATAGAAATACTCGTTAAAAGAGGTGAAAAATTTGATTCAGATGCCCACAGATTTCCTGGGACATTTGTCACTTTCTTCTGACACTTCCTTGGCAGGAATTACAAGATAGTGACCTAAGGATAGATGCAGTCATGTGTTCCTTCCGTTTTGTATTTTTTTGGTAAAGGGTTCATTAATTTTCCCCTTAGGTGGTTTTAATTTCTAACTTCTTATTTACTCCTTTAATTGGGGGCCCTCTCATAGCGATTGCTGTAGATATAAGAGCAAACCTAAGATTGTTTATTTCCATGAAGGTGACAGTTTCCCCAAGGCTGTGATCATATTTGGATCAAAAGGGATAGTGCATGTGCCAGAAAAAGGTATGGGGGAGCAAATTAACCATGATTTTACTGGCAGCAATGGTAGTAGTTCAAGTTAAATGAATTCATTCTCTCTTTTGGCCAAAGTAACTTTGTAAATGGTTGGTATAATATTTGCATTTATTGTCCTTTTTGAATGCTGTCCTTCAAATCTGCAATTGGACTGGCTTGCTTTTGGCATTTTGTTTTTAAAGGCTCTTTTGAGGCCAAGTTAATTTCCACCAAGACTTCCTTTTGCCTCAAACATTCCATCTCATTTTACCTCCTGCGCTCGGTGCTCATTACGGCATGATTGACTCAAGGATGAAATATGGCTGCTCATAAAGGTATTTTTTATCCCCTAATAGACCTCCTCAACCCTTCATCTGATTTTACACATATAGTAAAATATGCATGGAAAAAAGTAGCCTACAAATGGTCTGCTTCTCCCTGAGAGTTGCTGACTTATTTAACCTTCATTTGAAAAGACAGATTTTTCCCCAATTAGACGCATTCCCATGTATAACAGTGGGTGAAAGAGGAGGCCCAGGTAAGATGTATTATCAGGCTACCTGTCTCTTGATCCATTGGAAATTCCTTGGGGCCTTTCAAAATGTGATACCTCTTTTAAAGAAGAAATTATATCAAGTTCAATTGCCCTGGTTTTATTGAGCTCATGGCACCCATAAGTACACTGTAAAAGGGTTATGGGCTGATGTGGCCAACTACAAAAGCTATTACCTGGGCTAAGAAGCTGGACATTCAGGATGAAAACTTTGAAGACACTCTTCCTGATTGCCCTTTCCCAAGCTCACAAGCTCTCATTCAGAGTCACAGGAGAGGCTAAACATCTTGTGGAGGAAAGAATTCACTGGGAGCCTCCTGCCATTGCTGGCAATTTTATAGTTGAGTGAGACAGTATCGCAGTGTGTGTTAGGGACCAGTCAGGGAACACCCAGGTACCAAGTTCCAATGCTGGCAGTCTGCATTTCATTAACATACTAATAGCAATCTGCTAACTGGGCCAGATGGGAGGTGGGAGGCAACCTGAACTGATCCTGGGGAATTGTGCAAATTGCCACATAAATTTAGTGTGCACATGGACTCAGCTTGAGACTCTTACTTATGCCACCAAGTCTCATTTGTATGTTTCTGGCTTTGTGTCAACTCAGGTATTTCCTGAAATTCAAAGGACAAGATACTGTACAGTCCAGATTTCAGCCTTTCCCCATTTCTTGAGTGACCAAGAGATGCTCAATATGTTTATTTTATATTTTTCACTCATATGTTCACCTGCTTTACATTCATCCTAGTACTGTCCTCCAATTTCTTAGGGAAAGAGAGAGGAGGAGAGCTGAAGTTTGTTTTTCTCTTTTCCTTGAGATGTACTTTGGGTACTAACTACTGGATGTGAATGAAAGGAGAAAGACAGAATGGGTCATTAATTATTTAGTAAACTGAAGGTATGCAGGGGAGAATTCAGAGCTGCAGGAGGATTTTTGAAAAATGACCTAAATCGGAGATCCTAGTAGGCACATTAAACATGGGAGAACTTACTGGGGCCAACAGAAAGCAAAGTGATGGAGTCACTTTAGGGCACAGAGGAAAAGTACACTGCCACTGAGAACAGAGCAGGGAATCATTAATTCCACACCACACCCCATCTCTGCATTATACTAATCTTCTTAGAATACTGGGGGTGGGTTGGTCATCAGGAACTCATGGTTGTGGGCAGCATATGTGGTTCTTTTCCCATGTACTAAATATGTATAAATTATCTCATGTATGCCTCAAATAATAATTCTGGAGTACCGTTACCCGCTTTTAAAGTAAGAAGAAACTAATTTACTTGTCCAAGATTTTACCTTGTAAGCAACAGAGATGGGATTTTAATCCAGGTAGAGTAATATCGTATCTTAGGTCCAAGGAGTTGGTTATAATCACCATGCTATACCTTCCTTGCTAACACCCTAAATATAGACTTCTAAAGACTAGAGGGTAAGATCATCTGATAAAACTTATCAGCCTGGACTGTACTGCTAGGTTCTGTGTTTTACTAATGCCTACCTGCTAGGGCTTCAGCAGGACCTTGTTCTAGGTGGCTGGAACACGTGCACAGTTAGGAGAAGGACAAGCATCCAAACATGCAGATAAGGAGGAAGGTTTCTTACAATAAGATGAGAGGAAAATAATAGCATCTCTGCGCCAAGAATCGCTGGCTTAGAGTGTTAGAGACAGGAGTCACCCCTAGTGCCATGTTCTAACTCAGGGTCATTATATTTTTGCCAGGATCAAAGGATCCCAAATGACACTTTACAACTGCATCAATTAGCATTTATAATTTCTGCCTCTATTTATAGGGAGTTATCACAAGGCTAAAATATCCACTCTGATCTTAGAGCTGACATGTTGAAAAATCAAAACACATCGGCTCATGCCATGAATAATACCTGTTTAAACAGTAAAGCAAATAACCTTTGATTAGTATGGCTGGCATTAATTTAGACATCACACTTCTGTCAGTGTTTAGCTGTACAAGACAGTTACAGAAGCATCAAGCATGTCTCTTTAAATAAAACAAGGAATTCAGCTAAATCTTCAGTGTTAAACTAAATTAACTGAATCCAAAATAGATTTCTGATCTGTTGATCCCCTGCTCACAAGTTGTTCAGAATATCCTAAACTTGTAATTATCTCTCTAAGGCTAGGAACCCTGTGAACAGGAAACTTTAAAAATCAGTTGTTTCTTACAACCTAAAATTTATCTAAACTATCAGATGAAAACCCACAGATTAATAGTGATAGCTAATATTTTTAAAGCACTAATTGTGTGTTAGGTGATCTATTAATTATGTCATCTAATCATCACATCCATCTTAGGAAGTAACTTAAATGTCTAATACATGCTTAAAAATTGAATTGATGTTTGGAAATGATAAGGAAATTACAGAAGTATCCACAGCCAGGTGGTGGTTGAGCAGGGCCTGGGACCCAACTCTGTCTGACTCAGGAGTCTATGAATTAGCCTTTGTGCAAAATGGAGTTTTGTGTGCCAAAGGTCAGGAAAATGTCACTTTTCCTTATGAAACCCCAGATCTCCTTCACACTACATGGAAATGGCCTCCTTGCTTCTTTGGAGATGTTTGTTCCTTGAAAGCAGGGATTCTGTCTTTCCTCTCAATATCTCAAATATCAGCATAATTCCTGGCTCATAGTAACACTCAATAAATAGGTGATGGGAATGCATGAACAAATGACAGGCTTTGTTTATTTGTTTCTGAAGATCACCAGATTGATACTTTTAAAATTGTATTCCATTCACATAACTGATCTATGTAAGAAGATCTACACCTACATAATAACCCCTCTTAGAGCAGCTCACTTTTGTCAAGCACTGCTCTTAGCACTTACACATATTATCTCTTTTAAGCATCAAACAAAGGTGTGATATGCCACTATCACCCCATTCTGAGATGCGGTGAGGGAACTGAAGCAAAGTTAAGCAACTTCTCTAGGACCATGGAGTGAGAAGTTAAAAACACGGTATTTTAAACAATCTTATTTTCGAGCCTACCGACCCAACTACTGAACAATATTTCCCCTGAAAGCCCAAACTACAGTTTATAGACTTCCCGGTATTGTAACTCCCCTATTTTCACTAGGCAAATGTTGAAAATTGTTGTATGTGAAGTCACAAAACTTATCACCATTTACTATATATTAGCAGGAGCAGAAATAAAATGGGAGATAAATGAAAAAAACATTTACTCAAATGAGTTGAAAATTTACATCCACACAAAAACCCGACCAGAGAGGCAGCAGCTTCATTCACAATTGCTAAAGATTGGAAGCAACCACGATGCTCTTCAGTAGGTGAAGAGACAAACAAGCTATGGTACATCTATACAATAGAATAGTATTCGCTGATAAAAAGAAAGGAAATATCAAGTTATAAAATGACATGAAGGAACATTAACTGCATATTGCTAAGTGGAAGAGATAATATGAAAAGATGATGTAGTTGATGATTCCCAAATATATGACATTTTGGAAAAGACAAAACTGTAGAGACAGTTAAAAGATCAACGATTGCCAGGAGTTAGGGAAGTGAAGGGGTGATGGATGAATAGTTGGAGCACAGAAGAACAGGGGATTTTTAGGGCAGTGAAAATATTCTGTGTGATGGTGGATATATGACATTATGCACTTAGTAAAAGCTATAGAACTTATAACACAAAGAGTGAACCCCAACATAAACTATGAACTTTAGTTAATAATAATGTATCAATATTGGTTCCCCAATTATCATCAATCATAAAAAATGTACCATACTAATGCAAGATATTAATAATAGGGGAAATCGTGTGTGTGTGTGTATGTGTGTGTGTGTGTGTGTGTGTGTGTGTGTGTGTGTGTGTGTCTCTATGTGACAAAGAAGAGGGCATATGGGAACTCTGTACAATCTACATAATTTTTCTGTAACCTAAAACTGCTCTAAAAAATAAAATCTATCAAAATTTAAAAAAATAAATGAATTACTTAATTAAAAAATTTAAGACACAAACCATGCAGGTGATCTAGAGTGTTCTTGAAGACATGGACCTTTCTTCTTGATAAGGTTAAAGAGTTTCTAGCAGCTCTCAGCTTAAATACTTGGTTATAATTTTTCATTTACAGTTAAGCTTTAAATAGTAAAAAGAAAAAAAATGCAGCATCTGGATTTATTGTTCTGAAAAATTATACACAGAAGAAGCAAACCAAGGTAATGAAAAACATTGTTGAATACCTATTATGTGCCATGCTCTACTGGGAGATAAAAATAATTATTGGTCTTAAATATAATTCCAGGACAAGAACAATTTGCTGAGTGCTCACAAAATGTCATGCCCCATGCCAGAATAGAGGACCAAGGCCTAGCTGTTGTCCTGGAAAATCCAGCCATGGAAGTAGAAAGGAGATATCAATAAGTTAATCTACTACAGCCACTAGGCACTTGATTAAAATAAAGGCAGGTATACTGGGTTGTAACAGAAGAGAAGATAGCTCTCAGAGAGCACGTAGCCTTACTAGGATGATGAGACAAAATCATGGAAAAGAAAATTACACAAAGACAGGATGTAATCCAGAGACAGATTACATAGCTTTCCATAGTTGTTCTGCATAATCAATTCAACTGGGGTTGGAATATTCCACAGACAAATGGAAACTTACACTTTATAATTAATATGGATGTTTTATCACTTTCTGCGTAATATCCTACGTATGGTGCTTGTCTTGAACTAAATAATTTCATTACAAGTCATTTTAGATTTAGGTAGTTAATTCAAAAACATTTTGCTTTAATATAGAGGTCAGAAAAATAGATGTTCTTAAGAGACATTGAAGATTTATGGGGAAACTGAAATGAATATTGATAGATTAAGAATGCACTTTGCTTTGATTCCATCACAAATCCTTCAGCTCTAGTCCTTTCTTGAATAAAAAATTTAACAGACAGAATCCAAGCCAGGAAAAAAAAAGCCTATGCAATAATTCTTTGGAGATAAAGGAAACAACAGTGGTAGAGGATAGCAGGGTATTTAATTTCAAAATAGGTGAACATTGACTTTGAACCTCCAGCGATAATAAACAAGGTCTAAACAGCAACGCTACAACCCAAATGAAAAAAGAATTGCAATGTTGATTCATATGACAGGATGGAATGGCCCTTTAATGAATTCTACACTGTACCTGTCACAAAGAATTGGTACTACATGAGCTCAGAGCTATGCCTTCTGTCCCCCAGACCAAGTCTTCCAGAATGAGGAACTTTATGGGATTTGATTAGGGATTCTCCAGGCAAATCATAGGGAAACTAAAATGAAATGTTATTTTTGTACAGACACATGACAGCAGGATCTAGATTCACAAACAACACTGAGGAAAGAGGAAAGACTGCATCAGAGAGTTAACATGGATTTATATTTTAAATTGTTCTGCAACAGGCAAGACAAGGAAGAGAAGGAAGGGGTTAAGGTAGAGCATCCTAGAGGGACAGAGGAGATAAAAATGGAAGCGAGAAAATTTTGGTCATCTTGTATGGGAAGGGTTGGGAATATGTCTGGAAAAAAATGGAATAACAGCAGCAAGATGGTTCAGGGCCCCATTGCTCCAGGCTTCTGGAAGTTTTGAAGACATGACAACCATGGAAGATAAAAATGTCAGAAAACCAAGTCACCCTGTGTCCAGTTGGCTAGAAGAAGAATACAGCTCTCATTTATATACAGACAATGAATCTTCCTGGCAGAATAACCTTTCCCTCCTAAGGGAACAGGGCAGGCCATTGACCTTCAGTTAAGAATTATCTTGAAGGGCAGGATAAATGAGTAACCTGGAGATGGCTAGGAGCGGAAGAGCTGGTGAAGGAAGAGATAAATCCTCCTTCTGAGAGTTACTTGTTCATTTTTCTTCATCATAGATGCTTTCCTAAATAGTCTGTCAATAGCTGACTTCAGATTCCTGCTGATTCCTTCTCTGAGACTCTCAGATAAGATAGTCAACTGGACCAACTCACAAGATAAGCCCCTTGTCCATCCTGAATCTAGTCTCACGTACCACCTCAAGCAACTCCAAAGATACTCCTGGCTCATGACCACGTGACCAGGTGATACACAGCAGGTAGAGAATAGAAGAGACAAAGAGAAGAAAGAGAAGAAGAGGGGAGAGTGGGAGAGGCAGAGGGAAGCAGTGGTTTATTACCCTTTGGCAGTCTTTCATGCCCTCAGTGGGTTTCACTATTACCTCAAGTCAGAGGAGTTAGCACATTGCATGAAACTATGATCTGGGGAAAGGTAATTTTGTACTGTATCTATTTCTTTTTTTGTAATGCATCTCCCATCAATCATGATGGTCTCAATGGTAACTCTGAGCCTTTACCAATGATCCAACTGTCGGTCTAGAGATACTTAGTTTTATTATTTTTTACTTATCCTTTTATTGGAGGTCTATAACGATATGATATAAATAGGTAACATTCACAATTATCTTTAAAGAAAGCAACCTCATACTTTTCATCAGTGATATGTTCTAAAATGTGCATAGTTAAGGAATGCTTTTATTTAATTCAAATACCTTATACTCCAAGACAGCCTTCTTCTACATAGATATTTGGTGATTGACCTTTGCATTGCTTATTTGAAATTACCAATGCGAGCTGTGACAGTAATCCTCGGGCCCCTACTTTGTGAAGCCCTGTGCTACAAAGCACTGATCGGTCACTCAGTTTCTTCATAATGTCTTATGGGTACAAGGTCCTGTACCAGATGCTTTCTTTCTCATATCTCACCTTTTCTAACTAGATGGCATAAAGGAGAAGAATTGGAGATCAATATCAAAACCAAGAAAATCTGAAAATATATCCAGTCTAGCATTGTAGAAAGAGCAGTGGATGGGTAATCAAAGACCTATATTGGGGTTCCAATAGGTCATGTAGGTGTACAACCTCGAAGATATTCTTAACTTTTCTACATTTTCTAAAAATTGGATTCCAACATATTTGCTTGTAGTTTTCAACTACTTAGAAAGTCTTTGATGTGCTTATTAAAGTACAGATTTCTGGGACCTAAACCCAGATATTCTGTCCACTTGATCTTTGATAGGACCCAGAAATATGGGTCCTATCCCATGTTTTGTGGAAGCAGCTCTTTGTTCACACATTATCTACAGGGTTATCATGAAGCACATCAAAGACCATGTAGGAGTTTCTCATATTATAACATAAAAATTGTTCCTGGTTCTATTCTGAACATTTTTCTTGTTGATTTATACACTTCAGACCTCGGTTTTGAAATCTCTGAATGATTTAATTGATCATACTCAGGTTTATAATTTCCTTCCCTGTTCTCTTTATCATATACTTTACTACTAAGGAAATGTAACACTTCTATTCCTCTGGTGCAAAATGACCCTTCTATTTTTATATTTAAAATAAAAATTTGGGGCTTCCCTGGTGGCACAGTGGCTAAGAATCCGCCTGCTAATGCAGAGGACACGGGTTCAAGCCCTGAGCCAGGAAGATCCCACATGCTGCGGAGCAACTAAGCCCGTGCACCACAACTACTGAGCCTGCGCTCTAGAGCCCACGAGCCACAACTACTGAGCCTGCGTGCCACAACTACTGAAGCCCGGGCAACTACAGCCCATGCTCTGCAACAAGAGAAGCCACTGCAATGAGAAGAGCATGCACCACAATGAAGAGTAGCCCCCACTCGCCACAACTAGAGAAAAGCCCACACACAGCAACGAAGACCCAACGCAGCCAAAAATAAATAAATAAATAAATAAATAGAATTTTTAAAAAATGAAAATGCAACCTATAAAAAAAATAAAATAAAGATTTGTTTACATCTCTGCAACTACCCTTACTTTGCCTTCAGAGGCATTCTTTTAATTACTTAAACTAAAAGAATTGGGATGTATAAGGGGTGATGTGGGAGAGGAATTAGAGGAAGTTTTAAATATAAGAGTACAGATTTATGCCAAAATATTAGAGAAGGTATAGAATATTTAATGGAGAAACACACTAGTAAAAATGGGCATCTATTTTTCACATTACAGCTTGGTGATATGTATTAGATGCTTATCCTATTCTTTTTTCTTTTTTAACATCTTTATTGGACTATAATTGCTTTACAGTAGCAAAGTGAATCCACTATACATATACATATACATATATCCCCATATCTCCTCCCCCTTGCATCCTATTCTTTTAAGTGATAAAAAGAAGATAAATTAAGGGAAGAAATCTGTGACATGATTTTGTTAGCAAACCTTTCACTTGCCTTTTGACATATAATTTTAACACATTCCAGTGACCTCAATATCATTTATGATTTGTTGAAGATGTAAAAATAAAAAAGAAATATAAGGTTCCCTAGAGGGTATTCTATTTGAGTTATAATGCATCTTAATGTTCTGTATTATACAACTATTAATAAGATGCAGATATTTTTCTTATATTGAAACATTAACCATTCATAGAATCAACACAAATATATTGGCAGAAAAGTAACCTGAGCTTTAACATACTGTAAATTGAAAACATACTTCAAATCTGAACGACATCTAAAACTTACTAGGATTTTATAGGGCTTGTCATTTAGATGAACTCAATGACATGTACCATAAGATTCAGATATCCTGTGATTTATAACATGGATTTAAATGATCAGGATGATTTATCATCCCCTACCCAAACTCTGGCAACATTTCAAATAGATATAATTTAAAAAGCGGTTTTTATCTTCTAATCTCAGTGTGACAGAGAGTGTTCATAATGTTTTGATGACGAGGTGGAGAAAAATTTTTACTTCAAAAAATGAATTCAGGAAATAGTGTAATTAAGCAAAACATATGGGGTGATATAATATTACTGGCAGTCATCCTAGGCATCAATTTTGAAGTTAACTGAAAGTGAAGGAGTTCTGCTGTAACAAGAAAAAAAGAAACTTTTTAAGAACTTAGACACATGAAATTTACAGCTCTGAGTAATAGAACTCGCTGTACCTACATCATCATCTCTCCGTGGATACTAAACAAAGATTAAAATTAAAATCTCCTTTGTCCCTTTTTTTGTCCAAGGATAAATGTTGACAAGTTGGAAGATCAGGAATTAGTGGGTGGGTAAAAGACATGTTTCAGAAACGGAAACTTCATTTCTCAGGACAGGGAGCTGGAAGCAAGTCCTGAACCTATTTTGAAGGAAGCACAATTTTGTCTCCTTGGACCAGTGTCCAAATGACATCTGAAAGCAGTAGGCTGAGAATGAGAAGCATGTAACTAGGATAGTGAAAGGCGTAGCAGCCTGAAATGTCAGACAAGCCAGAAAGAATTTTTAAGAATTAAAACTAAAAATAAAATTTAAATACTAGTGTGGGCAAGGCTGTAGGAAAATAAGCACTTCTACATAGTTCTGGTGGGAAAATGATTTAATTTTTCTAGAAGACAATTTTGCAATTTATCAAGAGATAACTTATGACACTGTAATGTTCCCTTTGGAAAATATAATGATGCAGTAATTAAGATGTATGTATATTTTAATTGTAAGGATGATTATAAAAAATGCTTATAATATAGAAAAGAGAGAAACAGCCTGTTTCCAAAAAGATGGTATTTTGGAATAATTTTACTTTTATGACATTATAGATTGTGAAGTGACTATAACGATGTTGTAGAAGCTTATTATTTATTTAGAAAGAAATTTATTATATCTTGGTTGGTGGAGATAGAAAAAGGGCTTAGCAACAGGAAGAGTGTGGTATAATTTTGAATAAGAGAAAAAAAAATGAATACCATGCATGATAAAGTATTCAGAAGAATATAAGCCAATCTGTGAATTGCTATTTTTATTACATTTATAGTACACATCAGAAACTGAAAAATATTTACTTGTTTCGTATCTATTTCACCAATTAGAATATAAGCTCCATGAGTTCAGAGACTGTGCTTGTCTGGGTCACCAATGTACTCCAGTGCCTGACATGGTACAAACTCAGACTTCAATAAAACTTTATTGTTGTTGTTTTATATAAAATTTAAATAAGTGTTCACTAGACCTATGTTGATCAAGTGAATAAACCTAACAATGTTATATCTAATGATGGAAACTTGTAACTAGAATTTTGGTTATTTCTGTTTTCTTATTTCTGGTTGCTACTATCCTCTGACTTGTTTCCTATAATGATATATTACATGCCATGGAGAGAAAAGCATCACAGTCAAGCCAAGAACCAACTACAGATGGTTAAACCAAGCATAAACATACAGGCCAAGACTCAGATGAAGGGAGATGAGAAGCACCTGAGGACCTGGTTTTAGATACCACACTATTTTTCTTTTTTAACAGTTGGGAAACCAATATTCTTCTTTTTTTTTTTTTTTTTTACATCTTTATTGGAGTATAATTGCTTTACATGTTGTGTTAGTTTCTGCTGTACAACAAAGTGAATCAACTATAAGTATACATATATCCCCATATCGCCTCCCTCTTGAGCCTCCCTCCCACCCTCCCTGTCCCACTCCTCTAGGTGGTCACAAAGCATTGAGCTGATCTCCCTGTGTTATGCAGCAGCTTCCCACTAGCCATCCATTTTACATTTGGTAGTGGAGATACCACACTATTAAAATCAAAGTTAACACACGAGTAGCGTTATAAAAATATGAGGGATTTTTAAAAGGGTTCACTAATCAGTCATCTCAACAAATCAGCAACAAAGTCATCATCATCATTGCTGTCAATGGCTGTGAATATTTTATTGATGGGTAAAATATCAATTTCTAAACCAATTCCCTGCACACATCAGAGCTGCTTCTGAACATCGACTCTTACAGGTAACCCTCCAAGTAATATAGTGGTGGAAAACGCTATTTTCCTTATGGAAATAATATCCTAATGGACATCCTAAGGAACATGATTTCTGAATTGGAACCAAACACTAAGATCAGAGTGTAATTAGAGAACAAGAGCCAGGATGGGAGGGGGATTAACAGAAACAACCAACAGATTACGTTAGAAGTTACAATGGTGATATCATGTGCTAATGGCTTTCTCTGTCAATCAATTTTTCACTAGTAGTGAAAGTGAAATGGAACCATCCCAAACCTTCATGTCACAGGAATAGCAGCTAGAGGAATTGGAGCAGTTTAGTCTATAAGACTATAAGAAAACACCCAGAAGGGGCATTTCCTCACTTCAAATACACAGCACACCAACACATGGAAGACATTTTAGACTTTCAAAAAATATGTCTAGAAAGGACAAAATTAAGACCAATGGTTGGAATCCCAAGAATACTGCCTAAAGTTCATTCCAACGTATAATTTCTAAAGTTGGAGATGATCTACAGATGCATTATATCCAATTTTCCTGCGTTTTATAGAGAACTGGGAAATACTGATATATCTTCCTCAACAGGTTGAGAAGAAGAACCTCAAGCGGAAAAGTATGATTTCCTGATGGTCTTGTGATTTCCTCAGCCATAACAGAGTACCTGGCACACTGTAAACCCACACCAACTATCCCAGGCATAAGCAGAATTTTCCCCATCACTGGGAAACTTCTTTCCCACTTTCCCTGGCTAACTCCTAGGTCTTGGTTTGGATAGTACCTCCTTCTAAAATATTCACTGATTTCAAAATCTGGATTAGAACCTCCAATAGCATCCTCTACTTCCTGTGTCCTACACTAGAGTGACTCAGGTTTCCTAATTTTCTTTCTCCCTTACCAAACTATAAATTCCAGGAGGATAATTATCATGTCTATCTTTTTTATTGAATAAATTTGGTATGTAACATTGTGTAAGTGCTACAGGGTAAGTTGCAACACTATCCAGTGACAAGACTTCCAATTATCTTTGAATATTTCACCAAATTCTCTAAATAGTTGTTTTTGTACACATTCATGGTCCCATAATAATTTTTAAATTGTATTTAAAGTGTGTGTGTATGTATGCACTCACACACACACACACACAGCTACATAGAGCAGTTATAGGATCCATTATAGTTTAGAGGACCATGGCTTCCTAATTTTCTTTCTCCCTTACCAAACTATAAATTCCAGGAGGATAAGTGTCATGTCTATCTTTGTTTTTATTGAATAAATTTGGTAGTAACATTGTGTAAGTTTAAGGTGCCCAACGTGTTACTTTGATACATTTATATATTGTGATGTAATGTGATTGCCATTGTAGTGGTATTTATCATACTGCATAATGATATTGTACAATATCACTGTCTATATTCACTGTACTATGCATTAGATCTATATGGCTTATTTACTACTGATTACAAGTTTGGAACTGTAAACACCATCAATCTTATTTCTCTTTCACATCTCCTGGTAAGCACCATTTTACTCTCTGTTTTTTAAAGGTTTAACTTTTTTAGATTCCACATATAAGTGATATCATACAGTACTTGTCTTTCTCTGACTTATCTCCCATAGCATAATGTGCTCAAGGTCCACCCATGTTGTTCCAAGTGGGAGGATTAATTTTTAAAATTTTATATCTCCATTGCTTAGTATAGAGTGCCTGCACATAGCAAGTGCTCAATAAATATTTGTTAAATGAAAGACTAATTGTTAGCTATTTGCAAGGCATGAATCAATAAGCTCTCAGAAATCTGAGTCTGTGTTTTCCCTTTCAAACTCATGCTCTGGCACAGAAAGCAATCTACATGGTGAGAAGGATTAGATTTAATTATTTTTTTAAAAGTTGTTTTCCCTAATACATTTCTTATACCTTGGCATCAGTATTCAGTCACTCTCTCTCTCTCTCTCAAACACACACACAGAATAAGCTCTTATCTTACCACAAACGTCTGCGTTTTCTTGAAGAACACAGTACAAACAGGGTGTTCACCCGAAATGTTATATGGAGCAGTCTGTCATCCTGTGTCTGCTTGGCATTCACTAATAGTTATGCAGGATGTGGTCCACAGAACCATGTGGCGTATTTTGGCTATTACTTACACTTTGAGTACCTTTGGTAATTGGCTGGGTTGACAGAAGCCACCAACATCTCATATTAGATGTTCCAATGGGTGCATCATGTGTTGATCGCTTTCTCTGTCAATTCATTCTTGTTGCCCAGTAATGAAATCGATGTGAAACTATTACAAATCGGTAGTTCATCAAATCTAAAGCAAGATGGACAGACTATTTCTTCTGAGTGGGGAATATTCCACGTGGATGTTCTTTACCCCCTGTAGACCCAGACACATGCACATTTTCTGGCAGGAAGGGGAAACATAATGAAATGAAAAGGTGTAAAATATTTTCCAGTATGTGAACACTGTGTGTATAAATTCATAATATGATAATTCATAAGGAACTATAGCCAAAGCTGTTGTGTGTTTCTTGTTGTATCTGGTACCTGCATCACTCTGCCTATAACATATATGAAATATTACATTTGTTCTGAAATAAGTAGCTATACTTCTTGTGGTTTTCAGACAAAGAGGAGATGGACTGAAGAAAACATGGAAAAATGGGTAGGGAGGTTGAAAGTGAAGGAAAGTCAGTTAACTAAACAGTGGATGCTAGAGTTTCAGACAACCATCTGAGAAGAGAACACTGAATAGAAATAGGGTTCAGTGGTCTCCTCCCACATCCAGTACTGAGAGAGTCTTAATTTTCAGGATCCCAATGGCAAACTGGATTTCACTATGTGTTTACACTCTGCTCTTTTTTGTCTCTACTTGCCAATGTAATAAAATTTGGTGTCACATAATGCCCTGATTGTTGGAAAAATACTTATTCTAGATGTTTCAATAACAAGTTCATATTTTTGAAGGGTATTTGGCATTTTTTATTTTCAAAACGATTTGTCTGACCCTTCTAACTACCCAGTAAAGTTGGCCAGGCAGATATATTTTATTCCCATTTTAGCAGAGAAAACTGAGACTTATGACTACAGAGTTTACTGATGACAAAATGGAACTAGAATCCATATCTCCTGACCCAGTTCAATATTCTAGCTGTTAATTTTCCAGAAGATATAACATCTAGAAATATGATAAGAATTCACTTAGACAATTGTCAAATTAGGAACATAAAATCTTCACTTTATCAAAATAGATAACAAAATTTGTTCATTTTTATCTCTCTTCCCCCAAACAATAATCAATCCAAGACCATCCCAAATGGGTCAGAGAGCCGATGTACATACAAGGGGCAAAGGAAAGAACTAACACTTTTGGAAAATCTCTTATGGACTGAGTTCAATACCAGGCATGTTAAAGGCAGTAAGTAACTTGTCTTAATGGCTGGTAGAAGGTAGATCTGTAATAATAAGGCCAATCCCATCACACCACATTACCTCCAGTCTACTTACAACGGCCTTAGCAGAAAGCATTTTTGCAACTTGTTGCCTATTATAGATAATTAATCTATTATTCAGTTGGAAACAATCTGACCCTAGTCAGGCTGAGTTTTGTGATGAAGTTGAACTTAGGTGTGAGTTACAATGTGGATGATCTTCTCACCATATGACTTGACCCAATATGCTTACATTTTCTGGGTGTTATTTTCATCCTATAAAATGAGTGATTTGAATAAAATTATTTACATTGTTTATTCTAGCTCTAAAATCACATCATATAGTTTTAGATAGTTCCTTGACATGTGATATACAGTATAAGCTAAGTGGTTATGGTGGCATGTGTTTCCACAACAGCTGATATCATAATTAGGCAGGAATTAAATGCCAACTTTAGACAAACCAAGTTTGTAACCAAACAGGACCCTATGAGGCCTTCCCAGAAGAGACTCCCACCTATGTCCTCTGCCTGCCTTTTGTCTGTAGAAGAACTTTAGTCAAAGAATAAATTTAATCAGAGAAGTGAGAAAATGTAGAAAGAAGGAAAACAGTCAAACAACACAAAATAATAATAATTTAACCATTAAACAAAGTCAAGGACCTTTAGTTCTTCCTCGAGGACTATAGATAATATTCTGAGCCATGTCCTTTGAGATGTTTTGCAGATACTGAAACCCCACCAGGTGGAAGAAGTTAACTGTATGCTGCCCACAAGCTCATAGACCCCAAACCAGTTGGAACCAGAAGGTTGATGATGCTGACTCCTGATTACCTCACCACCGACCAATCAGAAGAAGGTCCACAAGCTGACCACGCCCTGCTCCTTGAACATTGTAAGACTCCTCACTATCCTCTCCAGGGCGGGACACACAGTTTTGAGGGCATTCGCCCACTGTAGCCCCTTTTGCCTGGCAAAGCAATAAGGCTAATCCTTCCTACTTCACCCAAAACTATTTCTGCATTTCTATTCGGCACCGGTGAACAGAGGCCGAGTTTTAGCAACAAGTTGGCTAGTCACAGATTTACAGTTAATGTTACTAAACAAGTCACAAATATAACCTAGAAAACAATATAGGTTCCACAAGCTGTGATGAACATTAAAGAACACATTTCAAAATCATCATTTATCTATATTTTTAAATAAAAGTTATACAGAATAAGATCATTTATTTGCTGACTAATGCTGATACACTGGTTTCTATAAACAAATAAACATTAGCATAAGGCCAATGTGGCAAATGACAATTGGACAGTCAGTGTCAAATTGTGGAATCACAGGTCAATAGAACAGAAAAACCCAATAGAACAAAGACTTTAGGTACTCCAATTTTTTTTTCCCTCTATTTGAAAGAAACCAGATCTGACAGTCAAAGTTTCAAGATGACCTTTTGCTTATACTATCAGAAACAAAATACTAATCAGTGTCATAAATCTTAGACATTGGGGTAAATCAAGCTCAGTCTCTAGGGATGCAGAAAATGAAGTCCAAAGAGGTGAAGTGATGTTCAAAATTATACAGATTTGGTTCGATTTGGTTCCCAGAAAGAACCTCCACTCTCCCTATTTCCAAAATTCAAGGCCAGTGAAATTTTTTCCACTACACCCTGTGCATTGTTTTCTATATCAGGTTTACAGATTCTTGCAACAATAGCCCTCAAGGTTTTCATGGCTCCTTTCCACAGTGACTGGGTGTAACCGTGTGCCTTGCATTGTTCAATGAGACCAAAGCATACAGGATACAAGCAGAGACTTTAAAAGTGCTCGTGCATAGGGTCACTTCCATTCTTTGTGCTCTTAGAATCTGCTGGCACCACGTGAATAAGCCCAGTAAGTCTAATCTGCTGACTGATGGAAAACTTGAATCCGAGATGTCCTTGTCATACCACTTCACCTCCAGAATCCTAGGTGACCCACAGGTGGCCTAAAATGCATAAGTCCAGCTGAGATTAGCAGAATATGGCTTAATTGAGCCCTGCACAATTGACCCACACAATCAAAGCTAAATAAAGAGTTGTTATTTTAAGCTACTAGATTTTGTGGTGATCTCTGAAATAGTGCAAACCCACGGATATAATCAGGGAATGGCACCATCCCACCAGTTACCAAGCCAGACGTTTTGACTTCTCGCTCTCCCTCACGATTACCCTCCACATAAAATGATGCATCCAGCTCTGCAATTCTGCCTCATAAATGACTCAATCTGACTCATAAATGAATGCTGCTTTCCTCGTAATTCCTCTGCCTCTGTCCCAGCCCAAGACGCCATTATCCCTTGCCTGAATTTGTTTCTTCACACAGCCTGTCAGCTAGTAGTCCTGTCTCCATTCCTGTTAGCCTCCAATTCATCTTCCACTCTACGGTCAAGTTCTACAATTCATATCTGACAATCATATCCCCTTGTTCAAAATTTTCAATGGCCTTCCGTTATTTTTAAAATACAATCCAGACTTCAAATCATGGTGAGGAAAATATTCTCCTGTTCTTTTTAGTACAGAATTTTTCTTTCAAAGTTTAAGTGAGCAGGTATTCTGCCCTCTGAACTGGACGTACCATTTCCCAAGGTGCTCATGTTACCAATTTCTCAACAATGGAATATAGACAATTGTCAGTTTCTTAAAAGGAAATTGTGTATTGTCTATTTCCTCACTTCCTCCTGCAGGGTGGAAACTAGATGTGGTGCAAGGGAGCTAATAGACTGTATGACCATGTAGACAGCACCCTAGGGAATGAAGGAGCCCCAAAAAGAAGGAACTTAAGTCTCTAGATGATCAGGTTGAGTAGAGCTGGCTACCCACGACAGATCACTCACCTTTCTTCATATGGATGCATGAGAGAAAAATAAGCTTCCATTTTGTTTGAGATACTGTATATGAGGTCTCTTTTTAGAGTTTCTTAGCTTATAGCCTAGTGAATATACATTATTTCCAAGGATTGCCACATATGGCTTCTGTCACTGTGTGGGTCCCACTTTTTTCCAATCTCCTCTTCACCCTCTGAAGCTATAATCATCAGCTATTTACTTTCAAGAACACCCACCAAACATTTTACCTGAGTCTTTCCTCTTAGTCAATGCTTTTCCACCTCTATCCTTCCTCTTTGTCTGACTAAATGCTACCCAATCTTAGGCCTATAGTCAATATTTTTCCTATAAACCTTCCCTATTGTCTCCCAAGTCTGGACAATTTTTTCCTTTCATGTGTGACTATCATATTCTGACTCATTCTATTAAGGCACAGAGCACATTATTTTGCATCAGTTCGCTTGTCGCTGACTAAATGCTAAATTTTGTAAATGCAAAACAATGTCTCCTTCATTCACCATCGTGTGTCCAAATGATAGTGTGATGCTTGGTATGTATTGGGCATTATACATATTAATTGAATAAATTAATGAAAAAGTATGAAAAAAAGACTGAAAAGAAATGTATTTGAAAATAAATAGTAGTTATTTCTAGGTAGTAGGGATATAAGGGATTTTTAAATTTTTTGTTTATTTCAGTGTTTTCCAAAATCTCTCAAGGGTGCATATGTTACTTTCATAATCACAAACCACAATATAACAAAATATTTTTTCTAAAGTATATATTGGAAACAAAAGCTACTTCTAATTTTGATTTACACACAACCATGAATATAAACATTAACTGGATAAAATATACTTCTGCCTACTAGTTAGGACAAATATTGTATGCCCAGGCTAGCAGCAAGGAAATCTGAAATACTGTAATTGACCAATTTTGAAGTTCTGTCCCCGGAGAGATGAAGAAAATCAATAGGGGCTGCTTCTCCCTTTCTCTAAGACGAATTTGTGTGTAATAGGAGATACACTGCGGATGATGGATGTGGGCTACATATATTCCCTTGGAGCTTGTTTGCAAAGGCTTATTTGTCCTGTCTTCCACCTAAGTTTTCATAAACGCTTTAAGGATTAGAGTTGTTTTGCAACTGAAATTTTGCTCTCTGGAGAGACTGTGAGAGAATCTTATGGTCTAGTCTCAGGACATTTGCATAGGATTGCATTTTATAATTGAAAATGTAAAAACTACCCCATTTAGTCTAGCCTTTAGAACAAATTAGTAAATGTCCAGCTCATGTGGATTTGAGAAAGCAGAGCATCTATTGGAAGTATTTGCTCCTCACACGTGGGACCAAACATCAGACATGTTGATTTCTTTGTCAGCACCTGGAAGATACTCTATTGTTTTCCTTTTTGCCCTTGAAATAGTTAGGATGATTTGATTGATTTTGGTTGGTGTACATTCACTTTTGGATTTCCCCTTGCTAAGCTCATTCTTCAGGAAGGTAATGTTTCATTGCATTGAATCAAAGGAAATCTCCCCCCAAATCATCAGTTTAATGAGGACTGGTCATTCATTCTGATGAGTTTTCCTCATTTTCTCTCGGAATGAGGACAAATGTCACAGATACATTATACACAGAGAAAGGCTGGGCTAAGGTGAAGGCAGAAATTAATTTAATCTCCTGCTCTAGCTTCAACCACCTACATCATTCAAACCAACAACAGCAACACAAAATTAATAGCTCGACATACTTTTGTATTCAACCTTGAAATATGGTCAGGCAATTTCAACCAATTCAACATGCAAATTCAATCAGTATAAAGAATCCATTAGTGATTGAGACCAATTTATTAACCCAAGAAATACAAACTCTTTGTAACTGTATCACACATTCTATACTTATAACTCAGCTGAAGAGCATGAAGGAATTGGCAAAGAGGATCAAAACATTGGGAGGGTATTTATTAAAAGTACACTTAAAATATTAATTATCAACTTATTTTCAGTCATTGGTTATATGTTCAAATAAATTGCAGATAATTCACTAATATTACTTTGATAGATAAAAGGAAGAATTATACCAGTCTACTTTCCATAATCTTATTTCCTTGTGTTAAAACCTTACCATATTCTACTACCAAAATGGAAAGAAATGCAATCCATCAGATTTGAGATTCCTACTAAATCTTCGATGAATTGATGATTTTCAATACAATAAATTGATTATTTCTATGATAGGAGTCAGAACCTGAACTCTGAGATCTTTTGTTGAATTTTTCCCACAACATTTCAACTAAAATTGAGTTAATGTATAACAACAAAACAAAACAAAACAAAACGTGTTTGGGGTTTGTAAGGGAGTTATTACACATTGAATTAAATCATACACTTAGTATTTAATTTTCGTCTACAAAATCCTTTTCTAGAAACTTCCCTCTGTTTAAACATTTCTAATATCAGGAACTTTACTACTTTTAGAAACAGTTTATTCTATTCTTGGCCTATTTTATCTTTGTATCAAGTTGTAAAGTTATTTACTTGTCATGTCACTTGAAACTCAACAGCTTGGTGGGGGAGGGGGGACTCTATAATTAAGCTGTAAACATTACAATTTTTAAATAAGGATATAGGCTAAGTCATTTTAGTAAGGGCCAAAGTTAGTAAGTGCAGAGTAAGGTCTAGAACAGGGGTTGGCAAACTATGGCCCATGAGCAGCCTGTTTCTATAGGCCAACGAATAGCTTTTGCATTTTAAAATTGTTTGAAAGAAAGAAAAAGTAATATTTCATAGTACATGAAAATGTATGGCATTTACAATTTAATATCCATAAATAGAGCTTTATTGGGACACAGCCACATTCATTTGGTGACATACTGCCTATCGCTGCTAGCGCACCATATAGAGTTGAGTAATTGTGACAGACACAAGTGTAAAATAGTTTTAACATCTAGCTCTTTACAGAAAAAGAAAATTTGATCCAGTCTAGAAAAACGTTGTCCAATAGAAACATAATGTAAAGCATAAATGTATTTTAAATTTTTTAGTAGCCACGTTAAAAACTATAAACAGAAATGGGTAAAATTAAATTTAATAATATATTTTATTTAAGTCAAAATACCCCAAACATGATATCAATTTTTAATCAGTATAAAAATTATAAGTGCAATATTTTGCATTTTTTTCACATAAAACTTTAAAATTTAGTGTGTATTTCACATGCACAGTGCCTATCTATTCAGACTATCCATTTTAAGAACTCATGAACACCTATAGCTGGCAGCTACCGTATTGAGCACTGTAGGTACAGATGATAGGTCTTCTCATGTTCAGTAGCATCTCTGGCTACTAAATAATATGTTTACATTTTATTGAGTTCATGTTTCCTGCCCTATTCTCCTGATTCCCCCCTTTCCTGCTGGAGGCCTGGGTCAAGGGTGGTTTGCTGGGGTTGGGGGAGTCTCGGTTAACAGGGTGTAGAAATGAGGCACTTATTGGTGCGCTTGTAGTTCATGGCTCTGGTGGCAAAATCCTGAAAGTACACTTGTTTATTTCTACCCAAGTTAAAATTCTACATTCTGAACGGAATGTAATAATCTGGATGTTGCCTCTCGATTACAGAACAGGAAGAAATGCCATTTCTTTTGCTCTAGAGATGATTTTGCTGTTACTGTAGTCTGTCCAATTAGTTTTCTTGGCAGCTACATCTCACCATTGATTCTTATTATACCCACAGGAAAATATCACCTCTATATCTTTTTTTAAAGTGTTTCAATTAAAGCCACATAAGCCCGACTTACCCTTAAGTAGGGCTTCTTTCCATTCTCACTTGTAGGTTGTGATTCAGAACTATGCTCACATGGAACACTGGTGGTTGACAAGCAGGACTGTGTTCTCCAGCTACAAAAACAAACAAACAAACAAACAAACAATGTCCGTATTCCCATTCTGAATGGGAAGAAAAGAGAAATTGATTGATCATATTGACTTCAGTTCATCTTATTTTACTAATAGTATACATTTTTCTGAATTTTATTTTTGTTAAACATCTTGATCATTAAAAGATAATAAAATGAGTGGCAAAACCTGTTACTGGAAGAACTCAAAAAATCACGCATGATTACTTAGTTCAAGCACTTTATTTTTTGCATACTTCTGTTCACAGAGCTGTGATTTTATAGTGTTTTTAATTTGCACAGTAATGTTTTAATGTAGTAAAATTATTCCCAGATTTTAAGATGGAATTAAACACATCAAAAGTGTACATCATTAAAAAACTCCATTTGGTTGTTTCAGATGATAACAGTATAGTTCCATGTGTTTCAGCATCTGAGCATGGCGAAGACCCGCTGTTTTAGAATATATTTCACTCTTCTTTGCCAGTGTTACCTTATTCTCTCTTTCCTTACTCTCTTTACATCAAACCCAGAGTGCTGAATGGATAGTGTGAAGTATGAATTCTGACTATAAAAGTGTACAAATCAGTTCCTATTTCTCTCCCTTTCAAACAATAAATTAAAGCAAATGTTAACAGTTACAGGTCTAAGAAAGAATAGTTTAAGAGTTATAAATATGGTTCTAAAACAACACTTATATGTTACTTCTCAACAAATATTAGGTACGCTCATCATTTTCCAGTGAGGCATAGACTGTGAGAAAATTCAGTGACTATAAGAACTGACAGTAATAATATAACAATGGTAGCTAAAATTTTTATGGGGTCTTACTAGATGATAATGCTGTGCAAAGATTTCACATATGATATCTCACCGAATACTCACAACATCTCTATGAGATTACTCTGAATATTGTTCCCATTTTACAGGTGAGGAAACAGATTTATCGAAGTTGAATAACTTTTTCAAGGTTAAAAATACATGAGAAGACAGAGGAGAAGATGGCGGAAGAGTGAGACGCGGAGATCACCTTCCTCCCCACAAATACATCAGAAATACATCTACATGTGGAACAACTCCTACAGAACACCCACTGAACGCTGGCAGAAGACCTCAGACCTCCCAAAAGGCAAGAAACTCCCCACGTACCTGGGTAGGGTAAAAGAAAAAAGTAAAAACAGAGACAAAAGAATAGGGACGGGACCTGCACCAGTGGGAGGGAGCTGTGAAGGAGGAAAGGTTTCCACACACTAGGAGCCCCTTCGCGGGCGGAGACGGCAGGGGCCGGAGGGGGGAAGCTTCGGAGCCGTGGAGGAGAGAGCAGCAACAGGGGTGCGGAGGGCAAAGCGGAGAGACTCCCGCACAGAGGCTCAGCGCCGAGCAGCACTCACCAGCCCGAGAGGCGTGTCTGCTCACCCGCCGGGGAGGGCGGGGGCTGGGAGCTGAGGCTCGGGCTTCGGAGGTCGGATCCCAGGGAGAGGGCTGGGGTTGGCGGTGTGAACACAGCCTGAAGCGGGTAGTGCGCCACAGCTAGCCGGGAGGGAGTCCGGGAAAAAGTCTGGGGCTGCCGAAGAGGCAAGAGACTTTTTCTTACTTCTTTGTTTCCTGGTGCGCGAGGAGAGGGGATTCAGAGCGCCGCCTAAACGAGCTCCAGAGACGGGTGCGAGCCGCGGCTATGAGCGCGGACCCCAGAGACGGGCATGAGACGCTAAGGCTGCTGCTGCCGCCACCAAGAAGCCTGTGTGCAAGCACAGGTCACTAACCACACCTCCCCTCCAGGAGCCTTTGCAGCCCGTCACCGCGAGTGTCCCGTGAACCAGGGACACCTTACCCGGGAGAACGCACGGCGCGCCTCAGGCTGCTGCAACGTCACGCAGGCCACTGACGCCGCAGGCTCGCCCCGCCTCCTCCGTACCCTCCCTCCCCCCGGCCTGAGTGAGCCAGAGTCCCCGAAGCAGCTGCTCCTTTAACCCCGTCCTGTCTGAGCGAAGAACACATGCCCTCAGGCGACCTACACGCAGCGGCAGGTCCAAAGCTGAAACCCGGGAGCTGTGGGAACAAAGAAGAGAAAGGGAAATTTCTCCCAGCAGCCTCAGGAGCAGCGGATTAAAGCTCCACAATCAACTTGATGTACCTGCATCTGTGGAATACCTGAATAGACAACGAATCATCCCAAATTGAGGAGGTGGACCTTGGGAGCAAGATATATTTTTTTTTCCCCTTTTCCTCTTTTTGTGAGTGTGTATGTGTATGCTTCTGTGTGAGATTTTGTCTGTATAGCTTTGCTTTCACCATTTGTCCTAGGGTTCTGTCAGTCCTTTTTTTTTTTTTTTTTTTACTTAAAAAATTTTTTTTCGTAATAATTATTTTTTATTTTAATTATTTTATTTTATTTTATCTTATTTTATCCTCTTTCTTTCTTTCTTGCTATTTTTTCTCCCTTTTATTCTGAGCCCTGTGGATGAAAGGCTCTTGGTGCTCCAGCCAGGTGTCGGGGCTGTGCCTCTGAGGTGGGAGAGCCAAGTTCAGGACACTGGTCCACAAGAGACCTCCCAGCTCCACAGAATACCAAACGGCAAAAATCTCCCAGAGATCTCCATCTCAACACCAAGACCCAGCTTCACTCAACGACCAGCAAGCTACAGTGCTGGACACCCTATGCCAAAGAGCTAGCAAGACAGGAACACAGCCCCATCCATTAGCAGAGAGGCTGCCTAAAATCATAATAAGGCCACAGACACCCCAAAACACAGCACCAGATGTGGACCTGCCCACCAGAAAGACAAGATCCAGCCTCATCCACCAGAACACAGGCACTAATCCCCTCCACCAGGAAGCCTACACAACCCACTGAACCAACCTTAGCCACTGGGGACAGACACAAAAAACAACGGGAGCTACGAACCTGCAGCCTGTGAAAAGGAGACCCCAAACACAGTAAGATAAGCAAAATGAGAACACAGAAAAACACACAGCAGATAAAGGAGCAACGTAAAAACACACCAGACCTAACAAATGAAGAGGGAATAGGCAGTCTACCTGAAAAAGAATTCAGAATAATGATAGTAAAGATGATCCAAAATGTTGGAAATAGAATAGACAAAATGCAAGAAACATTTAACAAGGACGTAGAAGAGCTAAAGAGGAAACAAACAACGATGAACAACACAATAAATGAAATTAAAAATTCTCTAGAAGGGATCAATAGCAGAATAACTGAGGCAGAAGAACGGATAAGTGACCTGGAAGATAAAATGGTGGAAATAACTACTGCAGAGCAGAATAAAGAAAAAAGAATGAAAAGAACTGAGAACAGTCTCAGAGACCTCTGGGACAACATGAAACGCACCAACATTCGAATTATAGGGATCCCAGAAGAAGAAGAGAAAAAGAAAGGGACTGAGAAAATATTTGAACAGATTATAGTTGAAAACTTCCTTAATATAGGAAAGGAAATAGTTAATCAAGTCCTGGAAGCACAGAAAGTCCCATACAGGATAAATCCAAGGAGAAACATGCCAAGACACATATTAATCAAACTATCAAAAATTAAATATAAAGAAAACATATTAAAAGCAGCAAGGGAAAAACAACAAATAACACACAAGGGAATTCCCATAAGGTTAACATCTGATCTTTTAGCAGAAACTCTCCAAGCCAGAAGGGAGTGGCAGGACATATTTAAAGTGATGAAGGAGAAAAACCTAAAACCAAGATTATTCTACCCAGCAAGGATCTCATTCAGATTTGATGGAGAAATTAAAACCTTTACAGACAAGCAAAAGCTGAGAGAGTTCAGCACCACCATACCAGCTTTACAACAAATGCTAAAGGAACTTCTCTAGGCAAGAAACACAAGAGAAGGAAAACACCTACAATAACAAACCCAAAACATTTAAGAAAATGGGAATAGGAACATACATATCGATAATTACCTTACATGTAAATGGATTAAATGCTCCCATCAAAAGACACAGACTGGCTGAATGGATACAAAAACAAGACCCGTATATATGCTGTCTACAAGAGACCCACTTCAGACCTAGGGACACATACACACTGAAAGTGAGGGGATGGAAAAAGATATTCCAGCAAATGGAAATCAAAAGAAAGCTGGAGTAGCAATTCTCATATCAGAAAAAATAGACTTTAAAATAAAGACTATTACAAGAGACAAAGAAGGACACTACATAATGATCAAGGGATCGATCCAATAAAAAGATATAACAATTGTAAATATTTATGCACCCAACATAGGAGCACCTCAATACATAAGGCAAATACTAACAACCATAAAAGGGGAAATCGACAGTAACACAATCATAGTAGGGGACTTTAACACCCCACTTTCACCAATGGACAGATCATCCAAAATGAAAATAAATAAGGAAACACAAGCTTTAAATGATACCTTAAACAAGATGGACTTAATTGATATTTATAGGACACTCCACCCAAAAACAACAGAATACACATTTTTCTCAAGTGCTCATGGAACATTCTCCAGGATAGATCATATCTTGGGTCACAAATCAAGCCTTAGTAAATTTAAGAAAATTGAAATCGTATCAAGTATCTTTTCTGACCACAACGCTATAAGACTAGATATCAATTACAGGAAAAGATCTGTAAAAAATACAAACACATGGAGGCTACACAATACACTACTTAATAACGAAGTGATCACTGAAGAAATCAAAGGGGAAATCAAAAACTACCTAGAAACAAATGACAGTGGAGACACGATGACCCAAAACCTATGGGATGCAGCAAAAGCAGTTCTAAGAGGGAAGTTTATAGTAATACAATCCTACCTTAAGAACAGGAAACATCTCAAATAAACAACCTAACCTTGCACCTAAAGCAATTAGAGAAAGAAGAACAAAAAACCCCCACAGTTAGCAGAAGGAAAGAAATCATAAAGATCTGATCAGAAATAAATGAAAAAGAAAGGAAGGAAATGATAGCAAAGATCAATAAAACTAAAAGCTGGTTCTTTGAGAAGATAAACAAAATTGATAAACCATTAGCCAGACTCATCAAGAAAAAAAGGGAGAAGACTCAAATCATTAGAAATGAAAAAGGAGAAGTAACAACTGACACTGCAGAAATACAAAAGATCATGAGAGATTACTACAAGCAACTCTATGCCAATAAAATGAACAAGCTGGAAGAAATGGACAAATTCTTAGAAATGCACAACCTGCCAAGACTGAACCAGGAAGAAATAGAAAATATGAACAGACCAATCACAAGCCTGAAATTGAAACTGTGATTATAAATCTTCCAACAAACAAAAGCCCAGGACCAGATGGCTTCACAGGCGAATTCTATCAAACATTTAGAGAAGAGCTAACACCCATCCTTCTCAAACTCTTCCAAAATATTGCAGAGAGAGGAACACTCCCAAACTCATTCTATGAGGCCACCATCACCCTGATACCAAAACCAGACAAAGATATCACAAAGAAAGAAAACTACAGGCCAATATCACTGATGAACATAGATGCAAAAATCCTCAACAAGATACTAGCAAACAGAATCCAACAGCACATTAAAAGGATCATACACCATGATCAAGTGGGGTTTATCCCAGGAATGCAAGGATTCTTCAATATACGCAAATCAATCAACGTGATACACCATATTAACAAACTGAAGGAGAAAAACCATATGATCATCTCAATAGATGCAGAGAAAGCTTTTGACAAAATTCAACACCCATTTATGATAAAAGCCCTGCAGAAAGTAGGCATAGAGGGAACTTTCCTCAACATAATAAAGGCCATATATGACAAACCCACAGCCAACATCATCCTCAATGGTGAAAAACTGAAACCATTTCCACCAAGATCAGAAACAAGACAAGGTTGCCCACTCTCACCACTATTATTCAACATAGTTTTGGAAGTTTTAGCCACAGCAATCAGAGAAGAAAAAGAAACAAAAGGAATCCAAATCGGAAAAGAAGAAGTAACCTGTCACTATTTGCAGATGACATGATACTATACATAGAGAATCCTAAAGATGCTACCAGAAAACTCCTAGAGCTAATCAATGAATGTGGTAAAGTAGCAGGATACAAAATTAATGCACAGAAATCTCTTGCATTTCTATACACTAATGATGAAAAATCTGAAAGAGAAATTAAGAAAACACTCTCATTTACCACTGCAACAAAAAGAATAATATATCTAGGAGTATACCTACCTAAGGAGACAAAAGACCTGTATGCAGAAAATTATAAGACACTGATGAAAGAAATTAAAGATGATACAAATAGATGGAGAGATATACCATGTTCTTGGAATAGAAGAATCAACATTGTGAAAATGACTCTACTACCCAAAACAATCTACAGATTCAATGCAATCCTTATCAAACTACCACCGGCATTTTTCACAGAACTAGAACAAAAAATTTCACAATTTGTATGGAAACACAAAAGACCCCGAAAATCCAAAGCAATCTTGAGAACGAAAAACGGAGCTGGAGGAATCAGGCTGCCTGACTTCAGACTATCCTACAAAGCTACAGTAATCAAGACAGTATAGTACTGGCACAAAAACAGAAATGTAGATCAATGGAACAGGATAGAAAGCCCAGAGATAAACCCATGCACATATGGTCACCTTATCTTTGATAAAGGAGGCAAGCATACACAGTGGAGAAAAGACAGCCTCTTCAATAAGTGGTGCTGGGAAAACTGGACAGGTACATGTAAAAGTATGAAATTAGAACACTCCCTAACACCATACACAAAAATAAACTCAAAATGGATTAAAGACCTAAATGTAAGTCCAGACACTATCAAACTCTTAGAGGAAAACATAGGCAGAACACTCTATGACATAAATCACAGCAAGAACCTTTTTGACCCAGCTCCAAGAGAAATGGAAATAAAAACAAAAATAAACAAATGGGACCTAATGAAACGTAAAAGCTTTTGCACAGCAAAGGAAACCATAAACAAGACCAAAAGACAACCATCAGAATGGGAGAAAATATTTGCAAATGATTAACTGACAAAGGATTAATCTCTAAGATTTACAGGCAGCTCATGCAGCTCAATAACAAAAAAACAAACAACCCAATCCAAAAATGCGCAGAAGACCTAAATAGACATTTCTCCAAAGAAGACATACAGGTTGCCAAGAAACACATGAAAGAATGCTCAACATTACTAATCATTAGAGAAATGCAAATCAAAACTACATTGAGGTATCACCTCACACCGGTCAGAATGGCCATCATCAGAAAATCTGCAAACAATAAATGCTGGAGAGGGTGTGGAGAAAAGGGAACCCTCTTGCACTGTTGGTGGGAATGTAAATTGATACAGCCACTATGGAGAACAGTATGGAGGTTCCTTGAAAAACTAAAAATAGAACTACCATACGACCCAGCAATCCCACTACTGGGCATATACCCTGACAAAACCATAATTCAAAAAGAGTCATGTACCAAAATGTTCATTGCAGCTCTATTTACAATAGCCAGGACATGGAAGCAACCTAAGTGTCCATCAACAGAGGAATGGATAAAGAAGATGTGGCACATATATACAATGGAATATTACTCAGCCATAAAAAGAAACGAAATTGAGTTATTTGTAGTGAGGTGGATGGAGTTAGAGTCTCTCATATAGAGTGAAGTAAGTCAGAAAGAGAAAAATAAATACAGTATGCTAACACATATATATGGAATCTAAAGGAAAAAAAAAACAAACAAACAAAAGTCATGAAGAACCTAGTGGTAAGACGGGAATAAAGACACAGACCTACTAGAGAATGGACTTGAGGATATGGGGAGGGGGAAGGGTAAGCTGTGAGAAAATGAGAGAGTGCCATGGACATATATACACTACCAAACGTAAAACAGGTAGCTAGTGGGAAGCAACCATATAACACAGGGAGATCAGGGAAACTAACATAACCTGGTGGGCCTAGGATATGTGGCATTTCAGTGATACTTAAAATTTTGAGTATAAGTATCTTACATCTAAGACTGAGTAAGCAGGCATACTGACAGCACCCAGAGGCAACCCTTTCTGTTCTAACCAGGACGTACTTGAATGCAGAAAGAGGCTAATGACATCGAAAGAAATATGAACGACCAAGAAAGTCCATCATATCTTTTCTTATTCATGTTGCTTTCCTGTATCAGCCAACGACTTATGCTGGATATGATGACATTGAAGAGAAGGGGAGGAAAGGATAACCCATAGCTCCTTTCTGTTTCCGCCCTTCTTTATCCATCCGTAAGCTGGAAGTAGAGAACTGTGATAGAATATGTGCATATCAAGACATGAAATAAAAACATCTAAATTAGTTTTGTGCAACATTCCCTGTGTTCTGGTAAGAAGGAAATACACATGCATGTATGAGCGACAAAACAGGAATTGTGTAATTCCTATTTTTGCATATGTATTAACCTCATATTTGCACTAAAACTGGCTTTGCACACTATCATGATAGATGTCAAAATATAATAATTTAAAATTTTATACTATAATTTAATAATTTATTAAATGAACGCTAATAGTTACAAATTTTAACTTTTCTTTATGGAGAACAACATTAAATAACAAGTAAAAAACACCATGACAAGTCAAGAGAGAAGGAAGAAGGGAAAACCTTTATAATCTAACACTTTTCACAATGCTTTGTTTTGCTTTTTGAACAAAGGGTTCCACATTTTCATTTTGGGCTGGGCTCTGCAAGTCACATCAACCGACCTACTGTAAGAGTGTGTAGCAAAGATCTGACTAAGCCTGGGACGTTAGGGGAGGACTTCTTGACGAGTGACAATTAAACTGAGAGTAAAGAGGAGCAGGAGTGAGGCAGATAAAAAAGGCAGTAGGAGGCCTTAGAGGGAAGTTGGGAGGGTTAGATGTTCCAGGAAGAGGGTCAGATCCAAAGACACTAAAGGAAGAAGGAGATAGGAGTGTTTGTGGAACAGAAATAAAATTAGTATGGTTGGAACTTAAGCAGGCAAGGGATTGCTCTGGGCAAAGCTTCCACCATGCTGCAGCTCTTGAAAGAAGAAAAACAATAGGGCTGAAACCAGGGCAACTGGAATACCCAGGCTTGAATAGGACAAAAGCCACCCTAAGTTATTACTATGTGCCTGGCACTTTGCCGACTGACTTGCCAACATTACTTTTTTGGTCCTCCCAACGACAAAGCAAAGTGGGATTTTCTGGCTTCGTTATTCAGACAAGGAAATATGAGGATCAGATAGATTGAGAAATTTGTCCCAGGTCATATAGCTGGTGAGTGACACTCACAGATGAAACATTCTTTCTGAATATAAACTAGTATGTAAGCCCCAGAAGGGAAGAGACCTTGCCTGTCTTTGTGTTTCTATATTCTTAGCATATAGACCAATGCCTGGCACAAAATAAGCTCTCAATATTTGTTAAATGAATGAACGAGTGAATGACTTGGGTGAGCCTTATTTGGCAAATTCACTGTGTCTTCTTGACTTCAAAAGGATTTTAGACTATTTGGATGGAATTTTTGTCTATTTTGAGAATCAGTAATGTTTCTTTTCAAATGAACTATAAAAATGAAAAGGGGAAGCAGCAGGTTTAGTTGAAACAGAAAAGACAGGAAGGTAGGGTATAGACTTTGCCTTTATTAACTGTATGACCTTGGTCAAGTCACTTCCCTTCAGTTCTTGGTCTTTTTCAGTAGAATAGAACAGGTCATGTGTGAGGTTCTTTCCAGTTCTTACACATTATGATTTGATCCTGTGAATTGTCTGGCAATAATAGAACTCAATGCATAAAGTTTCTCTTTACAACAGAGAGGAAACACAAACTATGATCATACAATTCTGAGGCACCAAATTCCTCAAACAATCTCACTCCATTCATTCATTCATTCATTCTTTTATCAAGCCTTTCTGAGAGGTGTACCACGTGCCCACAAGAAGCCTTCTGCTGAAATGATGAAATGAACAAATGATCTCCATTTCTGGAAGCAGGAAGACCTTGAGTCAGCAAAGCCTGGGTTAGAGTTTATCTGCTGCTCAAAGATGGTAAAAGCCAAATCTATTTCCATTTTGAATCATGATTCAGGTATCAAGCAGAGCCAATGCTGCTCTAATGCAGAAAAATAATGCCAGCACCCTTCAGAATAAATTCCGATGTGTGACTCATTTGACTACTTTCCTCACTTTGACTTTCCCTTGGTGAAACAGCAAAGGCAGAGAGCTGTAAAACCTCCTACACAAAACGAGATCAGTGCCTTCCGCTCATCAAAACCAGTCCCATTGACACAGAGGCAAGCATGTGATCAAGAGGAGCAGGGCAGGAAGAATAATGGGCTCTGGCTCACGCAGGGTCCAAGAGGCAGAGCCCATGGAGAAGAGACAGACACAATGTTTCTACACTGAGGTATGACTTTCTTGGTAGTGCAAGAGGCATTTCTTACAGGAAGTGACAATCACAAAGGGATGAAGAATGAAGCACCGGGCCCAGATGTTTGGGGAACTTCTGTTGTTTCTCATATTTGGGGAGGATGAGCGAGGGAAAAAGGCAAGTTTTACTTAACTGCTTATGAAGAGTAGAAAACCTCAGAAGGAGTTAAACAAAGTCAACACTAGCCAACACCTGGAGCAATCTAGCAAATATTACGAATAGATTTATCTTGAAATTGAAGGACTCAAGGAGTTAATTACAGTTAACAGGCAATCACAGTTTTTCAAAGCAAGGAGATTGTAGAATGTGCCTCCCAGACCTCCAAGTTCAGAGAGCTTAACGGAAGGGACCCAGCTGCTGTGCTCTGAAATCAATTGCCACATTTGTACCCCAGCTATGTTTTCACTCAAGCTGCTTCCAGCCAAGGATTGAGCATAGTAGATTTGTCTCCGTAAGACATGGGATTCCTCTGACAGCTGACTGTCCTGAGGACTCCCTGACAGCCTTACTGAATCTTTCTTGTTCTTCACAGTGATCTATCTAGGATGCTTCCACCCAACCTCCATTCCTTCTCTCGTTCACTTGGGATTAGAAGTGCATCCTGGTCTGATGGTTCTCCAGCCTTCCTATCAACTCCATCTTCATTTTCTTTCAAAAACCTTAATTTTTAGAAAATCTGGTCTTTGTGACTGCTTCTTGGGAGACCTCGACTAACACAAAGATACATCTGGAGAAGATACATGCTGAGTAAACCACTCTTAGTCTCAATCTGGTGAATGATTCACTGAGAAGCACACCAGCTCAGCACTTACTGAATTGAAAGGAACATGAACAAGTGGGAATGTACTGAGTACTAATTACGTGTTGGGTGCTGTACTAACTGCTTCTCATGCCTTATTTCACTTAATTCTTTCAACAACCCCATGTAGTAGTTTCTTTATAGATGAAACTGTAGCTTGCCAGCTCATGAGTGTTGGAGCTAGAATTCCAAGCCAGGTTTTTATTTTACTTTATTGGTTTAAAGTAATTTATTGCTTTACGGTACTTTATCTGTTTTAAAGTCTATGTCTTTAACCTGTACTATAGCCATTACCAACAGTATCCTTGTTATTGTTTTATAGGGTAAGAAAACATTACTAATACACCTATAGTAGAAAAATATTCAATTTACCACCACTAACACCACCATAATTATCATCATCATTATCATCATCAGCCTCATGTTCATCGTCATCATCAGTCACAATTCTAAAAGGGACTTACAGTTATTGATCATATATATATATGATCTTATGATTACACAGTGAATTAGGCAAACCCTAGAAATAAAGCTCAGAGATGTCTTCTCGACCTA